>NC_088888.1:14512981-14822148 GCF_037157495.1 Lathamus discolor
CTGTCCTTTTCCATATTATTTTGCAGTATATGATGCAAATAATGAAATGACTGTATGAAAAATTAGTAAAGTGTGCCCAGGGTAGAAGGTGAAAAAGATACTTCCCCTGAGTTGTCTGAAAAAGTCACTTTGATACATTTCTGATATTTCTGCTGTTTCTCACCATGACTCGCTTCTTAAATTGTCTGTTATATAGCAGCAAAATATGGGATGTTATGGACTAAAAGCCAAAAAAGACATCAAAAATATCTCTGTACTCTTCAAGGGCTTTGTGCTTCATGAGACCTTCTACTGTTTCTATTATTGTGCATTATAAATTAACTCTTATGGCCCTCAGCATGCTTGTAAATGCAGAAACAGACTTCTCAAGAAATGGTCATGACTTTGAAGTGCTTACTATTTAAATAGATAAGACAAAAGCTAGAAGAAAGGAGTGTTCCACTGAATAAAATGAGACTGGCATGTATAGGGTGAGGTAAGCAACATAGACATTCTCTTTATTTTCCCTCCCAAAATTTACAGTCAGAGCAGCAAATAGATCTTGGGCTGTATGCCATAGCCCAGACTGGAGCTCCTTATTTTTACTTACTGATTTTCAAGTTTGGGCACATCTTTGCTTTTTCTGCTCGGCACTGTTAACACAGCTTTTTGCTTGAGCCTTCAGCAAGTTGTGGCCCCATCCATCTACAGCTACACAAATACAGATTTAGAATTTATGCTTGGCTGAGAGGAATCAGCTCCTAATAAACAAGTAACTTCTGGTATTTTCTCCTTTCATAAAGTCCTAGAGGCTTACTTCAGGTCTCCCAAGTCTGTTGTCTCCCCATTTGAAACACATATATTTTAGTCTCCATGTTTTATTTCAGGGTGATGTCACAGTGAGAATTTAGGATGGGATGCTCAGATACTGATCGTTATCTAGTACTCCTTAAAGGCATTCAACGTACTGCAAGTCTTAAGTCAGATTCCCAAGTTTGTCTCTCCGATTGCTCTTACCATGAGGAGCCCATTCTCCAGTCAGTTTTTTTCAACATAGAGCAATGTTCTTCAATGTTCATACTGCCTGGTGGTTATTTCTTAAACTACGAGGTCACTTTATACATCAAAAATAAGAGAATGCAGGGCCAAGAGAAAGCCTTTCACTTGGCTTCTCATCACTTGGCTTCTCATCACAAATGGTTGGCAAAAAGTGAAACACCACAATGAATCCATTTGACAGTAGTAGTAACAGTGTTATTATAGCTTTTCTGTTCCCTTTTCAATAGGTGAAACAGAAACAGCTCAGAATCCCCGTTATTTTGCTGCCCTGTCTTCACCACCATTGTCTAAATCTTTATCATGACTTAAAACCTTTTATTATCTCTCTATTATAGTAGCAGGTCACTGTGCTCCCTAATGCAAAATTTTTTATTCTGCTTATCCTCTGGAAAATTCAGTGGAAGCACCAAACTCATCTCATAGGGCTACTGAACAGTGAGCCACCACACCTGAACAAATATCAATTCCTGAAAACCTGGGAAACCAACTGCACACAAAAGAAATCCTACTTATAGAATGAAAGTTTAAAGCAAAAAATTTCTACAAAATATCTAAAAATCTACTGTAGACTATGGAATCTTCTTGGGTTTGCAATATAGATGCTTCTGAAGATGGTTGAAATGAGACCCTTAGAGACTATTAAAGAAACAAGAATAAAAAAACTTTTCTTTTTGATAAAGATATTATTTTTCTAGTACAGTAGACATAATTTGCAATACAAAATTATATTTTTGTTTGCTTCCACAATGTTTTTGCACTTTCCACTTTGCTTTCTAGGACAATAGAATTTTACTGACAAAAATATCTGTAGAATGAAAATGCCCAAATCACACACATGAATATCATGAATATTTGTCAAACCCTAAACTTAACTGTGCTCATACAGACTCCAGAAAATGACTGTTTTTTGCAGGGAGCAAAAAAACTCTCAGGAGAATTTAATCTGTCTGGCAAAAGCTACCCAATCCAGCTCATATTTCTAATATTTGTCACTTGTCCAGAAGTTAAAAATATTGAAAATATTCAAAATAAGTTAGAGTACTGAAAAAGTACAATGCAACCACAATCTGTTCTGTGAGGAAAGAAGGCTGTATGAACTAAAATATCACTTTTACAAAATAATGGTTTAAGAAAATAAATTATGGAATATTTAATTTCATTTGTAAGTCCAAGTAAAAATGATTAATGATCAGTGGATAGAGATTAAGAAAGCAGTAAAAGAGACAAGATGGCTCAGGGAATTGATAATGTGGTACTGTGCATTTTTGGTTTCAATTTCAGCTTTTCAGTTGCTGTTACTAGTGAATCCCTTATGCTTTAAAACTGGCTTTTATGTTTTAAATCTAAGTTCTCCTGCCAAGTGGCAGATTGCCTGAAAAGTCAATAAAAATTGGGGTCTGGTTCACCACTGAATTGATCCAGTATCACGCCAGTGTAACTCAGTTGACTTCAAGCAGTGTACTGGAGCACCAAGACCCAGGAGTGTAGTACACGGCAGCAAATAACACTTGGAATATGAGTTCTCTTAACTGTAAACTAGCATGCAGCCTTGCCAAATGCTGATTTGACTGTGAATCTCACAACAAACAGGATGCTTTCCTTATAGTTCCATCTCTCCTAATTTTAGGATTATGGGAGGATCTCAGTTTTCATTTTAAAAATTAGAAAACCCTCACACTGTACTTAAAAATTCGTGTATACCTTTGAGATTCAAAAAAATCTAATTTCATTTTAACATGACTTTTTAACCTAGTTTCCTCCTCTGCAGTGGTCTGAACCCTTCCCTTTCTGTTCAGGACTGCTAGTATGCTGTCTTCCTGGTCAGTGGAGTACATATCTCTGTTGATCAACAGCCACATACCATATTTCAATATGAAAGTTGAGATGACTTTTCTTCTGTAAGAAAGTGTTTGAAATATCTTCTGTAAAAGAATGGTGCAGATCAAACCCACTGGTTCAAGCAGGATGCCAACAGGTTGTCCAGCACTACCTAGTAAAATAGGGTGCTTAGGGAGGAGGTCAAGACTACATGTCCTTTAAAAATCAGACATGTTTCCCATTAACATTAATGGGTGTTTGCATGCATTCATATGACTAAGAGTAGGCCTTGTACTACATATTCATAATATTTAAAAAGCAAAATAAAGATAAAAAAACAAAACATTATACACGAGGCTGCATTGTTACAAGCTGGAATACATTACAGTAGCTTCTGTTCCCCAACCAATTATGCCTTTCATAAGATTTGTGTTGTATTACCTAGCCAAGTACCATCCTTGCCTTAATTGGAAAAGGCACTTGAAAAAACTGATATGGAAAATCTGCATTTGACCTTGTGCCCTTGCTTCATGTCAACAATTTCAACCACATCTGCTCTTGCACTGTGAAAATGTTGGCGTATTTCTCTGAGATCTCCTCTGACAGCTGCAGGCTCTTTGTACAGGATAATTCGACTTCCAAATACTCAGAGAGCAGTGAGTGCAGATCTCATTTGCTCTCATTGAATGCAGAAGCTCTGCAAAAAGAATTCAAGAGAAGTTTCCACTGAAAAATCTCTTTGGTTATGGGTCCTTGAGGAAGAATTTATTCTTTTTGTTGCCACAAAATGATGGGGAAATCACGCCTACATGGTAAGTAGAAGGTGGGAAAATGCTTGCAAATGAATACGGAAGTATCCACACGTTAAAATCATTATAGCATGTCCAACTAAAAGAGAATCAAGCTATCAAGTACAGACTTCCCATTATATTTAACACCTGTTAGAGCAGAATCTGATCATGTAAGGTTAACGGGCTTTGCTTCCCTGAATTATTGATTGGAGCATATGTAAATCTGCATGATAAATCTGGATGTCAGACCAGGGATCGCAATTAATTTCTCCAGGCTGCAGAAGCTGTGTAGCTCTCTGGAGTCCTGCCAAGATAGCAATGGCAATATATACAGAAGTTTGGACGAAGTAAGAAGTCTTATTTTAAATTAGCTTAAGACAAATTACAGTGTAATTCCTCATGATCGTTTCTTGATGTGGTGTTAACTGAAAACAAGATTCTTATAGAAAAGATTTATTTCCCTGACTGTAGATACCACACTGTCTGTCACTTGCATTCCATCTGTACTTCATTTTAAGGATAAGAGACATCACTTTTGACCTGTTGCACCTTTTGACCTTCTGCTTCATTTTGCATTTATAGTTTTATTCATACTAAATATCACATACAGAAAGTTTGCACCTTGCTGGATTGTACTTTGGAAGACAAAGAGACACTGTCCACTTGTTTCTTATTTCAAGCACAGAATTCCGCACTAAGGTTAGTAAGCAGAAATTAGATGGGGAAGAGAGGACGGAAAAGAACCCATTTATTTCATTACATGGAAGTGAGGACTGTCAGAATGTATTTTGCATTCCTAGTCAGATGTTGAGTTAGACCCATGATAGTCAATACTGTAAAGAATAAATAAATATCAGAATAATGTATTTTATTGCCTCTGCAAGTTTATTAAAATATAACATAAATCAAATGAAATATGAACTTCCATATTCATGACCCATGTTCTTATTGGCTGTTTCAAAAACTTTATATTTTTCTTGTAAAATTCCTTCTTGATTTAAAATGAAAAAGCAGGATAGACAAAGCTCTGAAAGAGATGTTAAATAATGTTTGTAGCATATTAAACCCAGGCTTGGAACAGGGTGAGAGACCTATGAGCTAGGTTGTGCAATTGCTCTTCTGTAATCTTTCTCTGGAAGCAGGAATGTCTCCAGCAATCTCTTGAATTTGGAACAGGTTCTCTCTATGTGTTTTTGAATGTTTACATTCCAAATCCCTTGCTTTATGGTCATATAGGAAGTAGGTTAATGTACCTGAATATTGTAGAGAAGGAAACTTTAATTCCTGGGTAATAGTGGGAATTTCTAATATCCATATGGGTGTTTAGCAGATGTTAATGCTTTCTGGTTTGTGATGTCCAGCTGCATGAACTGATCTATGAAGCCCTGTGAAGTTCTGAGTGTTTTGCATATGTAAGTAACATAAATACCCTGGTTCATGTCACTAGTCATATCAGAAATTAGCATCTCACAAAATGCTTGTGGCAGCCAGTATTTAAATTTCTCTTTTGTTAAATGGTTCTATCAAAAAACTTTGGAAACATAGCAAATTTAAAATGTTACCAACAGAGTTTATCCTTAAAATCCTGAAAAAGTCATGACAATGAACCAATGAGAAATACAAATTATTAACTTTGATAAAGACAAAAAATACACTGGGTTTTTAATGTGTGCTACATCTTGCTTCTACATTATTTTGAAAGCGTAGCTTCATGAATACAATAATAAGATAGAGATACATATTCAGATTTTTAGTCAAGTATTTCAGCTCTAAGTTACTATCAGAACTTGGTGAGTCCAGCAACACATATGATTAGTTAATAAAGTCTAATATTTACTTTTCCAGTTAGTAAAGTGCGCATTGGTAGATCATAGATTCTTCCACCACCATCTTGTTCATGGACAGTGCCCTGTGAATATTAAATAGATGGATTTTGATCCCAAATTCTACCTTTCCAGTTTGAACTGTTCTTTCATTACTTCCCACAAGCATGATATGATAGTCTCTTTGGTGACAGCTTCTTACTTGAGTATTTAGGAGAACAGTTAATTCACCTACTCTGAGGAAAATCTACAGGCTTTGGTAATATTCACATAGTAAAATAAATCATAGTTGTAACACATTTTGCTTATTTAGTAATTACACTTATGAACATCAACAAGCTCTGGAACATTACCTTAGTCTCACAATTCCCTTGCTAAATGGGTGATTATTATCATCCTACAAAAAGAGAAAGTAAAGGAGTGAGAGATTAAGCAGTTTATCCCATGTCCACAGGAAATTTGTGATAAAACCCGGACCAGAACACAAGTCTCCAGACTCTTGGCCACATGGTCCCACTCCACAAATTGTCCCCTGCTGTCCTGATGGATCTACTGAAGTTGTGGGAACAATACCAAATATTTCTGCATCAAAAAGGAAGCAGAGATAGTGGCCAAGTACCCACACATTCAGATGGACTGACACGATTTCTGCATAAATGGATGTAATAATAATTAAGGCGTTCATCAGCCTTATGCTTGAACGTAATAAAATGCCCTTTGGGTGTGACAATGACCACATGAATTTGTCAATACTTTCCATGAGGTAGACAAATCCAAAATCCTATTAAATTTTGCCTTACTATTTGAACCAACAGAAGGGTGCTCAAGGTGAGCCTTGTCCTCAGGCAGCTGCTCCTGAAGGAGGTCCAGTTTACAGGCAGTTTCTCTTTGACCACCCAGATATCACATCCATATGTGCTCAGCCCTTTTTTTCTGCTTATTTAGCCATGTCTCATGTGAACTCTAACCAAAATCCTATTTCACACTCCACATTTTGGCATCTCTTGCCAGACTCATGGATATAGAATAACAGAGTACTATACAGTGACTTTATACAGCACTGTTAATTTGCACTAAAAGCTTGGCTCTGTGTTCTTCTTTCTCCTTTCAAGGAGCTGGTGACTTTGCCTCCTCTGCAAAGATCTAAAATGAAACCATGAGAAATGCCTATGTTGTTCCCATGCCAGGAAATCTTGTATGAGAACACAGCTGCAGCAAGTCTGGTTCCCATTCTGCATTGGTTCACAAGAGAATGGGGTCCCCATTCATCCCTTTGCCCATGTATGATGGGACAGGATTCTGGGGTCCTGGGGTGAGGCACTGGCACATTCCCCAGCCACAAACGTGTGGGTTCTGCTGAAAGGTATAGGAAAAGGGTACAACCATGTCACAACAGGACTCTCTTCCTGACACTGTGTGTTGGTCTGGGGTATGGATCAAACAGAAGGACAAATTAGCTCAGAGAGCAAGAAGTAGCCAAGATATATCTCCTTTGTATGAGCCACAGATCATTCCTACTACTGCTACTCTGGTGATGTGGGCACAAGTCTGTCCATAGTCACAGTTGATCATAACCTCATCCTAATTTAGCAAGCAAAGAGCAGGAATTTGAATCAGCATGGAACAGGTCAGTAATCCTCCAGAAAAAAAAAAAAAATAAAAACCCAAACCTCTTTTTCAGCTCTGTATTTATGGGGCATGAACTTATCTTGGTGATGTTATTCATCATCATTGATCTTGACGATGTTTCTTCATGGTGCCTGCTATCTCTTTCTTCCTTACCCAGACCCAGAATTTACTATATGTCAGTCTCAGGTCATGCACCTCTCTTTGTCCCTAGCAGCTCCAGTGTGGATTCTTGTCACTGCACCAGCCTCATTTGCAGTGCTGTTTACTAGTTTCTGTAGACAGAAATGTATCTGGACTTCTTTTTCTGCCCATTACCTTCCTTGTCCTTTATAGCTGCTGTCTTCTATTTTTTCTCTCCTTGAATAACTGTTAATGCACTGGTTTTGACATTTTCAGCTTTGGCCAGCATTAGAGATACAATGATTAAATCTGTTGCTGGAATCACCTTGAGAGATCACAATATCAAGAGAAAGAGAGAGAGGGTACAGCATAAGCTGTGAGCTGGAAACCAAGACTACTTAGCACTAGCCTAAAGGCAGTTTTTTGCAAACAGGCTGTTTATTTCTGTACATATGTAATCTATTGCTTACAGAGTGAATGTATTGGTCACATCTATTTCTCAAGAGCATACACTTTCTTTGGTGGGAGCAGAAAAGTTTTGGAAATGAGAATGTCTTTAAATCCATGAATACTTGTATCCAAAACATGGAATACATCTGATATGTAATCTCTCCAGCTGGTTAGCTCATGAGTTTAAGACATTAAGAAGCTCTAGTGCAGTTAGACACAGGGATTTAAAACACTTTTGCTTTACGTATTTGGTTGCAGTCAGAAGTTTGCCAAAACAACCCAGCAGACTCAGAAGGCAGAAGGGGAACAGAAGGATTCACACATGCTTTTTTTAATATGAATTTTTTTTTTTTTTAAGGCAATCTTCTCCTATTTTGTGTTCAAGGTTTTGCTCATTTTTGTCTGCAAACATAATAATTGCTCTGTGTAAGGCTTCCTCCTTACCTGGGATTAACCCAATATCAGAAAGAAGACAACAGGTTTAAGGGTCTTCCACCAAAGCTGTTAGCTTGGACAGACAGCAAAGAATGGCTACTTATTCTGGGGCAGTGAAAAAGCTATTTCTCAGTTTATATTTATTCATTGTGAAGCAGAAGGTATCTCCTCCTATATGTACTGTCACCAAATCTCAGCATGGGCTGTTATAAATTAGGCTGATACAAATATTAGTACTTGTGTGTGTGTCTTATCATCACTCTTGACTGATGCTCAGGTGTGAATTCCTCGCTGCATCAGCAGCAGTCCCTGCCAGCTGTCTGCCCATTGTGGCAAAGACAGTAAGTCCAGGATGGAGTGCTCTTGGAAGGGGCTTCATCGCAGTTGGGAACCCTGGCAAGCTTTGTGCAGTTCTTTTAGCTACAACTGTTTAAGATTATTTAGTGGCTTTTAAACATTGTTTATGCCCATTCCGAACAAGCCCACAGAACATCTGCATAGTGTCTGCTAGCTGTGCTTGGGGAGAGTCTACCAACAATCTGATATTGTTCTCAGCAAATATATATCAGCCCAGATTTTTTTCCATGGCTCAGTATCCTCTTCAAGCACTGAGGGAGCTGTGACCTTTCATTGATTCAGGCATGGAAACTATAATCACAATATTGAGTAGTTATATTTGCTTTGGAAAAGTAATCCTATTGTTCTCTTTAAAAGTTTCAACTAACAGTCAGCATGAATGTCATCTTTATAAAAGGATAGGAAACCTGCAATGTCTGGTATTAATAAATGTCTGCACTCAGTGTCTGAACTGGGTTGGGACTGAAAGGAGAGAATGAAGTCCTTATGACAGAACTCAGGGGTAGACTCTCTTGTGAGTATTTTTATGAGATGCAACTGCTACAGAAGTGCATCTTGAGCATCCCAAGGCAATCAGTTTGCTCTTCATAGGAGCACAGTGATAATTTATTCCTGACAGGAGGGGAGAACCCGTAGTGGTGGTCTGAACTGCCATTGCCATTCACTGGTTCACTCTGAGTGCACTCTGAACTGCGGAATGTATGATCAGAGGATGAATTGTCCTGCTGGGAATAGATGGGGAGAGATAGCAGCCTCACTGAAATCACTGAGCCTAGCACCACAGCATAGGCAGTCTCAAACATAGATAACTTTTAAGAAAATCATCCAAAAAGTACTAGCAACAAAGAGCTTATAAGAGTAAATGTAACAGCAGAAGCTTACACACTGACTACAGTTGTGATTGTAACTGTATATTGCAATCACTTAGAAAATTTATCTAATTTGCCACATTATTTTTCACAGCCTATTTGCTGTTGTAATGAGTGGCAACTGAAGAATCAGTGGTGGAAGGAGATTTGTCTTAAGGTTAATATACAGCACACAGTATCAAGTGAACTGGATTTGGTTCATGGTTCCTCCTTAGTGTTTCTGGATGGTTTCAAGAGAGTTACTTAATCTCTCTCAGCTTCTTTTCCCTGTCTGCAAAAGAATAATGGTTTTGTCTATTTAAGTTTTAAGCTCTTTAGAACAGACGTGTGAATGGGTTAAATGTTTATACTGCAGAAAATACACAGGGCTTTGATATTAACAATGGCCAATATGCGGTCATTAATAAAACCAGTAGTAATTAGAAGCAAAGACTGCATTACACTTTAACAGAGCTGCATTAGATAACAGTGGCTGTACATACTGAATTCGTGTAATTTTCACAGTTGTGCTCAGAGTAGGAATTATTTTGGCTGAAAAACAACTCAAACAAGCAGTGCCAGCAGCTGTGAGGTCAGGAATAACTGTTGCGTTTTATTTTTCAGCTCTTGGTCTTCTTACAGTTCGTTCAGTAAAAGAAGGAGGTGAGAAACACACAGAAAGTTTTGATAGTGTTCAGCACTACTTCCCTGGAGTTGGTCTTTGTTGGTCAGCAGGCATACCACAGAATCACTGCTTTTAAAGGGTCCAAGGTATAAATGATTGAAAACAGATCACATTATGATAAAGCCACTTGCTGAACAATCAAAAAGATACTCAGCTATTATACTCTGTATCAGAGAAGTTTTCTCATGCAAGTCACTCCCAAAGCTAAAGTTCACAACCTAAATGTAGTATACATAAAACCCAGAGCTTATAAAAATAAAGAGACCTAGAGTATATCTTGTTTATGTATGCAGATGGGTTTATCTGGATAATATTGCATACAAGCATGATTGCAGAGACCAAAAATGTGCATACATTCATGGGTGCCAGTTTTGGAGAAAATCTGAGTTCATCTTTCAGCCCTGAAGACAGGTTTTACAGAAGGCCCCAATACTGCAGTTGTAAGGATGGAGAGACAAAGAAGCCATGCTCCCTTGTTAACAGACTCATCTAAAGACCCTCATAGAGAAGGCAGTCTTGTAAAAGAAGTTGTACATGTCTTTGACTCAGGCCTTGAAGAGTGCATTTTGACAGCTTGCCTTTTTCTGGGAAGAAATTAGGGAGAATCACAGATATTTTTTTTTTCCTTTCTTTTTAATAACATACAGAAATAATTGTCTGTGGCTTGAGGAAGAAAAAGAAAAACATAGATTCCATATGAATAAACACAGGTAAATAAATGAGCAAGTGGGAGTTTCAGGGTGGAGAAGTAAAAAGGAATAAGGCCAGCAGGAAAGTCATCTTTTATTTCACCAGACAAATAAGTATACAAGTTCTTCTTTGGATTTGAAACAGAAGGTATAAGAGAAATTTGAAACACTTAGCCTTAGTATGCTGGTTTTCATTCCTTCATCTTTTGGGCTTGGAGGGTTTATACTTTAAACAAGGGTCATGGTCATTCTGATGTTATTTTCCTTTTTCATGGAAGGGTGCATGGCCTTGAAATCTGTGTCAGTGATTCTGTTTCTGCATAGTCAGCCCGTGACCCAACTTTGCTTTTGTGCCTTTTGGATTCTGAGCACAATCCGTTTCCCACAGATTTTGTTAATGCATTGACTTTGAACATATTTCCTATAAATTTTCCAAATCAGACTACTGCTAGCTATGGCAACAAGGGCCTGACTTTTCCAGAAGTATGAAAACCATGAGGGAAAAGAACAAAAGTTGAATTTGTGGGACTAATTCTGGCCACACTGAAACTGTTCAGATGCCAGCATAAAAATTGAAAGCAATGGAAACCAGTGTCCCACTCATATACGTTTACCACAATGATATAAGTATCGTCCATTTTACAACACAGGAAAAAAAAAGGTCTTTCATTACATGGAAATGTGTTGCATAACTACTGTGCTCTACTGTTTGGAAAATGCTGGGACAAGCCAACACCAACACTTCCTATCATTCTCATATTTGGCTAATCAAATTACTTTTTACCAGACATTAGCCAGAACACTAGATAATTGTTTTCTATTTTAAATAATGGCTTGCTGAATTCAAAGGGCCTTGTCTGAGTCTGCAAAACCTGGCATTAAGCTAGAGTAAAACAGTATCCAATTATGCCCATTACCCCTAGGCAAGTACTTTTCCTAGAAAAATCACCTGTCAACAGCACAGCATTCTGCCAGAGTAATTTTTATTCCTTTTCTGTTCCAGAGGCATTTTATTTGCTAATCTATTAGCTGAAAAGTCCCTGTCAAAGAGGAGGAAATAACAATCATGTTTTAGCAAAGCAACATACTTGTACAGAGGTAAAAGGGTTGTACCAGTCCAACACAATGCATTCTTTCCATTATTCTGACTCAAACATGCAGACTGTGAAGAAGCCAACATTGGTCCAGGAGTAATTAGGAATAGGTATGGAAAGGTCTAGGAAGATCGTGGGACTTAGGAAAACCTTATCAACTTAATGTGCAGAAGACTGCCCTTACCTTTCTTAGCTAGTTTTTTACCCTGCTATGAGTAAGAGGCAAAAAAGCCCTAAACCACAAACAACCCAAACCCCAAAGCAAAATAATCAGGAAAAAGTAGCTGGTGAAATTTTTTTCTTTGCAAATAAGGACACTATCCGTAGTCTCTAACATAAAAGGGATAGTGGTACCCAGTTGTTATTACAATGAAGTAGGAAGTTCGAATGTTGGGAATCCCTATGAAGATCTCCATACCTTTCTCTCTTACAGTTTTCAGATTGCTCCAAAGTTTCCACCTAATTTCCAATTTCACTTAAGTAGTCTCCATAAAGAAGTCATACTGTGATTTTAAAAAGTACTGTAAAAAATTTGCAACATAAACCAGGAGTTGCTTTGGAGGTTCCTTTTATAAAGTCCAGTGATTTAGCATTTTTCATACTAGCAAGCCATGACCAGAGGGTGGTAACATTCTGTGAGGAAGAGGCATGTCAAGAAGAAACAAAGGAATCTGAGAATACATGTAAGAGAAACAGCAACATTGACTACATTCAATCTGAACAGGTAATGCTGAGCAACCTGATCTATTTTTCTTAGCCAAAACGGTGGCTACTTAACAGTCACAAAGATTTCTTTTTACACTTCCTTTGCCAATTCAGTGGTACACAGAAGAGTAAGAGAATTGGAGGCCGGGAGAAGTCTTGGCTCATTTCTTGTCTGACAGTGATTAATATTTTAGCTTTGCCAATTTTTAATTATGAATAGTAGGAGATAGAGTTGTATTAAGGTGCCTCTTCAGCAGGTCTAGCAAGGAAGCCTTTAAAGAGGCTACACTTACAAGTAGGTCTTTGCATTTACATATAGGATTGCTACACTGAGCATATAAAATGGTACACAACTGCTAAGTAGTATTGCTATGAGCAGAAAGCCTGTGAGCTATGGACACTTCCCACAGCGCTTGCTACTAGATCTATTCAGGCATAGAGGCAGGCATCAGCACTCAGCCCCCTAGAATTAGCATCCTTGATATAGACACTTAAGCATGTGGTGAGTTTGCCTAAGATCATGGACTCCAAAAAGACCATCATGTTTAGCGGGAAACCACAATACTGCCCACTGGTAAACATTAATAATGAAGAGTAGTTAAAAATTCAGTTCTAGGGGTTTTTTGCTTCCCCCTCCCATTCCATTTTTGCTGAGAATTCAAAGTCCTGAAATATCTTGTAAAAGACATACTTCTGAATTCTTTCAAAACTGATGGATGAAAGAAAGATTGTTCTTTCTTTCAAAGCATGCCCCGAGGAGTATATGGTGATAGCCTGTCTCCACTGTTGCTCAGTGTTTAGCATAAGCAATGAGGCTGTTGTAAGCCTGACGAAATTTAAGCACGCATTTCACTTTCTGCTGGAATATACATTACTGCCCAGTCTCCAGGGTTCTTCAGGCAAAAGGCTTTTTCCCCTTTCTTTGAAGCTTTTTCTGCTTTCCTCAGAACTGGGGAGTGTTCACTGTAAAAGGGAAAAGTAGTAGGAACAATATTCATTAGAATGATTTACAGGCAGAAACTTTGTTCCTTGCTTCAATCATCAGAGCACCATTAGTGGAACAATAAGCATTTCCTCATCTCCTTGCTTGCACACCTCTGACTCACTTGGCCAAATTTACTCTCTCTAAAGTCCCTCTTACACCCTCACCAAATGTCATCCTCTGATGGTGAAGACTGTCCCTGTGACATGGTAAGTGAATCAAATCTCCTTGGCTGGAGAAGGAAGTGGACCTGTGAATGATGCTTTGACCTTGGGAGAAGCATCGGGCCTGAGCACCATCACTCACCTTGATTCCTTTTCTCAGTGGCACTCAGTCTGTTGGTGGTACCCCCACAGTACCTCCCACCCTGAGGATGACTGGTGGATGGTAACCCAACTCTGGAGATGTGGGAAATGCTAAATTATCAGCACCAATAAGGCAAATGGACTTGCTAACCAGGAGAACTCCAAGCATAGAGAAAACTTAAACACTGAAACATTAGATGTCTGCAAGTGTAAACATCCCACACTTAAGAGGCAGCTGAACAAGGGTCTTGAGGGTCAGGACTTTTGACTAGGGGCATAAAGTAGCAGGTGAGCATTGAAGTCATATCGAAGCCCTTCCATAGATTTAGCCCTCAAGCCCTATTAAGCAAGCAGCCACCTTAAACACACCTCAGGAATTGCAGTCTGTTTATCACTTCCAACAGGCAGCACTTTAAACACACACGTGTATATATGTGTGTATAAAAGGAATACCTGGAGAAATTTAAAACATCTTAATTAAACTTAAGATGTGTGGTTCAGATAAGATTGGCATGGGGCCACTGCATTCCAAGATTCTCAAATAGCATAATCTAATTAATTTTGTTTAAGAACACAGAGGTCATAAACATACAGTAATTTGAAACATTTAGTACCCTGCCAGCTGGCACCGTCTCCTTTCCACTTCTTTGCACTGTAATTTCACTTCCATTTGTGCTGAGCCTGAAATCTCCTCACTCTAGTAGTAGGCTGTATTATGTTACACAGAATTCAGCTGAGGTATTTTTTAATGAACTAATTACATGTTAGTTAATAATAGAACATTTCTTTAGTAGCCAACTGCTGAACATAATTCTGAGAGAACTACTGTGGGATCCTGGGGGGATGTTTAGGAGCAGGCTTCAACTAAAAGCACTATGTTTATTCTTTAATATGGTATAAATAAATAAGAAAGAGCTCCACTGAAAAGCCTGATAGATTATCTTTTCATTGTTGTGTTGTGCACTAGGAACTGATGTTTTCCCTGGATGATATTTGAAAGTAATTAAAAAAAATAATGGAGATTATTTATAGATACCTGCTATCAGAAAAGCACACTGGGATTTCCTTCTGTTTGCCCTCCGCTAATGTCCAGCCTGTTCCTGCTCCAGTGCTGTAGACACAGTCTATGCACTCATTTCCTAGGTAATCTCTGAGTGCCTGGAACAGATAGCTTCTGTGAGGTTCAGACCCTCTTTATGGCTCCCCTGAACAAGGCAACATGATGTCATGTAACATGATGTTGTGCAAATCTCTCACTGCTCTGCCCACCGGGGAACCGTCTGGATGATGTGTTTAGCCAAATATCCAAAGAGGTCAGTGCATTTCTAGTTACTGAGATGCAATGCAGATAAATTTCATGACTGTAGAGCTCAAATTTGTCATTCAGAAATTATGCTCCAAGGACACATGCCTTTAAATGTTGCCTTTTGACCACAGGGTTTAGTTTTGAGATAGCAGGAGCCAATGAGCTACAGATAGATTTTGATGACCTATGGATATTATTACTTCAGAAGCATATACTTTGGAGAATGCCATAGGTCACATTCTCTTTAGCTGATGTAAATGAGCATGGGCTGATGAAGCAATATTTAAGTTACACAGATTTATAGCAAGGAAGGATCTGGCTCAACATACAGAGACACATACACGTCATATGCAGGCTTCACTATTCTCCTTACAGCATGTGCATAACTATCACTAACGCTAATGAAAGGCATGCACTGAGGGCTTATGTTCTTACATGTACATTAGTGTGTAAAGATCTCCATCAAAGATTTTCTCTGCTGGAAGACAGGGGTATGGTTACAAAGCTATTCTCTGTCTGGTACTGCCAGCAGCGCTGTAAATCCCCCACACTCCGTATCTAATGTACTCAGATGCAGAGGAGGCAAACAGTCATGCCAGGGGAAAGTAAGAGGAGCACAGGCTGGCTAAAAGGCAGCTCTTAGAGACGAAAACCAGATGGAACCCCCTACAATCCCAGCACTGGGCGCCTAAGAACCACTCAGCCTTAACCCTTAGTCAACTAGAAACTGACGGAGAATTGCCAAAGTTTAGTGTTAGTGAAAATATGAAGCGTATATTTTTTGAGCATTAAAAGTTGTGTGATGTGGAAGTATTGAAGTGGTATACACAAGCGATGAGTGTACACCCTATTTCTTACCTTACACTACTGCTGGGGAGAAGGACTTTGAGCTGCAGAATCCCTGAGGTAGACAGGGGTCTTTGGGGTTTCTAGGCCAATCTGCTGCTTGGACCAGGTGCAGTGTGAGTGAGCTGCTTAGAGTTTGCCCTGTCAGTTTTGAGTATCTACAAGGATGGAGATGCTGCCACTCCTTTTGGCAACTTGTCCCAGTGCTTGACTTAAGTTTTCCCTTATATTGGGCCAGAATTTCTTGTGTGGCAACTCGAGTCCATTGTTTCACATCCTTGGTAAAATCAAGATTTGACCATAGCTTCACTAATCCCATTGAATGTATCTGAACAGTTTTAAGTAGTTTTACTTTAAGTTGTAGTGCAGATAGAACTGCAGGGTACAGATAACCAATAATGCTATGTCAACCCTTTCAGTTTGAATTTGCTTGGATCTGATACTTACTAAATGACACTTTCATATAAGTGGTTTCTGTAAAATAATTAGTGGTATGTGACTAATCACTTTTCTATTGTATTTGTTTCTGACATTTCTTGGTGATCTCAGTCCAGTTCTCAATGGACTGGAAGCCCACCATCCCAGTAGGTGCTCACACATTTCTTCACAAAGTTATAGATTCCTATAGGTATTTAGGCATTATTCTGCTCAGTCTTGCAAGGCCTAAGTGATTCAGACAGGTAAGAACCATTTTCACAGTTTTGCCTGCCTTAAGACTCCCTGAAAGTTAAGTTTTAAGTGAAAAAGAAGCTGGAATTTACCCTTCATCCTTAGAAGCAGTTTCTCCACAAAAACGAGGCAGAAAGGAAAGTATGTAGGGTGAGTTGTAGAAATTTATGTTGCCTTTGTAGACGTTGTGCATGTTAAGAGAACTTCTCCTCCAGAAACTGTGTCACTCAAATCTAATAACTGTGTTTCTTAAAATAAATTAAACAAGGAAATGCTATTGGCTACAGGCCAATTTACATCTAATTTCTTTTCATGGATATAGAAAAAATACCTTCCACAACCCACAGATTCTCTCTCATAAGCAAGAATGCAAAGAAAAAAAAAGAGCTCGTTTTAAGAACTTGAATAGAGTCTTGATGAAAGGTACTCTACAGGAACATAGCTGAGGATGGCCAAAGAGGAGATGTAATTCCCATACCTCTGCATATGAGATCAAACCACTGCCTCGCATCTGGTGAGTTTATACTGACAGTTTATTTCCAAAGGCAGTCATCAATATAATGTCTGAGAGCTTAATTCTTCTCCCAATAACTCAGTACCAAGACTCCCACTGGCTTCTAACGTGCAGCTTGAAAGTCTGCATATTCAATAGCTAAAAAATGAACTACTACTTACCCAGGAGAAAAGCCAGGCAGAAAGTATTCAAATATAAACATTTACATTTAATGAATTGCCTCTATTGAAATGCATCACAGAATTGATTGATTCTCTATCTTTTTCTTTTTGAGGGGGTTGCTCTTTTTTTCAGAATATCTTTTCTAAATTAATGTAGCTATTGAAATAGCCTATTTCACACAGGATGTGGTGTTCACTGAGATTGAAGGAATGAGAGTGCTACAGGCTTGAGCTCATGAGGTCTTTCTTTAAAATACATTTCCAGTTCAGAAATCAAACATTGCAATTAATGTATTATTGTTAATCTCAAAAAATGATAATACTTTCCTTCACTGCCTTCCCGATTTTCATGAGAAGGTGCTACAGAAAACAACCTTCCTCCCTGCCTGAGGTCTGTGGTGCAGGGGCTGTGATTCTTGTCCTGCTGAGCAACATTATACAACCAAGTGCTGAGCCTTGAAGTTTTTGGCTGTATTTTTTCGTTTTTTTTCTAGTTCTCCAGATTCCTGTGCCCTGTTCTCCAGTTCCCAGAGGTAGGCATTTCTGTAATTTCTATTCACTTCCAAATATCTTCAGAAAATTCAGAGCGCTCTTGGCTTGTATTTCATACGCAGCCCAGTGCCAAAAACCTATCTGCATTTTTTCCCTTGTATATCCTAACTCTAAACTTAGTTTTCCTTTTACATTTTGCAGTACTAGGCAATCCTGGGGGGAAACAGCTATTCAGGGTAGCATTAACCCTGTGTGAAATACAAAGTGTGAACATTTTAGCTGCCCATCATCACTCAGCTGAACAAAATAGCTTTGTGTCTGGGCACTTCTTCCACATTCATTCTCCTCCCTGAAATTGCTTAAACAATATCCATCTTACTCGGACTTCTAAAACTATAGACTCACATTGTCTAGCCTGTCTAACAGCCCCCTAATCCAGTCAGAAAGACCAACCTGTTTGAAATAACCAAGTATGCATGTGGAATTTGCATAGGAACATAATAGACCTACTAACCACACTTATTACAGCCCTCTCAATTGTTCAAACATGCCTCCCACCTGTTGCTGCTTATAATGTGCTCAAGTGCCATCGAGTGCAAAAGTTATGGTGCTATTTATATGGAACCTTCTTAGACACGCACGAGGTGCAAGATACATTTACAAGAGCCTTCTTTCATCTCTTCCACTAGGCACAGCAGGGGTCTTGTCTCCTCACTGGATGCCCATGTGACTACAAATGTCGTTAATGGAAATAAAATATTCCCAACACAGACACCAAACCCCAGGGAGACCAGTACAGGAATTCTCTTGCGCTTTCATTTGGAGAAGGAGAAAGTGGAAAAAAAAGAAAGAACAAACAGAAATGCCCCTCAACTTTACCTGTTTAATTCAAGAGTTGTGGGTAAACACAGAATGAAAACAAAGAAGGAACTACAAGAACAGAGTTGGGTGGGAGTTGTTCCAAAATCCTACAAGAAATTTGTGTTGGCTCTGGGGGCCTGAAGCTTTCTGGAGTTAATGGAAAGATTCAGACTCACTCGAATGCGCAGGATCAATCCCTTAATACAGAAATGTGTCCTAAGAGGTGAGGCATCCCTTGTGCACAGCTACAAGGCACAAAACAGTGAACTGGTTTCAATTAAGCCAGCTAAAATCTTTATCATTAACTTACTAGAGCAAGGATTTTACCCCAGAGTTTCACTGCTTTTCAGTTTCAAGAGTCTCAGTTCACACTCTTAAGGTTAGGCCACATGAAGGTGGCCAGTTATAAAGCACAACACAGACCCATTGTGCTTCACTGCTTTGCTCAACAACTAGAAAAAAACCCAAAACAACCAAAACTCCAAATTTGTTTCAAATTACCCTGATGGATGAGATTTCTGTCTTTTCATCTCCCTTATCCCTGAGTCTGGAAAGCAAGTATTTCTGTGAAGATGTGGATGAATCTTCTCAGGACCAACATACCAAATGCTGCTGTCGTAGTTCTGTATAGAGACCTGAAAAATGGGTTTTCTTGGGTGCTAGCAGACTACCTATGGAAACATGGAGCTCTGCACAAGCAGGCTTACCTTATTCTTCTCAAAGGAAGCCTTACTCTCCTCTTTAGCTAGGAGATTTTCATTGGCTGAGCTATACTTCAGACATCCCATGATCTCTCACTCATTTACTGTACCGTGAACCACACCTTTTCCTTCATGAAAGTGTTGGCATTATCCCATTATAAAATGAGATTATCCTGTGAGCTCAGAGCTTGCAGAACCTCTAAGTCCATCTGCTGGTTTGGTGCCACTGTGTGTATATCTCTGTGGACCTGTGTATGAGCAGTATTCCAGGCACAGCTGGCTGAAACACTGCTGTATAATCTGTGTTGGAAGGAAAACTAGGTTTTCAGCTAAACTTTCCTTTTTTTTTTTTTTTTTCTCATAGATTGCCTGCTTTCCATGGTAATTTCCAGCTTCTGGCTGAAACCCATTTCATTTGCAATGAAATGCCCTGTGTGCTTCTATGAGACAGTGCATGGCACAGCAAGGTAGGGGAACATTTTCTGACAAGTACTGCTGATATAAACTCATATTCATGTTGATTCTTTTTCATGCAGCAAGTTGTTAGTGGAGCCACTGGAAATTACAGACAGATGGAAGATACAGGTTTTTGAATGGAACTTGTTCAGCATGCGGAACACCACCACAAATATGTTTTTATATGCACTCTTCTTTGAAGTCTGATGCATATAGCGTGTGTGAGTTGCTGTCTCATTTTTCTATTAAATTATAAAAAAAAAAAACTACCCACAGATCTAGCTGGGTGGTAGCTCCATTTTTCCCAGTAGCTTCTGACAGTAGTTACATTTCATTTAAAACATACGCTCACTTTTCCTGCATTCCCCAATGTAAACATGTAAAAGATGCTGGAATTTACTGAAGAAAAAGAACTTTGCAGTCCTGTAGTGCAGAGGGTGGCACAGGAGGGCCAGAGAAAACACATCTGTGGGTGAAAGGATCACATTCTGCCTTTCACAGCCAGAGAGCTATAGGTTTTGCTCAGCTGCCCATGGAAGCACTGAACTCAGCATTTGCTTTCTCTGAAGGGGATCGGTGTGTGCCCAGTCCCAGTGTATGACTTGTAGGGGGTATGAGGAACGCAGCTCTGTCATGTTTGGAGCGCTAAGGAGCAAAGGTAGTTTCACTGTTCTTGCCTTGCTCCTCTCCCTCAGTTAGACCATTATCCAGGACCAGCTGTTAATTGTGCCTCTACCTCCCCATCAGAGCATACACAGCACTTGGACATTGAGCTTTTAAGGCTATGCAAACAGCTTTTGTATACTATCACTAAAAATTACATCCGACTGCCAACACCTTAGTGTTTTCAGCATCTTCTGCTACTGAAAAAAATGAAGATTTTTTTGTGTGTGTGTGTGTTCAATTTATTTTATTTGTGAGCTCTGTGTGTCTGGGTTAATTACTTCTGGCTGCAGTCTGAAAGAATGCCATTTGCAAGAAACCACAAGAGGCTTAAAGAGTGAAGCAATTACCGCATCCACGGTCTTGGAAAAGTCTGATAACAGAGAAGACCATTCCTACAGCTCAGTGGCAGGCCTGAGTATGCTGTGAGAGAGTGCAGCATGAAAATGACTCATGGGCCAGTGCGGTGTCCTCAGTGCTTGCACACTGACATCAAAGCCTAGGAACTCAAGGCCTCCCTTGAATGAGCTCAACTGCATTTAAGGAGATTCTGGTAATCAGTCTAAAAAAAGCACATTAGGCATGTATAAGGAAGCAAAGCACACAATTCCTTTGTTATCTCTGGCATCAGTGGAAGGATAGAGTTGTATTTTCCCAGGGTGTCCACCAGAGAAGAGCCCTGCAGGTTTTTTCAGATGCCCATCAATGACATTACCATTTATCAGGGAAAAGTACACAGTGCCATCCTATGTGAAAGGAGGATGTCTTGTATGATTGTTAAACGGTGAATTAGGTTCTTACAAAGTGTTGATTTTATCACGTCCTGAAATTTGTCAAATAGATGGTTTGTTTTGCGATACTGACATCTTCATACACATAGAAATGCTCCTTATAGTTTTGTTTGTTCCTTATCTATCTGTTTATAGACTATTATCATGTTTTCATCCATGTGTAATAAAACTAAGGTCAATTTTCTTCCAGAATAGTTGATACCACTTTGTTCTGGAAAGCTCTGGCTGCAGTGTGTGGAGCCCCTTCTTTTCAAAGTCCTACACACTATTAGTCTCTCACCTCTAGACCACTAATTTCAAAACTAAGCAAATCTAATTTTATCTTCCAATGGTGGAGAGTTGACTTTTTTTTTTTTTTTTTACATCTGCATTTAATTTCTCAGTAATTAACCTCAGATACTAACAGTTCCAATTCAGTTTCCTACTGGGCAGTTGTATGACAAAAGCTCAATAACTGGTTCCTGTAAATTGAAGATCCTATACAGATCTTGGAGCAAACTGGATTCAATCCTGTCCATGCCCCATACTGCCTTCATGAGCATGCGTAGCTTCTCTTCTCAATGCCTATAGTAGGTCAGCTTTCTTTCAGGTGGACTAGCTCCCCAGTGCTACCCTTTTTCATACTTACAAGTAAGGAAAAAAGTTTTTAGGTTTTCACACAGCAGTGATTTGGAATTGATCTTAATTTCTAACAACAGGTATTAGCCAATGTGTACCAGAGTGGTGCTCTAATCCCAGCCGAGATCTCTTAGTAATGATCAGCAGTGATTCTGAAAATAAACATCAACAGCAAAGAGCAAGAATACTGCATCTTCTAAGATGCCCATGGCAGGGAGATGGAAAGCATGTGATCCTAAGGTACTTTCCAACCCTATGATTCTATCTGGTAAATTACATCTTAGAGACAAAAGGTTTTGTAAAACCTCTGCTGAGAACACTGTTCAGGTTATTTTTATTTCAGATTGGACAAATTCTTCAATTTTAAATGGACTATGGTTTATTTTTTTTTAAGAGTGTGGGGTGAGCAAAAGGAAAGGGACACAATAACATAATCACAATACAACAGAGTCATTATAAAATGTATGGGAGAACATGTAGGAGGAAAGTGACTTAAGAATAGGCAGGAGGAAAGGTGGGTTTGAAAAGAAAGGAATTTCTTTTAAACATTTCACAAAAACAGCAGAATGATCATTTTTTGAGTGGTAAAATCCACTGTTTTCATGCTAAATTTATGATGAACACCTGTTGTGGCATATGGCAAGTACTGTCATGAGATTGTGGCTAGCAGCAGCATAATTATCCAGATATATAAAAGCTTATGGTCTTGCTTTGGTATTGCCTTGCAATATTGGAGGCATTCCCACACTGAAGTTTCAGATAACCCCACATAAGTACTCATTTTATAAAATAATAGTAGAACTGATTCAGACTACGTGAAGGAAATCTCATTCATGCAGAATGGGACAATTACTGAAACAACAGATGTGAGTAGCACTGGTGCATCTTTCAGTGGCAGCTCTTTGGCACAAATATGCATCTGTTTGAAGAATACCAAATGGACTGGACTAATAAAGTCCCATCTGTGTTTTACTCTTTCTCAGCTGGTGACCGGTGAATTTCCACCTCTAAGGGGAATGCCTCTTTGCTCTGGACATATATTTCTTGAAACGGTCAAGGTTCTCATTAAATCATATTTTATACTCCTCTTCCTGTTGCAGCAGTTGTTCATTCAGGGTTTGGTTTTTAAAAGTGACAATGTGGTTTTTGTAGGGGAAAGATGTCAGGAAGGGGTGGCATTGATAGTTTAAAGCTCTTCCCCAGATGAATTTCAGGCTATGAACATATTGGTTAAAAAGATTTCTGAAATCTCTAGCATCATGAAAACAAAAATCTAGACAAAGCTGTGGAAATGTCTCCTCTCCTTCTGACAGTCACTCATCCACCATCCATGTTAAAGTGTAAACCCTTTCTACTCTCACACAAAATGAGGGATAGAATAAGGAGGAAATCATTTCACCTTTTTCAGATATAATTTAACTGATAATGACCAACTCTGATGGGAAAAGTCAGAAACTGAAAAAAAAAACAGTTTCTCCTTTTGTAATTCTTTTGGGACCAGACACTAGTTCAGCCCTAGCAAGACCTTTTAGCCCTCCCAGGAAGGAAAAGAGACAGAGGAAAAACAAACATATGGAGAAAACCAGAAGACTGGAGCACAATAAATACAAAAGACTCCGTGGGCAGTTACAGGTTCGGAAATAGATGAATGTGAAAGCAGAGGAAGGACACAGAGAAGAGCACCCATGTCAGTTCCCCGTGCTCCCAGGAGGGGTGCTAGCAGGTGGTGGTGGCTGCCCAGGGCCTCTCTGCCATGGGGCTAGGGCAGCAGGGCAATGGCGACAGGACCACTGGCAATGGGGCTCCCCATATCTCATTATGCTGTTGCTTCTTCCTCCTGGTGGTGTGAATGGCTGGAGCCAGGAGAAAGCTGACAGGGAAGCTCTGATGACTTGCAGGGCTTTATTGTGAAAGGTTAGATATGTCTACATTCATCTGGTTATCAAAGGTGGTGTTGCAAACCGGACCATGAGACTGTCTTAGAAATAGCTTAAATTAGAGTGTCAGACTAGCTTGTAATGTTCCCAGCAGAATAGTGAGGGACTTTCACTAGGAGAAAACAAACAAATAAACAAGCAGTGAGAGAAAAGAAGCTTTTTCCCGTATTTTGCTTGGAGGCAACAGACATTTATCATACCTCTTTTGGCAGCCCTGACTCTTGGCTCAAAGCAAAGCAAAACTTTCCATGGAGAGTGAATGGTGCTACTGACCCAGACACAGAGGTGTGGGAATATATGGATTAATCCAAGCTGTCTCCAGTAAGGATGCTTTACTGGGAAGACAGCTGCTACTTTGTATGGTCTTTGTGGCAAGGCAATCTCTTTATATCTGTACAGAGGGGTTTTCCTCCATGCCTATGTCTCAAAGGCATAGCTGCCACATGAGTTATAAATGACAACAGTGATCACTGCTGAAAGCACAGCCACAGCCTGGCTGTAGAGCCTCTGCCAGCACTCTGAGCCATGGAAGGCCAGAGGATAATGTTGGCTGAGTGAAATGGCTCTTCAGGGATTTACAGAGTGGATTATACTTGAAAAGGGAATCCTCTTTTATGTCTATTCTTGGGAAAGAAATGCTAGGCACTGTTCAAGGTTGTTCCAAGTTGGGCAAGTGCTCTGAAGCAGAACTAGATTCTTACCATTCCCTCAAGGTACTCCAGTGAAGTCCCGAACACCTGAGAGCAGAAGTGAAAGAAACCCAAGCTGTTTATCTAGTGTAATGGCACAGGATGGAACCAAGCCTGAGATAGATGAAGAATATTTTGTTATTCTCCACTTCCATTTTATTATGTTATTTGCCACTGAAGTATCTGTGTGGCTTTCAGCAGCATATCTATAATGTGATGAATATTTGTCACTGGTTTTCTACTTTAATCTTCTCTTTGAGGGCAGAGATATTTAGAGTAATGTAGTTCTGGCAGAAGTTTAGTTTGAGGACTGTGTTTGTTTTAAAGAAGAAAAAGCCAAAACCCCGCATATTTTGTAGCTAATACAAAGCATGCACATAAAATAATTTTATCTGAGGAGTACAGCAGAAGAAATAACCGACAATTATCTGTGTGTTTAGGGGAGCTTTTAGATGCCTGGAGCCTATGTATGTGAGCATCAGCAATAGAATTGTATATTTGGATACCACACAACTGTGACATAACTGGAAAACACCTAAAATCATACAAATGAGCTGCTCAATCTGAAATAAATGAAGTTTTCATTAGTACTTATTAAAAGTAATTTTCAGTCTTAATCCCATTGCTTTCTCTTTTGCTTTTATCCAAGTTTGCACCATAGTTTTAAGAAAAAAAAATCTTTAAAATTATTATGGATTCTAACAACTGTTTCAGTAAAAATCATGCTCAAGGATATGATCTTTAAACTGCTTCTTTTGTTTTGTATGGGTTTTTTTGCTTATGTTGCTGCTTTACACATTTTTGGCAACCCTGAATAAAGTTTTCTTTGTTCAAGCAAGTCTTCTTTGTTTTCAAGAAGTTTTGCATTCTTTCAAGTCAATGAAATGCAGTGTTAGAAAACTTAACCAGCCCTGATGTAGCTGGTTTACCTGCCTACCAATTCTCATTTGAATGTGTCAGGACCAAGCTCAAGAATCATGTACGTCATCCAATTTTGATGAATTTATTTAGCATTTTTGCTCTCACATGACATTTAATTATATGACTCTAATTATATGATTTTAACTGTATGAATGGTCTAGCAAAGACATCAGGGATACTCATGAAGTTAAGAACACTCCTGTGTGTGAATATCTTTCTGATTCAGTATGCAAGTGACATCTCAGTTGTGTGAATGAACTTTGTGGACCTGTGAAGGAACTTCTTAACTTGCAGTCACGTTTTGTTCCCTCACTGCTCTCCTACTTCCTCTACAGAGGTGGATAAAATAACAATTTTATGTTAAATATTTATGTTGTAGCGTCATACACTTAGGATGTAACTCTGATACCTAATATGCAAGCTTTCCCTGAAAAACTTTATATCCTGTACAATATTAAACGTCTGTATTTTGTTTGGTTCAGGTTCTCACACAAGTGTGAAAAGGAATTTGAAGCTATAAATCACTGTCGGCCAGTCTTTACCTTAAGTGCTAACCACATCCCTGAATCAACAATGTGTTTTCCTTCCTTTCCACAGATGGGTTGACCCTGTGGGTTCACCATGCGTTATTACACCTAGAAATTCCAGCCACACTCACTGGTTGCATCACTAAACCACTATTCATTGCTGAGCTGTGGAACGTCTTCTCAGATGATTTGCAGTCACACAGCTGAGAGCTTTTACTCTCCTCCCAGAGCCTTCTTTCAAACAGAAAACCCCAACCCTATTAATATAATCCTAATAGTTAATGTAAAATACTAAAACACTTTCTAATTACTTCCTTCCCATTTCCTATGTTTTTTCTTTTAATAACATGAATTTTTCTTATTATTGCTTGGTTTCAGACTCATTTATTTTCTGTAATAGGTCTGCTTCATTTCCTTGAACTTTGAGCATGAGGGACCTGTGTATTTAGCTCACCTGATGACTTGAGACAATATAAAAAAGAGATGATTTAGAATAGCTTGAAAATGTCACTTGCTCTTGCAGTGTTGTTACATGGGTTTCCAGGATAGTCCGTTGTCCCTTACAGAGCAACTAGCCTCTAAATACTTTGAAATTGCAGTTAAAAGCACTGTAGTGAGTTTGTGCTTCAGAGGGAAGAGGTTCAAATATTGACTCAATAATGGTTTCATACAACATACAGGTAGCTCTCAGAAGCATCCCAAGTAAGTACTGGCTCTCTGCAATGCCTCAAGGAAAGCACAGTTTAGAAGGGCATCTTGAACAGGGTGATGGTAAGACACCTAGGAACAAAAACATCTCAAGGAAACAACTTTCCATGGGAATAACACTCCTTTGCAGGCAACTCAAAAGTCTCAGAAGGAATGCCCTCAGCAAAGCAAGAACAGCAACAAGAGACTTTCTCAGAGGGCAAAAAGGCAGGCAGGCATCATCTTTCCACTCACAATAAGTGAGGTAAGTCAATTGCTTTCTTTCTCGGAGTTTTTTGTAGGTGATAACTATGAAACAGAATGCTAATTTCACCACTGATATATGCTCTTCCTCTGCAATTAATTGGATAAACCCTATCTTCAGCTGATGTAATTCTGTCTCATCTCAATGATTTCAGCTGAGCTGAGGTCCTCAGCTTTGAAATGTGTAGTTTCTTTTCTGTCATGGCTATGCCTGATTTCATTATTCGACTTTTGTGTTGCAATTTTAAGTTTGTATGTGTAGTTTTGGAGCTCTTTACAAGAAGGCATTTTAAGTTTCTGGCTGTTCAGTCACTCCATTTCTTAACACATATCACTTGCACTAAGCTACTTGAGAGCTCCTTTTACTAAGACTCTCTAGCCTTATCCATGCACTCTGCTCTTATCCATCCCCTATCTCCTTAGCAGCAGGATCTTCACTGTAGTACAACCACTGGCACACTGTACAGGCTCTTGCAAGTGGCTAACACAGAAAATGCGTTGCCTGTCTTTGCCCTCCTATCCTTTGGCTACTAGAAACTGGCATTTTGTTCGCATTTTTCACCTTTTACTTCCCTGTTGTCTTCTTTCTTAGCACAGCTGTGCATCTGGCTGCTGGCTTCAATTATTTTTCCACAATAACTCCGAGGTCTTTTTCCAGAGAGCAGTGCTGGATGACTATTTAATTCAGCACATACAATAGTTCTTGCATCAGTTTCTTGCTTGCAGACAAATTACTTGATGTGTGCTAATATTGAACTACATTTACCACCTGCTGGCTCAGATCATCTGGAATGATCCAAAGACTCTTGACTTAGGTTTCACTGTTCCTTGTATTCTGTCCACTTCTAATGCTAGTATTAGATTCCATTCCAAAGCTTTATTTTAAGGACACCCCTGCCAAATTGTTTACACATGTTGGTTCCCTTAACATTTCCTCATTTCCAACAGCTTGTGAACCCAGGGGCGAACTGAAGGCCTCTGTATGCTTGTTCTGAATGGTACATAACCATGACAGGGTAAAAGTGTGAACATGGAGAAGGTTCTCTCCTTTGAAAATTTAAAAATGGAGAGTGCATAATTCTCAAAAGGGCTTAAACCCAGATAAGATGAGTGAGAGAAACTGGGCTTAAACCCAGATAAGATGAGTGAGAGCAACTGTGAAGAAGGTGGTGTTTAGTGGCCTGAGTGGGAATCCACTTCGTCCGAGTCATTGGAACTAAATGATTCTGGAAGTGTCGGTAAATCAAGGCAATCAGTGTACACTTCTACTGTGCAAAAGTATTTTGAAATTATAAAGGTCCCTTTAAGTACTCTGGAAACTATAGCATCACTTAAATATTTTTGCATGCCAATGGGATGTTTCTGACAGTGCCTACCACTTCTTGTAACAGTTTACAGTGAAATCAGATCTTATCAGGCTGCGTCTGTAAGAATGACAGTGGGTCAAAACAGAAGTCCTCTCAGGTAAAAGAACAGTGATCCCTGCTCCCTAGAGCACCTTGAAGAGAGGCAGCTGATTTCAGGGCTACATGTACACTCCTTTTGACTGAGAGTTGGCCCTTGTCAAAAGCTAAAGCTTCTGCTTTGTTTTTACTTCAAAACAAAACAACCCAGCATAAGACTTATCATAATGCCTAAAGTATGAGGGAAGAAGCATGAAAACTGGAGATAGGAAACATTCAGTTAGAAGGGGGGTTTTATTTTCTTTTTTTTCCTAGAATTACCTGGCTATCTGAAAATGAAGCTATGACTTCAGTCAGTGACGGTGTTTTAAAGGGTTATTGAAGAAATAGCAATCTGTGACTTTAATATCCCAGGCCATGTCAGACCTTTTCTGGCAGTGCTATGAAAACATTTCCTACATACTTTCAGTCTTATCATGGAAAGTCAGACAGCTCAGGATCACATGGGTTGATAAGTTTTCAACCAAATAAGAGTCAGAAATGTAAAAGAAAAATACCCTGGGAAAGTTTCCTTCAGCTCATATGTATGAGAGAATATAGTGCATTCCCCTGTCCAGCCTGTAATTAAGATGAAAGGCATATTTCCATATAATTTGCCATTCAGTGGCATGGTTTGCATTCCATGTGAACTGCATCATCTTGATTTTTCTAATGCAATGAAACAAACCAAACAATGAAATCAGGCTTAGTAGTTGAATAGGATGCATTTTTACAGTTCAGGCTATTTTTTACTCTCAGGAAGAAAAAGCCATTTCAACTGCTAGTTTTGCATAAGGATTGAAATGTGGCTCTGCAAAAGCGTGACCTCTTTGTATAAAACTAACAAAGTACTCCAGCTTGAAAACTTAGCTTAGATCAATTTCTTTCCCTACTATCAGGTGGCCAGAAGAAGATAGAAGAAAACCAGTAAAGATAACCTTAAGCTACCTTGTCTTCAGCCACATCTTTAGCCTTCCATGCTTGTCTGTGGGTCATAATATGAATCTGTGGATTGTCTTGCTGAGCTTTAAGGCATTTTCACATGCATACACACATGCATTCAACCTTTAGCTCTGTGCATGTCTGATTCACCATACCTAGTCTCATCAAAGTGAATTAGAGCCTTTTTGTCTGAGGTCAGAAATAAATTATGAAGGATAAACACTTGGAAGCCCTGACCAACTGGAAAAGGTTTACAAATTGATTCTGCTTCTCCTGCAGTTCCACTGACTTTAGTGGAGTTCAGGAAAACCTGAACACTTGAGTAAATCATAATTTAGGAGCACTTGAGAAGTTATCCCCTTGTGAGATCTCTAGTACTTCCTAATTCCATCTGTGCTCAAAATGGCATAAGAACAGACTTTCTCATGGTAAATAAGTATTCTGTATTTTGTCTAAGCTGAGATGAAGAACAGCAGAGGACACACACATGTAAACAACAGAAAAGAGAAAATAAGTTGAAAACTTTTTTAACCCCGAACACAGTTCAGTTCAAGTTTTATGCTAGGGCCTGTGCTGATTCTTCTTTTACATAAACCTGCTTGTCCATCATTATTAGAGTCTGAATCCCAAGGAGATATATGCTTAAAGTCAGATGTACGGCCATAGATCTATGGGAAATACAAATGTCAAGACACATCTGGAGAAACTATAGAGCCATTCAAATATAGATTCTTGTATATAGATACACCATTTACACTGGGCGCCCAGTGGAGCCACTGGAAAACTGCCAGTGTGTTGGGGACCAGGGCCCTGCAATGAGGTTTGCCCCATTGTCCTTAACTGGGCTTAAAGCAGCACTGAGTGTAGAGAGAAAGGAGAGGACCTCTCTCCAGGCTTGCATAAACAGAGCAAGCACTCAGTGTGCCTTTCCTTGCCTGCACAGCAGCTGTTGTGGTGTTTTAACACTCCATTTTGGCTTGGCAGCATCCCCAGCTGAAGGGATCCTCATAGTTTACTTCGTTACTTGATAGTCACGCATAATTTCCAGAATTTCCTTATGCACTCCCCCATTATTCCTTCTCCTGGAGCTTCCGCATCAGTGGTGGGGCTGTCACCACTGAGAGAAAATACCCACTTAGTGTACAGAAAAACAAAAGTGTTTATTAAGAACTAATGCATCACTTACTGTTGGGTGTATACTGAGTAGACATGTTCTTCTGGTGGTGAGAGTCCACCACTGAGACCGAAGCACTAGGAAAAGGAGTAATGGGGTGTGCATAATGGTCTGGAAATAATGTATGGTTAACACATATTGGGTCCCATATAAAGGTCAATGTGTAGCTGCAAGACCAGGTCAAAGAAAGAAAACTTATAAAAGTTTATGAAACTTATAAAAGTCTGCTTCTGTGTCTTTCTGCTGAGAAAGACCAAGTTATTGTACTTCTCCCCTCTTGCTGTCCACAATGGACAGCAAGGGTAGTCTCATTCTTCACTTCTTTCTTCTTCAGCCCTTCTCAAATTTGTCAGACCAAAGGGATTAAGGCAAATAGCTCCTGCATGCTCCCCCAGGAGCAATGATTTAGTGGGCTCCAGAAGAAGAGCTTCCTGAGGAAATCTGTTTTGCCACATGTTGGCTACGCAAGGCACTGATAGTGCGAGCCTGAGTCTCACTAGACACCCTCTGTATATCAGTTTCTTTGGATTTATTTCTGATGAAGAATGGTATAAAGAAATAGCAAGTGAAAGAGTGGAGGGCAGGAGGATCAATGCTTCCATGCCATTTGATATGTTGATTTGTTCTGTTTAGATTTTACACCATGTCAGTGTCTGCAACAGATAAATCTGAGAAGTTTCAGAGTTCAGATTCAGCTTGTGTAAGTATTCAAAAGTTTAGATGTTTATCTGAACCACATCTGAACTATGCAAAGTAACTTCTTGAGACCGCTGTGTTGGGCTGGAAATCTTGTAAGAACAGGCTTTCTCGTGACATTTCCAACACTCCTGCTTCCTGTCATGGCAGTGAAAACAGCCGTCCTCGTGGTATTTCAACAATTCTTCTTCTAAATGGAAACCAGAAGTGGAGGGGGGTGGAAATATATGAGACATATCCAAACTTTGGAAAACTGCTGCTTGAGTTTCATTCTAGAAAAAATTAGGGTCTAGAAGCTTTCAGATTTTTTTTTCCAAACATGTTCTACAGAAGAAAGAGTACAGAAGAGGAACTGAAAGTGCTACTGGCATAAAAGGGTGAATCAAGCCATCCCCTTTTTTGTATTTAAAGAAAACCTAGAGATATTTGATGGCGTTGAAAGATAAAGTAATTAAAATGAATAAAAGTAAACATTTTTTCACATAGATTGTATTTAACTTCTGTAACACATGGCCACGCAAGGTCACTGAGACTAAAAACTTAACAGGACTTAAGAAGTGATGGGTCATTCATATGGATAATAAAAATATTCACTGTCACTTTGGATACATTTATATTAAAATATTTGCAATGGATATAAACTCATCTGCCTCACGGTATAAGCCAGATATTAAGCAAATGGCACTAGGAAAAAATTGTGTTATTGCATGTCTTTTAACAATTACTCTCTTACAGCATATTAATGTGACATGTCTGGTATTAGAAAAGACAGGGTACTGGACTAAAAGAAACAATTGCATGATTTTCTATTGCTTTCCGTAGCATTCCTCTAAATGCATTTCATTAGAGGACCCAGATATGGAAACTGCATGTGCTGATACAGGGGTTGTTTCCTTTAGCAGACATGAGGTAAGACTTAGACCCTTGTTTAAAATAAGCATAATACTTATCACAACAACTTAGTGAGAATTGTGAATCCTTAGGTCTTTTAATGCAGAAAACCAAACCAACATGTTCAACCTAACTCAGTGTTTTACAGGAGAATAGATTAAAATATCATAGCAATCTGTAATATTTCACTCCTTTAAAGGGCACTGCAAAAAGTATCTTTTTAACTTTCACAACAGCCAGTGAGTAAAAAAAATTGATTTATTATCCCAGCTATACTTGGGGGAAATGAAACAGAACAATTAATAAGCTTATCTAGAGCTGCATGGTAAATCAATAGGAAAGCAGAATTACAATTGTGGTATTCAGGATTTCTATACCTATTAAGAGTGAATAATCTTTGAATCACAATGTCTCTTTTCTGTATCCATAGATGCATACAGGTGTGAACATCTGCAACAGTGATTTCTCAAAGGGCTCATCTATTTGACAGTAAGAACTGGTCAGAAAAACAGAATTTCTATCCCCAGTGGAAATATCAGTATTTCAAAACTGGTTTTTATTTGAATCAGAAGTAAACCTAAAATATTCGTGTTTCCCCATGAACAAAAGTTTGCTTCAAAATCACTGAAGTGTTTCATTTTGGTAGCATCAACTTCATGTGACATTAATTCCCTTGTTAATAGATTTTAAATGGACCATATTGAAACACTGTAGTATATTACATTTTAATAACTCAGGTATTGTAAGTAATAGAATATAATTCACTGAACACACTGTGTAGTTTTAATATTAAAATCACAATCCTAATAGATTTTAAAAGTCAAAGCAAATCAAAGTGTTGTTCCTTATCTAAAAGAAACATTTAAATCGGATTTCAAAATGACACATTCTCAGATTTCTCACCTACAAACATTATTGATATTTCATGTTTCCTTAAAAAAAAAAAAGATCCAATTAAAAAAAAAACAATCCCAAAACCTGCATTTTCTATCAGAAATATTTTCTAGTGAAAAATTTTCACCCAGCTTTCTGAAAATTCTAAACCACGTTCCTTATGCAATTGCAACTGATATAATTCAGTGGTGAAGAAAGCTACTTCTCTTGTAGTAGAAGCAGTAATGGAGACACATTCATTAAAGCAAGAGAAAAATTGAAATGATGATTGCAGATAGCCTCAGGTTACTGTCTGGTACAATAACACAGTTCCTCTTTGCTCTGTAATGAGCAAACCAGATGTGTCCTGTAATAAGGGGAGTAGGAATACAGTTAGCTCAGTAAGGTATACAGCTGCATTTCAGTTATCTAGAAATACTCTGAGCAAAAATATCTAAATCTATCTGATTGATGAAATCTCTTTAGATTATGTATTGATATTTGCAGCAAATAGCACTTTAATAATAATTTAGAATTAAATCATGCTCTCATCCCTCATGACTTCTGTCTCATCCAGAGATAGTCCTGACTGGAGGCTGAAAGAGCTATAGCTGATGCAAATCACTGCCTTAACTTTTTTCCCGTTTCTGTATCTATCTATATCTATATATTTATATCTATTTATCATCTATATCTATATATCTATATCTATCTATATCTAATAATTTATATCATCTATATATCTATATCTATATCTGTATCTAGATCTAGATCTTTATATCTAATCTAGATCTAGATCTAACTATATCTATATCAGCTATATCTATCTATATCTCTATATCTGTATCTTTATCTATACCTTTATCTATATCAGAGCAAATCTGGGCTTGCAGTAGAGAGAGGTTTCGCAACAGAGTGAAGGGGTGGGGAGAGGCAGATCTTATTTGTTTATTGTTATAGGCCAGAGTCACCTGCTAAAGTTCTGATTTCTTGTGGCCATTGGACATTCCTATGTTTGAAAAAAGGAAGTGAGGTATGGAATTATATAAACGGACAAATAGAATAATATATACTGTATTTCATGTGCTGCATACCTGTAATTAACTGTTCCCTGTGACTCTAAAGCTTTTAGCTTCATACTTGCTTTGTCATATACCCCTGCCATCTAACTTCTCCTGCTGTCCTTCACACTCATTTTTCCATATGATTTCCATTGATGGTTCGTCTGAAAGAAGATATGCACTTCCCTGCATCTACATTTAAAATGTTTTGCCTTCTGCTAAACCACTGCGATCTCACAATGATAAACAAATAGATGATAAGCAAAACTCCTTGAAGAGAAGAATGTATCTTACTTTCAGTGTGTTGTATTCATTTTAGATTAATGTTTTTCCCCTAAATCAGGTAACTCCCCTGCATTCAAATTCCTCTCATAGATTCACATAGAAGTTGTGCATGTATTTTTCACAGGCTTATGAAAAAAAAGAAACTACATAAAAAAAGAGGAAGCCACTTGCTAATTTTGTGGCCTTTTTCTTTAAATTCTGGCAAGATCATCTAATCTTTATCTGAAACATCAATCTGTAAAGTTCTAAAGCAAAGCTTTACAGGAAAATAATAGTCTGATGGGGAGAAAATGGACCCAGAAGAAGGAATATGCAAACAAAACTGTGTGTTTTTTTGAGCTAGCATATAACAGAGAAACATTCAGAAATCACAATCTGTTTTCAGTCATGAATATCTTGTAAAACCGGAGCAAGGCATGTTATCTACAAGCATATAAAGCTAATGATTTTCTAGTGGTCCTTTTTTCTCAGCAATGGAGAGCAAACTTGGAAAAGCTAAAATAAGATATAAAGAAACGTTACAAAGAGAAGTATAGGGTAATTGGAATTTACTCTAGCTGTTAGCTTTGCTCTCTGATTATGGTCAAGAAAAATGTCTTTCTTCGGGCTTTCTCTAGAGTGCTGCTGTAGGTATGCTTTGAGCTGAAATAGTAAAAAGTCAGAGTATAATTTGTTCATACTGGTTTGTAATGCTGTAGCTTATCTATTAAACTCTAGATTAATGTGAGCTTATTGCAAAAAGATGCTTTATTTTCCCTTTTCAAAAGGGAAAAAATGAAGAACAATTCATCCTTCACTTTTGGAGTGGTCTTGTGAAACTATACAGATGTCTTAAAGGTGACCTACTGAACACTGAAGTGAGAGTTTTTCCATTAGGAATGACAGACATTTGGTTTGATGCCTTCTCCATACACACAAAACCAAGAAGAGAAGTGCACCAGGTTCTTTAGAGGTGCAGCACTCCCTTTTCTATGCTTTATAGCTCAGAGAGGAAGTATATTCCACAGAAATACTATCCATCATCCATAAGTTCCTGGGGAGCTGTGCTACTCTACCACCTACTCAGAGTTGTGGTTATAAGAAACAGCAGAGACTAAGAAATTTAAAACCTGACCTTCACCTGGTATAAATTGACAGATTCTATTAGAATCAGTGCCAATTTCTCGCCTATTATTTATTTTTTTGATGCAGAATGTTTAAGTTTAAACAGGGCATTTGAAATCCAGTCTTAAGATTCAGGGGCACCTACCCACATGAAAATGTTTGCGTAAATTGGAAATAAACAGCCATGCTGTTTGCCTTTCCATCTGTACATTTCCAAATAAACCTTTTGGGATGTAAGGATTTGTTGCCAGCTGAGAAAAACTAATACCTTAAAGACTGATCTATTTATTCAAAAATCCATTTTCCCAAGGGAATTTTTTCTCTGCTTGCATCTTGGCTACAAAGAAATAAAATGAATCTAAGTGTCAGAATAGGTGCAAATATTTTGTTGGTGCTCATTAGGTGGTTTCAGTTTACAGAGGGTGTTTCTAGGGAAATAGTGCCCTGTATACTCGCCAGCAGGCTCATTTGGCTCGTTGAGCAGCAATTCATTTAGTTTATATGTACAAGATTACAGCAGGGGGTAGTAGCAGAATTTGGAGAAGCATGGGAATGGAGAAGCAGCAGCAGAATTTACTTGGTACCCTAAGCAACACAAACAACAACAACTGAAGAAGTTGAGCCAGGCAGGAATTGGGTTGTCCAGGATACTCTCCTGATGCAGCGCATAGCAATCTTGAGCACTCAAGCAGCAGAGCGGTCCTTGTGCAGGGGAAATAAAAACTAACAACCACTTCTGGAAACTTGCAGGGACATGGAGAACTCTCTTTCCCAGGGTGAGGGCTTCTGCCTACCACACCCAGCATCAAGTGTTTTGAAACCAACAACAAAGCCCTGCACAACAAAAGAAGAACAGTAATGACACTAATGATGCTAAAATAAGAAGAGTTTGGCACCTTCCACTGAGAATCTATACAGCATGCAACAATGCCAAGTAACCAAACATCTTGACCAAAATAACTGATGGCAAGAGCTGAGTGAATCATTTCACAGCAAAACACCTCCTGCTTACACTGGGCTCCTTTTTGTGTGCTGGTGGGATATCCAACAGTACATCAGTGGTTTCTCAAGCACTTTCTGTGTTTCAATGTGTTTTTGTTTCTTCTTCTGTATTAATCAGTTTTACTTGAAATTAGAGCTCTGTTGCTATTAGGCTACTGGGAGACATTGCATTTTTCATTTCTCAAAGTGTGCTGCATGAAGACATCCACAGTTATTAATACATTAAGAATCTAGCTGATGCAAATAACCACTTGCATAACTTTGGAAGCCTTTTCAGTCTACTTGCATGGCACATTCATTTGTGTGTATGTTCATTGCAAACAATCATATAGAGAGATGTGACTGAGGCTGAAGTGGATTAACTGAAAATGCACATAAATATGTCCAGCACAGCAATACACATGCATGGTTATTTAAGATTAATCAAGTGCTTAAATTCTTTGTAGAATTGGGGTGGAATTACACTTAAAACTAAGTCTATGATTCAGTATTTTATTGAATCAAGGCTCATTTGCAGGAGCGTCTGGGGTGGGGGGACTTCGTGCTTTCTAGCCAACTCTATTTATTAAATTACAGTTTCTGCATGGCCATACCATATTTTTGTTTTCTTTATTTTGGGTTCATTTTACAATGACAGACCATAAACGATTTCATTTGTCTATAGAGAAGTCCAAACCCAGCACGTCTCGAGCTTTTGATTTATCGTGTCCTGCCTTCATGATCTTGCAATGAGCATTTGTGCTGATGATGTGATGTTTGTGATTTCATATCCTGCTGTGGAGCTTCGGTGTGAGAAGGCGTAATTTGGAACTAAGATGAACTGGAATGTTGCCTCACCTACTCATGCAGTTTCAGATCCAATGAATTGATTTAATCTCTTGCTCTTAATAAAAAACAGTTGTTACTTTTCTTAAACTCCACTGGATTCCTAGACCACATCTACAGTAGTGTCCATAAAACAAATATGAAAATCAGTATTTAAGTGTAACTTCAACTTCTTTGTGGCTAAACTGACTTTCAACAATGTTTAATTATCAGAATGTTCTGTATTTGCTTGATATTCAATTCGATTGAGAGCAGCCCTGACAAGAAAGACTTAGGGGTGTTTGTTGACAAGAAGCTCAACATGACCAGAAAGTGTGCATTTGCAATTCAGAAAGCTGTACCCTGAATTGCATCAGGAAGAGTGTGTCCAGCAGGTTGAGGAAGTTGATTACAGTAAATCACTACCTGATGCCTGACACTGTCTGGTTTTAGGAGTGTGTTGCCAAGGAAATAATGGTGCCAGAGGTACAAGTCAGCAAATGAGATGAGACCGGACCCAGCAGGGACCAGGCAGACTGAAACACCTTCACACAGGTGAGTGCAACTGAGTGACTCTAAGCAGTTTTTGTTCTCTCAGGCCTCTCTTCTGGCTGTGGGAGCCTCTGACAGGAATCAGGGTAGGTCTCTAGACCATAGCTCAAACACTGCGCCATTCTCTTACAACTCTTTCTTCTCTGCACTTTGCTGTTGGGGACTCTTGGTGAAGGGCAGGCACCCCTGTGGAGAGAAACTTGTGTCATCTCAACTGGTGTAGAATCATGAGAGAACATGTCAAGGACACACACTGCAGTCAGTTATGGTTCAGTCATTATTTACGTGCAAAGTACTTTTTTATTCTTAGCATTATAGAAATAGTAAAGTTACTATTGCTGTTGTTATTGTAATGTTATTGTTCCTATGAGGGAGAATCCTGAATGGATATAGTGGATGACCTGAAAGAGTTTTCTGTTAACATCTATGGCTTCCTTACCATTCTGAAGTACTTTTACTCTTTGCACTTGAGCTACCTGCCTAGAAAGTAGCCAGAAATCTCTCTTGCCTGTCAGGTGTCACAGGTTTTATCCCTCAGACTTTTTAACCCTATTCTCTACTCTTGAATTCATTCGTTTGTGTAGGATTGTATCTGTACAGAATAAGGAGCAAAAACTGCATTTAGATGTCAAAAAGCATTAATGTGTCCTGCAATAGGAGCGGCTGATGTCTGCAAAGGAAAACAGGAGCATGCAATATGATTCACTAGTTGCAGGACTATACATTCACATCCAGCTTGATATTTAGCTGAAAAACAGTTGTTGATGTACCTTGTTATTTAAACTCTACGTAAACAATGTGAGCTAAATCCAATGATGGAGACTTAGCACCAAATAAACTTTATTGTCAAATAAAGCATTAATTGTAAGCCATAAATATCAAATCATTTCCATAACGTATTGCAAACAGTTTAGAAATCATCACAGCATACAGCCTGTAGGAGGGGAATCACAAACAAGAAGTTGTAGTAATATTCGCTATGTACTTTTTCAACACTTAATGAGATCATTCAAGGCTTTTCTACTATTGTCTCTAGGATACTTTTTATAAGTGGTTTTAGGCTGATTTTTAAACATACAGATTTCACATTCATTAATACTGTGTAAAGGAGGATTTTTTTTAAGTTTAAAATCTGTAAAGACGGTGGATCTAAGGCACATATATACCTGTGTCTGTTGCACTTGGTTATCCCACTGGATGAGTTAAACATTGTTTTTTCTTATTCTTGTGTGCAGAATAAAGAAAATAGAACAATAATATCTTCGTATCCTCCTATTTCATCTATGCCATCGTTTTTTCCTCCTCATACCCTTCTATCACTTTGAAAGACTTTGTGAGACTTTATTTGTTCCAGCACAGAACTGATAAGAAAAGCAAACATTTACATTGTAATTGGACGCTGGGAAATCAGAACTGCAGGAATCACTGGGAAAATAATGGCATCCTTTCTCTGAGCAAGTCTTACATTATCATTGGAGAAATACCTTTGATTTAATGGATGAAGAAACTGCTGACTTAGTTTATGATAGATAGGATACAATATCTTTAAATACAGAGGCCAATAGAGAAGATTTTTGTTATGATTTGATCTTATAGTTTGAAACACTGTCCAGTTTTTAATTTGTCATGAAACACAATGAAATTGCAATTAATGCTCTCTTTCTATGAGCCACAAGGTCAGTTTGACACTCTGAATAGTTAAATAATCCTTGTCAGGAATCTTATTCTGGCATAAATTTTATAATGAGAAATCCAGATTACTAGCATCATTTGAAACGTGAGTGCCCAGCACTGAATCTAGTGCCATTTGGTTTTGCACTGAATACTAATGCCTTTAATGCAGTCATCAGGAGTGCCTATGGGTTTAATTGGTTTTATATCATATATTTTCTTTTTAATTGTGCCTTTTAATTTCTGCTCCTTTTGATAAACAAGCAATTGCAAAATCTTCCCAGCTCTGCTGCTTCAGCTCCTTCAGCTCTATTGCTGCCAGACGGGAGGGACTCAATTCAGCTGGCTTCACACAACAATCAGGAAAAATTCATGAACTGTCCCTAAAGGCTTTAAACCATATTTCATTGAAGAAAACAGAAACACAAGATCTGGCCCTCTCTCCCTTAATGGTCCCTAGATTTTCAGTGATTGTCTAATTTAAGCCTTCAACACTAAGGTCATCCTCTGATACTCTGACTTAATAAAACCTTCCTCTGAAGATCAAATTAGAAGGGCCACAAGGGACAGTTTATGAAGCAGAATGCTACTGACTATGAGTAAGGGTTATGCTGTTTGGGCCACTTTCTCATTCATGACTTGTACTTCTCTCTTCCTATACCTGGAGAGTTTGGCTCCATTGTGGCTCTTGCAGTGCTAGGGGAAGTGAGTTTGTCTGCTGCCTCTGAAGCATCCTTAAAGACAGAAGCACCCCAGAGTCACTTTTGGTCCACCCAGTTTGCTGGGAAAGAGGTTTGCTGGGCCAAGAATATTCCCACCTTGGCACATGCTTGCCCCAAGTAACAGCACAACCTGTTGCACCATCTTCCTTGTCCCTTTAGCCCACCTGTCCCATGGGGGAGTTGATGCAGCTCTGCAGAAGCTGAATCACCCCTGCACAGAGGGAGATGGCACAGGGAAAGGAAGGGCCAGATGGTTCCCCTTATAAATCCATAGCTTACTGTGGTCTGGCTGCATTGCCATATATGCATTAATCATTAAGAATATCTGTATGGTATACTTAAGTATGTAGTCTCAATAGAAAATAGGGTCTTCCAAAGCCTTTGTAGCTGTACTAGTCTTTTTATAAAATGCTAACGTACTTTAAAGTTTTGTTAAAGAGACAAGGAAAAAAACAGAAGGGTTTATGTCCACAAAGCAGCCCTAACTAGGCTGTAATCTATATCACACGCATGTAATATCTTGAAATGACAAAATCTTGAATTATATACACATAATATCTTGACATTTAAAGCCAGGCTGGATGGGGCTTTGAACAGCATGGTCTAGAGGAAGGTGCTCTTGCCCATGGCAGGGGTTTGGAACTAAATGACATTTAAGATCCCTTCTAAACCAAACCATTCTATGATTCTATGAAATAATTTATGCTACTTACTACATATAGTTTGGCTTAAGGAACAAAATAATTTATTGTATTTATATAATAATTAAAGGCCAGAAAATAGTATCTTTCACTTTTAATTTGACTCACACAAAATAGGTGAGATTAATTTGTATTCCTGTGAACCATTGGTGTCTAGTCAATTAATTCCTTCCTTAGGAATACACTTTTCAGTGGAGATTTTCAATTTTTCACCCATCTGGAAACTGGAGAGGGTGCCCTTACCCTTGTGCCTGCCAAAAGCTTATCTTGTCAAGGCTTATTGCAGTTGTTTGCCACTCATTGCAGCTCAGGGGTGATGGTATGACATGGATCTGTTTTTTCTCCTCAATGACCTTTCAATTCAGTACAGCAGATGCCCCCTACTAGGATTTGGGGCGAGGGAAGGAGAATCAGCTGGAGCAAGACCCCAAAATTAGCAGAAGATTATTTTACCCAAGACCATTGTGATTTCAGGGGGAACTGTTTTTTGTTGCTTGCCTGGTCCTTGAAAAGCTGCAATATAAACCTACAGGAAAGGCAATGTGGTCTTCAAAGTGACTTTGCTGTGCACCAAATGTTCTTGATGAGACAGATGGCCCTGGGATAGATGGTCCAAAAGTGCTGGAAGCATGTAGAAGGTCTGTACATGTGTTTTATGGACCCTGAGCACACACAGAACTAAATGTAAAGAGGTGGTGTCAGTGAGTTACTGACCCCCATGGAGCAGCTCTGAACAGTCACACAGAAAGAGCAGAGGTTCCATGCATGCAGGTTTGTAGGCTAAACTATGACACTTCTCAGATTCTCTGATTTGTTTTGTGGGTTTTTTTTTACTGCTCCTACAACATTATTTTATGGAATGTTTTCCTGGTCAATGTCTAAAGAAACGTCTCTCTTTTGGTTTTCCACTTTTTGTTAATAAAAATTTTGAGCTAAAATCCTTTAATTTTCAAAACTCTTCATACATAAGTTTGAGTGTGTGGTATCACAGTGACTCTTATGAAGGTTCCCCATTAAATACGTCCCCTAATTCTGTTGATTTTACATGTTTTAAAATTTTATCATTTATTTGTGACTAAATGAGTTCTTCTGTTCAAAACATCTGGCTCTGAATCAAGCAGTACATTTAAAATGGGGGAATATTTAAAGTATAAATAGATGGAGTCTTAGGTCTCAACATCTTGGCCCTACAAATGCTAGTGATCCCTGTAGCAAGAGAGATTAAAAGGCAAGGTTGTCTCAAGAACAGCATTGGATTTTTTGTTTGGGATAAGGAATCTCTCTATCTCCTTCAGTAAAGATCAAGATCTCACCATTTCTTTCATGGTCACACCACAATAGAAAACATCAGTGGAAGAGGTCACCTATAGAGAATACAACTGCCCTTTGGCCAGCACACAGACAAGCGCAGATGGAGTTTCTAGGACAAAAGTATATACAGCAGTGGATGCTGAAGAGCTCTGGTTTTTAGGGATCAGCAGGTCATTCACACCCCTCTGTGGGTATTGGCACAGCCAAGAGAGGTCTTTAAAATATACTCAGCTGTATAACGAAACAGCAATAAATTAAATTATACATTTCTCATTAGGTGACACTTAATGACACTTCCATCCCCATCCTGCCCTGCTTCCCAGCTAGAGATGGTGGGACCACCCTGGCTGCAAGACCTGCCCCATGAGAAGCACTCCTGGTCCCCATGCCCTGCCCCAGGGAGCTGCTGGCCCACACTGTACCCTGACTAGCAGTCATCATACATGGTGCTCTTTAAGTCATCTAAACCAGGGTGTCTCCACCCTTTCAGGACTGCATATGCAGAGTGATTTGCCTCTGCCCCTTCTTTTCCCATCCCCAGTGAGCTCCCCTTAGCTCTCTGTCAGCACTCTGAAATGCCCATGTGGAAAAGGCATGGAAAACGCAATACTAAAAGTACTTGTGTTAATTTAACCCATCGTGTATTGTGGTTTCACAGGTGGAAGTCAGCATTACGCAATCGAGTAGCTTCAGGCACTTTTCAAGCTGTAGGTGTTTTTCAGTCATTTAGAGGAGAACAATTGCTGTCAACCAGCAGGAGGCAAGGTTGGGGTTACTAAGCGGTGCAATATGTGTTCCTTGTCGGAGGATCTCACAGCACGACTGCAAAAATATGAATGTGTTTTAAGTATGATCATATAATTGATGCTACACATGCATTATGTATGACAGCAGCAGTGTATAATGTTACTTAAGATCCATCCTAAGGTGGATTTTGAAGCCATCTCAAAGTATTTGAAGGTCATAAACACCACTCAGGGAGACAAATTACCTAGGGTAGTGTAATACATTTATAACAAGGAGAACAAGGATGCAATGGAACAAAGTAAAATTCAGGCTGCATATCAGGAAAATTTTCCTAACAGCAGTCTATTAGCCTGTGGAATAGCCTCCCAGGGGAAGTGGTGGAAACCCCACAGCCTGAGTCATTTAAAGCTAGACTAGAAAACATTCGAGAATAATCCTGAATTGGCAGGGAATAACCCTAGGTTGGCAGGGAAATTAAAAAGATGACCTAATAGATCTTTTCTATGATTCAACCAAGGTATGCTGCTGTGTGCTATGTATCGGGGCATGCCCAGCCCATTAACTTCAAGTTCCACTTCAAAGTGGAAATCTTGAAATCTTACTTTGGCTGCAACTGACTTTGCCATTTCAGCAGACAGTGAGAGCTTTGTGTTCCTAAAACATGTTCATTTTTAAGGCCTGTGTAGGGAATGAGAATATTAACTATAAATTTAGAACAAGTTGTGGTTTCTTTTAAATGAGAACTATATTTTCTGTTTCTTTTGATGTTTTTCTTCACTCTTTTCCAGCATGGCACTGTGAGAGGCAGCCCTTTAACCAGGTCCCAGTTCTATCTATATATTTCCACATCTGTTCCCATCATTATCATGTTTGAGTATCTGATGCATATAGTGTTGCACGGAGGAGCACTTAGTTCACAAGCAGTCCTGAATCTTGCAAATGGGTGGGCATTTACAGGCATATGAGTCCACATATAACACTGCTATTCCCACAGCTGTGCCACTTAAGTTTAAATATAGTGACCCAACGGACCGGACTCTCAACTGGGTGTAAATCACTGCAGCTCTACCCACTGAAGAGCTGACTGGCATGTTTTATAATAATAGTGTAACTTTTGATATTCTCCTGCTAAAATACAGTGGAAAAGATTCTCTAACTGGGCAGGTTTACCTTTTATCACTCACACAGCACAATGTGGATGATCTGCTCAGAAATAGCTTCTAGAGCATGTCCCCTGCCAGGAAAGCTCTGCATTTCCAGAAAACTGGCAGATGTATCTCAGCTGCTTCCTGAGCCCTCTGCAGGGTCAGGGAAAGGCCAAAGGCCAGGGATGGCATCGGGAAGCAGAGTTCCTATCTGATATCACTCATGCTGCAGCACGGCTCTCTGCTGTGGGGCATGGAAAGGGAGGAGCACCTGGTCCACAAAGTCCTGTTGTTGAATGTACTCTGATACTGTAAGAACTAATCCCTTTAATATCTGCTCCTAAGGAGATGGGTCTTATGCCCAACCTTGATTTCAGCTAACTCTCATTATTAGAAGGTGACAGGAGAGTTCTAGTGCCCCATAGAGCTGTTTGTATCAAGGTCTTCATCTTGGCAAAGAAAGAAGCCTAAATTCTGCGCTGACCTTATTTGACTCAATATAGGGCACTTATTTTGCTTGGTGAGCCCGGTTCATCATGGGGAACATTCATCCAAGTTCTGTGGGTATTACTAAAAATTCCTGACATCAAAACTGGATAGCTTCCTAGTTCAAATCAGTCACCTCAAATGTATGTTTGTAAAGCTGCCTTATGCTCTCACCATCGTGGAATCCATGAGCCGCGTGAGTGTGAGGACACTTAGCAATTATTTACAAGACTGAGTGTGTCATGATTGAGGATTAAATACCCTGATACTTTCCTAAGCATCCAGATCTTCATGTCACTCTCCTCAACCCATATGCTTAACAAGTGACATCTGGCTCATCTTTATAGCATACATGCCTCTCCATCCTTCTCCAAGGAGAACCTTGGTTTTTTGAATAGCTTTATTGAAATCACAGCATTTAAAGATCCAAGAAGTATTGCTTCTGATATTGGATGAGAGAAAAACAGATGAAAGGGAAGCTAGACTAAAACGAAATAACCTTCTATTTCAGGAAAAATATTTATCAGTCCAGAGGAGTGCTTAGGCAAATCACTGTATGACCTTCCCCTTCACTCTTTCCCTGTTATTTTCTTCTATCACCATCCCTCCTAGTTGCCTGTCACCTTATGTCAAATCCAGACTCTATTTATTTTTGCAGTAGAGACCTTCCCTGTTTAGAGGATGTCTGACACAGTTACAGATATTCCTACTATCTTAGGGAGGAAAAGGGAAATAACAGTCCCAGGAGTCTGCCATTGAAAATGTGCATTTTGCACCAGCTATTGTGTGCTGGTTTCGCCAGGGAGCCATGTCAGGAGTCCAAGCTCATAAAGAAGATTTTAAAGGTCAGTGCCTTTTCCTGTTAGCAGCATAAATATTTCAATGGCAGTGACTTCAGCATGAGAAGGGTCATTCCAGCACTGAGCCCGTTTGGAAAATCTCACCTTAAATAATCAGATATTAAATAGCCAGGATATTATCTGCCACATCCAACATCAGCTGCAAGTGGATCAAATTGAAGTTCAATTGAAGTCCAAAGTAGCAAATAGTAATCTAGAACACTGCTTGCTCTGAAAGCAAGCTTCAGTGCCAGGCCTTGCCTGCCAATTGCCAGGTCAGGAGTGGTGATGCAATATCATTCAGGTCTTCATGCTATAGAATAAAAGCTTCTCCATGTGTTTAACTTTCACCGTTTGGCCTACTGATGCTGGTAATGAGCTCTTGTTAATGTTGAAGCGATAACTTGCAGCTTTTCCATGCGAAGAATTTAACACCACCAGCAACTAGTCTTTAAACCATTTCTATGAACCAACAATGCTTTTGAGTGTGAAAGAGCTGTGTAAGTTAATACAATAACATACACTTTCAAAGTCTGGAAGAGAAAATGCTACATAGGACCAGCATCTTTCCTAGGCTGCGAACAGTTGCAATTAGTGTTACAGCACCAGACTGGATTCTGGTCTCGCAACAGGGCAACATCAATTACTCATAAATAACTTTGGAAAAACCAAAATCTGAATGAGTGTCATACATTCCTGACACAATCTACCTCTGCAAAACTTTTGTTGTGCAAAGCATTGTTGTCTGACAAGAGAACTGAAAGAAGGAAGAGCAAAGAGTATCCTCATTTTTAATCACAATGCTTAATGCTAATCAACAACTGTGAATGGTGGTTTCCTTAATGCTAATTTATGATGGCAAGCCTTTATTAACATAACTATTTTATTATGCAATAAGGACATAAAAGAGTAAATTGATATTTTGGCAGTCATTCTATATCTATTTTATAAAATATTTTACTGATGAAAATTTGTCTTAAAGCCTCAGCAATATGTTTGGCTTTGGTCTTTGGCAGCAGAAAAGCAAGAATCTGAAAGCCAGAAATGTCCCTAGAGCATGTGTCTATATTCCTGCTGTAGGTCTTTAGTTCTCCTTTTACAGACAATTGGAAAAATGTTTCAGTGGCTCTTTTCTGATACATTTTGATTATATATGAGCAAATCTTGCACTTCCACTGTCAGATATTCCCATGTTTTATCATACTTTGCTTAAATTATTTTCAAGAAATTGCATTAACTCTTCAGGTTGACAGGAGCAAATGTTGTCACGATGAAAGTTTAACACTGATTTCATGGATATCTCCATCTATTAACTTTCTGGAATTTTGTGTTTACTAATGAAAAAACAGAAGGGAAGAATCACTTATACTCAAAGTACATTTCACTTTGTAGTGAATTTTATGGAAGGCACCATGTACAACTGTAGAGAATACACATTAAACTTTCTTGAAACTTTCTATATCTGAATATGTCTAAAAATAAGGACACATTAGATGATAGCATCCAAATTAAGTGCATTATGAGCACAGCTTCGCACTTTTGTAAAAGCTTAATATAATACAGTGCTAAAAGTTGGTGACAAAAACTTAATTCTGTACACTGAATATATATGAGAAATTTTCTTCTCTGAGACAGTTTTCTAGTACTTAGGAGAATACCTTTCTGTACTGCTGGTAAAAAAATTGTCTGAAAGTTGGGGTACATTTACTGTAGTCTAAAAATCAAGAAAGGGAATTGACACTCAAAAGTCACCAAAACAAATGCAGAGGGAGCGATGGGGTCAAAAGTCGGGGGAGTTAATCCTTATTTTAACTCTGCATTGGTGTAGTGATTTTGATTCTCTATAATCCATATTAAAATTTGTCAGGCAGGTTCAAAAACAGCATGTGTCTCAGCTCCCAGTCTGGTAAGACCTGCTATATTTTCTTGAGGAAGTACTACATCATCAGTGTGACTATTCTTTTTGTTATTTAATTGTTAAATTTTGTGGCAGAAACACTCTCACACCATAATATTCAAGTTTCCAATTGCCTAACAGAGTTAGGCACTGTTATTCAAAATTCTGCTTTAAAATGTGTTTTGTTGGGGTTTTTTCTCCTAAATAAAACTAGCTAATAGCTTAAAAGAAATTGTCTGGCTATTTTATTTCCCCTTCTAGTTTGTACGCTCTGACTTCTGCTCATTTAGGGACAGTAGTGCTGATTAAATTCTTGCAAGAGCACCTTTCCAATTTCTTTTCCATAGTCAGTCGCTCAGAACCTTAAAGCTTGTTCCATAACAGGAAAGGAGCTTAGTGACGTCTTCAACAACAAAAAATATTCTAACATATAAGGTGTGTGCTTATTCTTAGCACTCTGTTTCCATGTTACACCATTTACTTTCACAGTTCTGTTTATTTCTAGGACAATTTCTCTGCAGCACTGTCTTTTCCTGTGTCTTGAAATCACCTATGCCATTTTTTTCTCTCTTGTAATGTAAAGAATCATAGAATCATAGAATAGACAGTGTTGGAAAGGATAAATACTTATTTTTCAGAAATAAGTAAAAAGAAAAGCATTGAAAAGGCAGGGAGGTAGAAGGCTATTTCTGTGCGATAGAGTAGCTTGCAGCCTGTAACAGATGTTCTTGCAGCAGCTGAGAAGATACTAATAGCTAAACAAAGAGGTATTTAACTTCACACAACATATGCTTGCAGATATTTGTGTGCATTTAAGCAAAACATTCTAAAGGATTCATTACATATAATTTGAATGCCAGGCAGAATTATATACAACCCTTTTTCTAAAAGCTGAAATAAATATTAAGACTCAGATGTTCATGCCAACAGTGCAGAGGTGAGAAATAGCAGGTGACTGGATAAGCTACCTAGCCCAAAAAATCCCATTCTGAGCAGAAAAAGTATGCCTTGGAAAATAATAACTGTGCTAAAGTCTGTTTGGCCAGCTTGCTATTGTTTGTTATAATGGCTCATGCTAAATATGAGGATTTTTCTTTCTATTCTGGTGGTAGCTTGAGACACAAGACTTTGAGCTGCATTCAAGTGTGCACAATCTATCCTTTATCTTTTCCAAACAGATTGCAAAATCTTAACGGAGACCTCATTGTACACTAGGTGAGCATGAAATTCCTCTTCAACTGCAAAGCAGACAGTGCCTGGGGCACATGATGCCTGTTTTAGTAGATGTATGCACCAAATCTCACTCAAAGGCACTATGCTCCTTGATAACATAGTTAGGCTGGTCTTTCAGAGTTTATATTTATCACCTATTGGATCTCCTTGAATCATAAAAAGTTGTTTTATCTAAGAAAGAACTGTGCTGGTTCTAAAATGGGTCGCTTATTTTTATGGCAAGGTGTGAAGATGAGACTGTATCTAACAAGCACAAGAAATATCACATATGCGATTCTATAGTGTTAAGCACATTGTTAAGACAGTTTCTGGTTTATACAGCCATGAAGCAGAAGTGAGGATGAAAATGAAAGAGCAGAGTTCTGCAGCAAAAAACACTTTAATATTTTCCAAACATTCATGATCTGAAATATGTATTCATCATCTGTGTCATTAAGTGCTTGTGGGAGATTGCAAATCTTCAGGCAAGAGCTACATGCTATTTTCTGTTTTCCTCTAAGTCAGTTATAAGAATAATCTGAAAAGTATGAAATATAAATCTCATTTATATATGGTAGGAAAATCTGTATTGGCTTCTGTTTCACAGAATCACAAGACTCCTGAGGTTGGAAGGAATCTCCCAGATCATCTAATCTACCACCAGCTACAGCCGGCTCAGCTGCGTGTGCACTCAGGTTTTGAACATCTCCATGGAGATATTCATTTAGATAGGCTCAGTCATAAAACAAAACAATCCTGTACTTGTGGAAAACAAGACACCTGGCAGGAAGTATGGTGAACTAACAAAAGAGGGAAAAGTCCGTGCAGAAAACTTAAGTATCCTATTGCCATCTGTAAGGACAAGGGCAGGCAGCTCCCTGAGAACCACATGTATGGCTGCATAGGAAATTTGTCAGAGATACACCCTTCATCTCTGAAGCTCTCTTGAAGTCCTCATGGAATGAGGTATGGCATTTGAATGCAAGAAGCCTCACGCAAAGCCTAGAAATGCCTATGATCATTGTGAAGGCAGGAATGTGTTCATCAGTGTTTCTCATTAGACACACTGCTATTGAAAGAGCTTGCATCATGTTCACCCTCTCAGAGAAGGTCATAGAATCATTGAATCACAGACTGGTTTGGGTTGGAAGGGACCTTAAAGCTCATCCAGAGGCAGGGACATGTTCCACTAGAGCAGGTTTCTCCAAGCCCTGTCCAACCTGGCCTTGAACACTGCCAGGGATCGGACAGCCACAGCTTCTCTGGCAACCAGTGCCTCAAGACCCTCTTAGGGAAGAACTTCTTTCTTATATCTAGAAGATATAAGATGCTTCCTTTCACTCATCTTGCAGTAATAGTGGGCTTTGTCACAAATAAAGAGCACAGTCATGGGCCAGGAATGGACTGCAGCTGTGCAGAAGATAGAGGGGCATTGACAAAGTCAAAAAAGGTCTGAGCTGCAGCGCGGCCCTGTGACATTGTCCATTGCACCCTGCATGAAGATTTGGCTGCGTAGAAGCCTAGCTGTAGAAATGCAGATCTGTGCAATGCCCTTTGCTATCACAGAAATCCCAGTGTACCCTGAACAGGTTCTTCAAACAGATGTAAACAAGTGTTTGGGTGTTTTGGTGTTTGATTTATTAGGGTTTTGTTTTACTCTGAATGTAAACCCCTTTCAGAAGTAATTCCATATGAAGGGCATTTTCCTACAAGAAAAATCTCGTATATTACTTTAATAGAAACCATGTAAAAGTGTATGGTTTCACATTTCTGCAGAAATAACTTTATGGAAGCAATGCATCTGAGAGCACATGCATGAGGGCACACAAAGGGTTACAAGCACAGGTGCCTGTGAGTGAATAGCTTGTGACATTTGGCTGTAAAAATGTGAGCTAAATACCTAAATACCTTTATTGACTAATGTCAATGAAATTACTGACTTTTGAAATGTACAGGCTGTCAGGTGATATCTAAAGGGAATCCCAGTGTGTCTGATGAATATCTTCCAGCTGGAGTGATGGCATATAAAACATGATGCTCTTTTTCTGAAAGAAAAGCAAGAGCTAAAAAAGGGTAAATGGGAAGGTCCCCTCTGTCAAAGACGTGAAAGAAGGGCAGTGTTACAATGGAAAATAATCCCCAAAATCCCAAAATAATCCCAAAAAAACCACTACATTTTTCCCATCACACTGATTTCAGTAATCATGAATCATATTGTTGTGCAAACATCCATCTGCCATCATTTTTTTCAGTACTGACTGCCCCCATACATCTGAGTATATGACTGCTTTTTAAAAGTTCTCGAACTTCTGCTAAGGTGTCAGTTCAGTGACAGCACAATTGGCTAAAGAGTAAGCATACTTAATAATGGCATGTTCAATATTATGACTGCCTTCTACTAAAATAGGATCTTAAGAAAGCTTGACAACACTAACAATCATAATCACCTGTTTAGCTGCACATACTACAAATGCTGGACCAGAAAGAGAGATCACTTCCAGGTGTGACAGAGGATTACAGACCAAATGACTTTGTCCATGCTTTTAACAAGTACGGGAAGGCAGCAGTGGAAATTTCTATAAGCATATTGTGTTACTTATTCTCTACACAACATCACAGTAATAAGATTGAATAACTTCAGCTTTAGTGAAGGCAATATGCAATACTTCACTAAACTGTTTCCCTGGAAGTGTTCTGGAAAGTTCTTACTTATAGGCAGCGACAAGGGTAACTAAAGGACTTACAGACCATTTAGAGGATAGTACCCAGTTCCTATATGTGAACTAGCTGTTCATATATAGGAACTATGTGTGTTATATATGTGCCTCTTCCTTATATTGTGACGTACCACCATGCCTGCCATACTGTCCCTTCCTACACATTACCTTCTTCCTGGGGTTCCTATCCAGCCCGCACAGCAAAGAAGGAAGTGGGAGAGAAAAGAGAAGAGAAATGGGGTCATATTGTCATGATGACTGAATGCTGTTTGAATGGAGAAGTTGAAAGAGTATGGATACAGAGGAAAACATGAGGGGGCAGAGAAGGCAGCAGTCCCATGGGAGTTCAGCCTGGGGGGGTAGAAGCAGTGACCTTCCCTTCCCTTTTGCAGCAATCTCTGCTGTTACTCATCCCTGAGCCTCCTCACACACAGAAACAGCAAAATTTGAGGGAAACAGACACAGACATGCTTGTTCAGTATAACTCTGTCTTCTTAGGCAGGCTATATCAAGGTGCCACTCTTGGCAGCTATCTCTTTCAGTGACTTACAACAGTGCATAGTGAATTTTCTTGCTGTCTGAAAGCTTTTGGTAGTACTACACAAGAACAGCAATCCAAAGGTCAGGCCCCTGTACATGTCGAGGAGCCTGGAAATGAGCTGTGGCTTGTCTGTTGAGCAAGTCCCTTCACTCCACTCTTTCCTGTCTTAGTTTTCATCTGCCAAGTCTATTCACAGTGCTGTGCTTCTGAGTCAGGGACTGCATGCTAGCACAGTCATCTTGGTTCATGCTGGGACAGCCTGAAACAGACAACAAAAAAAAAGAATTATCCAGCCTGAATAAAATCCATACATAGCAAGCAGACGTGGTGGCTCTCTCCTTGTCACCAGTCAGAACTGGGGTTCATCAGCAGAAGTCCTTGCTAAGTTTAGCTGATGTAGGTAGGAATTAGTCACTGAGATAACAGGGATTTAGTCCATGCACAGCTCTGCAGAAGAGGAAAAAGCCTCTTGAAGTGGACACTGATTGCCACAGCAGGCAATATGGTGTGGGGAGAACACTTGTATGCCATGAGTTCCCCCCGAGGGGCTCTGCTTTGCCCCTCATAGCTGCAACTGCAAGGCAAGATTGATTGGTGTGTGTATATTTTACACATTAATACAATGCAAGAACAGCCTGTGTCATGTTCCAATACCTCAGGAGATAAGAGATTACTGCTATCAGATAATCAGATAAACCAAGATGCCTTAGGTAACTAAAGATAATTGTGTTAGACAGTAAATCATACATAGACAAATCAGGTACAATTAGATACCCATTAACAAGCATATTTGGCATCAGATAGCCAATTTCATTTTAAGATATAATGTTAACTTTAATTTGTTGCTATAAAGAGTTCTTTTTCTATCCAGTATTTATATGCTGATTTACTGACTGTTGACCAAGAAGCTGAATATTTAAACTTGTGCCTGGTAGCCTACAGGATTTGTCCTGTGCATTGTACCAAGAATGTTTTAATCCCTCTTCCATTCTTTTTCCTTAAAAAGAAATATATTAATCTGCCACAAATTGCCAAAACTCTGTGTATTGCTGGAAATTTCTGAATTTCTTGGAAACTTTCAAAAGTACACCCATTCGCACTGAAAATCCTTCAGAGTGGAGGAGGATAGATTTCCAAAGGGCCAAAGTTCAATTCTACCTGGTTGCTTTAACATAACTCCTTCAGAAATCTTTAAATGAAGAAATATGTCCAGTGTGTCTATATTGAGAAATTTGTGTTAAAAACATAATTGAATTTGAAAACTTTTGAAAGTCCATAAAAAGAAATTTCCAAAGAGTGAATTATAGTGCTGCAAGAAGGAGTATACTGGGGAACCAGCTTCACTCTGCAGGACACAGCCATGAAAGGCCCATAGCCCATTATGAGGCCCATATTGTCAGCAGTTCCTGAAGGTTCCCAGTTACTCAAAGCCCTTCATTTTTGGAGCAGAAGAATTCAAATTCTGTTGCAAAGATTACTGTGAAATGGCTCTTGTGCACAGTGCAGTAACCATAACTCCTGCAGAGCCACAGTTTTATTAATTGACTGCAGACTTTCAGATTTTATTTGTAGAGTTTTGTAAATGTTTTTAATAAAAGTTAAGGTCTGATTCTCATTGCTATAACAGCTCCAGTATCAATCAGACACAAGTCATGTCTGCGTACCTGTTACAGAGCCAGGAGCAATGACCCTGGTAGTCCATCTCTGCATTCTGGCCACGCTAGTCTGACAGTGTCTTTACATACACATACATCTACATCTATTTCAACCTTTTACTCTCCCTCTATCAACTATATATCTGTACTTGTGTCTGTATCTCTAGCTACCTATTGTCTGTATATCTATATGTATATGTAATCTCTACACGCATGTGAGTACATCTCCACTACATGGTTTGCAAAAGCGAGTGTGGTTGTGTAACTACTGTGCTGAGCTGAGGCTCCATAGGTCTTTGGAAAGGTCTAGAAAAAGAGGTCAAGCAAAAATATATAATTTCACTGACTCCTTAGACACCTCTATCCCTGAACCATAAATGTTGTTTTGCAGCTCGAAGCAACTCAGTGGGTTTGGACAGGCATCTTTATAACAAAAATTAGTCAGATGTAGAGAAAACAATATGAGCCATTAGCTTAACCAATTTAAACAACTGATGAAGAAAGGGTTAAGAGATCAAAGCAATGATTTATGAAATGTTATTTGCAAAATTTTTTCTCTACAACTTTAGCAAAAATTCCAGTTCTTCAGTTGCCTGGCACAGACCAGGCTGACTTCCTTCTGTATATTTTTTTGTACTCTGAATATATTACAAATTAACTGTTAGGTGTTTAGAACTTGCAAAACAATTTGTTTGAAAGACAGCCTTGCAACATGAAATGCAATTCGCAGGGAAGGAGGGGGGACAGTTATGACTATTATGTTTTCAAGCTGGAATCTTGTTGGCTTTTCTTTAAAGTCAGATAGTCGTAAATGACTTGACTGAAAGGATAAATAATATTTGTACTGCATGTTTAGATACAGAATGCCACCCACAAATCAAAGATTACGCTCACACAGATTTGCAAGCCTAAATATGAAGTTATATTATGGACTAAGAAGCCGGCCTGCTCACATGTGTGCAATCCATATTTTATAGGTATCTAACATGAGTTAGGTGCAGAATTTTTTGGATGAAACCTTAATAGAACAGCTGAAAGGCTTTGATTGCAATGACTATTGATGCTGATTTCTGGCTATTGTTTGGAGACAGGATGTTACAAGACCTTGAACACACAGGACAAAAGAGTCCCTGTCCTGGGAGACAATTAGCCTCTGGCAAGCTTTGTGGGTGCGAGCAGATCACGCTGTCCATCACTGGGATGCAAGTGAGCTGAAAATAAAGATGGGATGACAACCCGCTATGCAGTCCTGTAATAATAAGAGGGGGCTAAAACTCAGCCTTACATAATTCACAAAGCAGTTGAAATGCATTTGTACTGAATGTGGAATTCTCACCACATATTCTTCCAATGTGGAAACATGTAAGTGCCAATGATTAATGAAACCTAGAGATACACAAAACCAAAAAGTAAAGGGAGATGACGTTTCAAAGACAAGGCTGTGATGACTGAAAAAAATACACCCAAACCCAAAAAGCTAAAACAAAATGAGGGCTTAGGATTCCCTTTCACATACAGTATGGATTCTAGAAGTACTCCCAAGCTGTCTGACTGGCTGGAGATTAAAGAAGAGTGGATGGAAGCTCGGTCTCTGCAGAGTTTGCCTTGGATATTGTTTACTTCTGTCTGTGGGAGCTAAAGCCACAGCAGACACAAGACACAACAGTGTCCAGTTTATTGGTGCCCGTTAAATGGAATGTAGTACGAAGGTGCATACTACTGCTTGTCAGTTTTAGATTTGGATTAAACCACATGATACGCGATAGCAGCAGGAGTCTGTGTATATTTAACATATATATATACTTACAGCATTACTACCAGAAACAAAGCTCTTTCTGGAATTGGCAAAACAGTGTAAAATGATTCACCTAAAACCCGAAATTCACTGAATCTTTTTTTATTTTGGAAACATTTCCCAAAACTAGAGGAAAAACATTTCCAGTCATTTGAACCTTTTTTTTTAAGCACAAACCTTCCAAAATTCTCAGCCTAGATAAAGCTCCAACATTCATTGGACTTGCAAAATTAAGGTGGAAGTTTCTTAAGGCTAGATTTTCTTATGAAATTTCAGTAGTTCTATTCACCTGGACTATGAACCCTAGCTAGAAATAGAGGTTAAGGGACTAGATGCTTCAGAAGAGAATGACAAATAATTTCAGGATGAAGTATTCAATTATGGTCTGAATTTCTTGGAAGATAAAGGTGTGATATATTAATACAAGATAAGAATGATCTATATAGCCTTCCATAATATCAGTGCAAGAATCTGGAAAGGACTACATTTTGGCGCCACATAATCAACCACACAGCATATCTGTACATATTTGCTTACCTACATTCAGGTTTAACTTCCTTTCATGTAAAAAAGTGCATGGATGCTCTAGCGCAGAGTGGATTAATTACCATCCATGTCTAACAATTTTATTTACTATTTGGTTGAGGTTTTGGCATCCTTTATTTATTAATCATTAAAAAAATCATTTTTCAGTCTCTTTCTAGTGAACTACTATCTGCCTATCTATTACCTTGCAAAGGTTTCACCATACAAAGTCACTGAACCTGCCAGCTGTTCTGCATTGTTTTTGTCTGATCGTTTGATTCGTGAGCAGAAAGACTAATGCAGCAACAAGCCATTCAAATAACGACTTCAGTTTATTTTCAACACAGCTAGATGCTTCCGCAGGTAGCTCTTGAGTTTCTTCACTGGGACTTAGAGACCAAATAAGTCTCATTGTTTCATGGCGATGAGAGCTGCAACATATAAGGAGTGATGGTGAAAGCAAAATAGCTTTCCTTTGGGAGACACTATAAAATCCAAACAGCAGCACAAAATAGCAGAAAGAGGACTTTGCTATGACATAAGTTAAGTTCTATGAACCTAAAAGAATTTCATTTGGTGCATGGTCTCTCCACATGTTTACCCAGAGCAACAAGCCAGCATGCAGCTATTTACAAATTACTCAACTAGATCACTGCAGAGTGCTTTTCTTCTCGAGTACTTACTTCTTAATCACTGGATCCAGAGCCTGGGACAATAGCCACCAATACATGGAGTACTATGGAGCTGTACCTACTTCCCTTGGATGTGAATTTAACTCTCTCCTTTAAAACTTGCAATGAATAGTAAATAACCAGTAGCAATATGTTTTACTTAGGTGAACAGTGGAGCATTGTAAAGGCTTTCAGGGGGCACAAAGGTCTTGGTCTTCAGATACACAGTTTAGTAGCTGCAAATACAGTCTAGCAGATGCATTATCTGGTGTGAGATAGGAAGGAAGATGTTTGCCATGAAAGCAAACACACAAAATAAACACACTTTACTGCTCACGGCCAATGAAAATACTCATGCACGTAACACATCCACACATGGTGCTTATACAGGGTTCAAAACATTGCTTAAATGTCACTGAATGAATAATAAAATACAATATCCCATCAATACAGGGACATTAACAATAAATAGTGTATGGGCAAGATGACCTTATGAATACAGTAAATGTCAGAGCTTTAAACACACATTGCATTAGCACTAGAAAAGCAGAGACCTAAACATTTTCCTTGTTGTTACTAAGAAAGAGACAGGAATTGGGCTGTACACAGCCAAATAAACAAACAAACCTATAGCTTTTCACTCTGGTTCCTGACGAAGTGAATTGCTACTCCTATGTGCTCTGATAATTCAGTGCAGTGCCTCTAATGAGTCATTGGTATTAGCTCCACATTCAGAGTATCACTGTCTACACCAGGGGACTGATCCTGCAATACCATTTTACATCTGTGAGACGTAGCGTGCCTTCCATTATCATGGTTTTAATTTGCAGTTGTAAGTACACAGTTCCTCACAGAACCAGACCAGAACAAGTGTTTATAATATAAAACATGGGAAAGCAATTTGCCTCCAAAACATTAGTATGACTTGCTAAGTAATCTATTACAGCAAAAAACACAGAACATTAGCACATGTTGGAAGGAACAAGCCAACTACACTGTACCTTTTAAATCAAAGAAATAGGTTCCCGAGGAATGGGGTGCACATGCAATGAGACTCGTCACTTAAAACTGTCATCTCCCCAGACATATGGCTATCTATGGATTGTGTGGTGCAGGCTATACCTCATTAAATAGTATTATTTTGTGTAAGTTTTATTGTTGTTTGGGGTGGGGTTTTTTTTGGATACTGGATATACTAAGCCACTGAGGTGAAGCTGTAATACAGTAAGAGGTAAAATAGTTCAGGAAAAGTATGATGTTCATAAACTGCTGACAGACAGTATGGATAGATGAGTCCAATTTGTTGTTGTTATGGCCTCTTCTAACCATGTAAAGGCTGTGAACAGTGGTAGTCAAGTTGGTAATGAAGGGTAGAAAGAGGAATTTATACTTTCTTTTCTGCTCTGTATTTGAAAGCTTGGTACTGTAATCAGTGTATTGGATTTGTTCTTGTACAAGCAGCCAAGGGAATAACCCAGGGCAGAAAATGTCTGGGTGCATAAGAAAAGAATATATACTGTCAACTTTAAAAAACCTGAAAATTATGAGTGGATCCCAACAAGTCATGAGATCAGTGTGGAAATTACATGGGCTTTTGTCTGTACGTTAATAACATGGTTGAGTTCGTAGTGGCTGATGACTTGGTTTTGAGATTATAAAATGACTCTTTTAGATGACTCCTTTCCCCACACCTCCCAAAAATACTCAGCTCAATGTGTTTTTGTGCATATAACATGCACAAATCAGAGTTCAAGACAACAAGTAGGCTGACAAGGGACAAAGGCCATCGTTACACTAAATGTTCACCCAAGCAGGCTTGCTGAGGCATACACGTGTATACATGTATACCTCAGCAGCCTCTGCTTTCTATCCATGGTTCCTGCAGGGCCACCACTGGACATCAGACATCCTTTTCATGCTGTCTCTGGCAGGTACTGAGCTTGCCAGGGTGCAGGGAGGTGGGATTTGAGGCATAAATGAGAAGATAGGTCCCTGCCTGCTCCAGCAGCTGGGTATGTGAGTGTAGAAGAGCTCCTAATGAAGATGAGAGAAACTGAGGCTTTTTCCAGAAGTGTTTATATTGTAGGAGGTGTTTCTAATAGTCACCCATTCCTGGCTCACACACGCTTATTCAATGGCACAGTGCTTCATAGAGCCTATGGGTTGTGCAAATGGGTATAGTCCTTGAAATGAAAACAGAGGTTTTCATGAAACACCATGATTCCAGCATCTGGAAATAGAGTCAGTTACGACTCAAGATAAAACTGAGAGTAGGAAACTAAGCAATACAGGTGGAGATTGATCTCCATCAGAGATCAATCTGATGTATTGAACAAATTCTCTGGGACTATGCTGTGACAGCTAGGACTGCCACAATTTCATACTGCAGTTGCTAGGGGTGTATGGAAAGGATATATTTCTCTGAGGTGCTAATGACATCTGCTGTTCTTTTCCTCCTCTGTAAGGGTGTCCCTTTAAAATCAACATATACTGGTAGTTCTTGACCTTTCTAGGATCAGCCGCAGTGGCCAAAGGCTGGGAAGGATCCAAGCCTACACCCATTCCCTGACCTTCTTGTACATCTGCTGTGAGGAGAAGTCAGCTCCCAGCAATCAGGGTCCAAGGCCTGTTTAACACACACAGTATAATAAGGAGATTTCCCAATTCTTCTTACTCCTGCAGCCTTCAGTCCAAGTCACAGCTAAATCCCAAGAGTTGTCGTATTAGAAAGCTGAACTTAGTACTGACATTCCTTTTACTTTAGTTTCATTCAAACAGTTCTCTGCAAATGACAAGTTTTCTCCCTTCAGTCTAAAAGTGATACAAATGTGCTGCAGAACAAAAGAACTAATTCTACAAAATTAAACATAAGCAAAGACTCATCCATGTGATTTCTGCATAATCCAGCACATCAGCACGTCCTGATAAGCAGGCCTGTGATCTCAGATTTTAGACCCATTCATTTTAAAGGCTAAGCATTTTATTCCTTCCTGCTGAGCTCTGTGAAGAGATAACTGACATCAGTTTTCTTTGTGCCTTTGCAGTTGTTGTAACCTCATTATTCTTTGAATTATCTTGGCAGTTTGTAATTTTTTAGGTTTAGTTGGTGCCATCTTGTCTGTAGAGCTCTACGGTTGAAAGTACAACATAAAGAAAGGTCACAGTACTAAAGAAAGGCAGTCTCCATCTTTTAGCACTTTTAGGACTCCTTTTATTAGTTGTTCATTTTCTGCTACTTGCTTTTGGGTTTTGGCAATTGCATGATTTCATCCTGCCCTTGCAGCTCATGTGAATGCCCTGTGAATGCTAGAAAAGTTCCCTTTCTTCCTTCAAGCGGCCTGTTTTCAGCATTTCTAGTAGGGCTCTGTAATTGGGGTGAGGTAACACACCCTCATGACTCAAACCAGCTAATGTCCAAAAGCACAATAACCAAGAAGCCTAGCATACATTGGCTTGTCGCTAGAAGCTGATATTCAGCAATGAACTATGAGAGGATTTGAGTAAAAGATTTTGCTCTCCTCCTCCCACCCCTCGCTCTCTTTAGAAAATAAATGTCTGATTCATGCAAAAATAATGTATGAACCATTTGCACTGCATTAAAAAAAATCTGCTTGTTATTCTGAGACAATTCTGCCTTCTTTTGCCTGGAATCACACTGCTCTGCTTCAGATAACTTAGGGGTGAGCCAAAAATATAGGGCTATATTTGCCAAAATATAGAAGCTAAAATTACACAAATGTCAGGATAGAAAATGGAAAATGCAATTTCTATTAGGCTTTACTGCAACTGCGAGAGCAGGAACAGCATTCCTACAACTGCTTTCCAGTGGCAAGTATCATTTCTATACATGCAGTAATTGCCATTAAATGTTATACTGTCACTTGCCAACAGCATTTACAGAGTAGTATCAGTGTGACCGCAGCATTCCACTGCACTTAAAATAGAAATTAGCAGTGGTAGGTTTGTTCTTATGGTCTAAGGGTGGGTAACAATTACTGGCCATTGGAAGGTCATTCGATGTGAGATGGCTGCTTTGTTCTACGACTACTGTAGCAGGGAGGAAGTTTGCAACCTTGCTTCTCCTAACTCTGCTGCCTGTCAGATAGAAACTGTACTATCAGCTAGTAGAACAATCAGTTAGTAGATGACTAACCAGCCCTTCTGGCTGGTTATCAATGTTTGACACCAATATCTGTGAAACACCTTTTTCTCATGAGATGCTAGGAACTCCAGAAAAGTAAAGCATTAGTAATGCACATTATCAAGTAGACATGCTCGACCTTCTGCTGTTTTCATCTCTGGCTGAATTCAGTGAGTTTTCAACATATGCTTGAGGTTAAAAAGGCTTAAAGGCCATTTCTGAATTGTGATGCTTTCTAAATTAGAAGCTCCATTAATTGCTCGTCTAGCAGAAAGGAATTTAATTTAGTTGGCATATTCTAAATCACTTTCCAGGAATAAGTTAAATTGTGATTACATGCATTCCCAACTTCTATAACACCCTTTTTGAACAGTTTGCTTTCTTCTTTGTAAATCCCTATTGGATTCATGAGTTGTTATTTTATTTCACTTCTCCTCATATATTTTGAAGCCTCTGAGGTCTAAGTTCACTCCTGAAGTCAAATGGGTGAAATGATGTTGACTTTCTGGCAATTCTGAAAGTGACGATTTTCTCTATCACATAAATTACCATATTTCCTGTTATTTATTTTATGATACTGGTATTTCACTCACACAATTTTTTCTGTACCCATAAAATTTTCCATCTGGGATACAATTTTCTAATACTTTTATAAGCCCATGTATTTTGTTTCACCTTTTAAAGAAATTTAATATTGTCAATCTGCAGTATTCTCTCCTGGAGACAGATGATCTAAAGTTTACTTCCTCAGTAAAGAAATCATTGGCATACAATCCTTCTGCACACGTACCACCTGAGAATGAGGAAGGTGCTACAGTCTCTGGGTCTCTTTAGCTTGCAAAAGAGGAGACTGAGGGGTGACCTCATCAATGTTTACAAATATGTAAAGGGTAGGTGTCAGGATGATGGAGCTAGGCTTTTTTCAGTGATATCCAGTGATAGGACAAGGGGCAATGGGTGTAAACTGGAACATAGGAGGTTCCACGTTAACATCAGGAAGAACTTCTTTACTGTAAGAGTGACAGAGCACTGGAACAGGTTGCCCAGGGGGGTTGTGGAGTCTCCTACACTGGAGATATTCAAGGCCCGCCTGGAGAAGTTCCTGTGTGATGTACTGTAGGTTACCCTGCTCTTGCAGGGGGGTTGGACTAGATGATCTTTTTAGGTCCCTTCCAACCCTTGGGATTCTGTGATTCTGTGATCATGCAGGTGAACTTCTTGTGGTTGAAAAGTCTTTTTTTTCCATGCAAAAGAGGAAAGTGCAAGTATCCCTGGGGTTCTTTTGCAGAAAGAGAGTCTCCACAACCCTCCATTGCTCCTCATCCTGCCACTGTGCACAACTGTAAAGAGTCTGGCACCATCCTCTTGGCACCCACAGAATTAGATACTGGTCTGCATTGATGAGAGCAGTCTGCTCTTCTCTAGACTAAACATGCCCAGCTTCCACAGTGTCTCCTCATAAGAGAGATGCTCCAGACCCCTGAGCATCTTTGTGGCCTCTGCTGGACCGTCTCCAATAGCTCCTTGTCTTTCTTGAACTGAGGAGCCCAGAACTGGACACAGTGCTCTAGATGTGGTTTCACCAGGGTTGAATGGAGGGGGAGGATCACCTACCTCAACCTGTTGGCCACACTCTTCTTGATGCACCCTCAGCATACTCTTGTCCCTCCTGGCTGCAAGAGCACACTGCCAGCTCATAGTCAACTTATCATCTACATTTACTCCAAAGTCCTTCTGAGCTAAACTGCTTTTTAATAAGTCAGCCCCCAACCTCTCCAGGTGCAGTACCCTACACTTGCCATTATTGAAGTTCATTAGATTTCTCTCTGCCTGATTCTCCAGCCCATCATGGTCCTACTGAATGGCAGCACAGCTTCAGGTGTATCAGCCACTGCCACAGTTTCATATCATCAGCAAACTTGCTGAGGGTTCATTCTATGCCTTTATCTAGGTCATTGATAAGTTGAATAAGACTGCACCCAGTGTTGATCCCTTGGGAATGCCACTGACTAAAGGTCTCCAACTGGATTCTACTCCACTGATCACAACAGGAGCTCTGATATTCAGCCAGTTCTCAAACCACCTCACTGTCCATTCCTCTAACCCCCATTTCCTGAGCTCAACCTCTGAGGATGTTATGGGAGACAGTGTCAAAAGCCTTGATGAATTTGAGGCAGATAACATCCACTGCTCTCCTCTCACCAACCTATCCTGCCATGACAGCATACAAGGTTATCAGATTGATCAAGCACCTTGGTCAATCCATGCTGACTGCTCCTGGTGATATTCTCTTCTGCATGCTTGGTGATGACCTCCAGAATAACCTGTTACACAGCCTTCTCAGGGATGGAGGTAAGGCTGACTGGCTGATAGTTTCCCAGGTCCTCCTTCTGTCTCTTTTGAAGATGGGAGTAACATCGGCCTTCCTCCAGTCATTGTACGCCTCTCTTGTTCCCCATGATCTTTCAAAGATGATGAAGAGTGGCAGAGCAACAACATCTCCGTACTTTCATGTCATCCTGAGAAATGTTTGTTTGGAAAAGTCTCTTCTTGGTGGTACATTTATTTGCCTGATACTATAAAACTGTTTGAGAGCAGCCAGCTAACAATAATACAAACACTTTGTTGAGGTTGCAACTCATTCAAACAGCGGAGGCAATGAGGAAGAGGAAGGCAGGGAGAGTCAGGATTAGGGATGAAATGTGTCATGAAAGGGCTGCCTGCCTCCACTGCCTCCTGGCATATTATTATAGGGAACTGTGATTGTAGTGTTGAGTGCTACAGCAGTGATACATTTTCATTTCACCAAATAATATTAGAGACATCTGAAACTTTACCCAGACTTCAGAAACCTTAGGGCAAGGCTTTTTGTTCCTCAGGGAAGATATTGCACACTAGTCTTACTGTACTAATTTCAATGGAAGAATTTCCAAATTGTTATAGGAGTAAGAGAAGAAGATTCGGTCTCAACCTGCTACCCAAATATTTTTTTTTGCTTTATGGACTATGGAGATACTTATGGTAGCTTTACTTGAATTATCTCAGGTACCAGAAGTAGTCTAGCCAGAGCAGCTTGCAGCATGGTACAGGTTAATTCACATTCACAAGCAGGTAGGTTTATCAACTTTTATTATTTGATATCTGGCACTATGGAACATTTTGCAATTCCAGTTAAATGGAGCATTTTAAGATTATGCTCAACATTTTGCTCACTTAGAACCTTGAAGTCATGTTCCAGCTTTCAGCAGTTCATCTAAAGACAGCAATGTGCAAACCAGAAAGGTGAGACATAGCGAGTTTCAGGGGATTCAAAATCACCTTCAAATTCATGTTCCTGTTGATAAACAATTTTAACAAAATAAACTGGGAGGGGGATTTTGAAAAATCCAAAATATTTAGTTCTAGAATTTTTTTAACTGATTCTCCCACACCTTCATTTATTTATATATTTATTTATTTATTCATTTATTTACATTTTCAGAATCTGAAAATTCATTGGAACACTTCATTGCAAGTCAATATAATTCCCATGAACCCAAATCACATTTCTTTTGTGTGTGTGTGTGATTCACACATCATCAAAATACATCATCAGTACCTATGAATTCCTATCACAGAGATGCTCAGCTCAATCCAAATCCTTTCTCATCTCAAGCAACTTTTTGAAGCCAGACAAACATTCAGGGGAATTTTACTGGAGCATGGGAAGGAAGCACATGGGACAGGAATGGGTAGAGGCTCTGTAAGAGGAAGGTCAGTAAAAGCAGGATGATATCCACCAGGTGAATATGGGGAGTATCACGCTTCTCTCACTAATTCCTTAAAGCAAGTGTACTGAACATAAAACATAAATAACAACAGACACTGCTCTCTTAAACTGCTCAGGACTGAGTCAATTCAGTTGAGAAATGAAAAAAGCCTTCTGAACCTGCAGCAAAGAAGCCAAATTCAGGAAATCTTCCCAAATTCTGTTCTTTATGGCAGGACTGTAGAAATATATATTTTTTCCTCTGAGGCTTTAAATTGTCTTCTGAAGAATATTGTTAACAGAAGGAAATCATCTGCTGAATGACTTATAACAAAGCTGTATTTGGCTGGTGCAGTATTCTCAAAGACATGTAGACTTTTTGTTGTAGTCAGAATATTTATATATGAAATTGTAATAATGATTTATTAATTAGCTGAGACTGTCATCACACTTTTCTATAGCTAATTTAAATGGGAACCACACTGGCGTCTGTTTTGTCTCATGTTCTCCCTTTCAGTAAAATCAAGCAGAGACACTTTGTTGGCCATCTGAGATACTTTTATCTTTGCCTTCAAGGACCCTGGGGAACTGGAAACAAGAAAAGAATATGGAAAGAGGATTTGTACCTCATGACTTTGAGACTTTCCTTCAAGCCCTGCATTTTTCCCCCTCCCTTTTCCTGTTCAATAAGATATCAAGAGAGAAAGCGAGCAACAGGGGGTGGGAGGGGAGAGGGAGAGGAAGGAGCATTGATTTGAAATTCTTCCAATGTCTAAACGCTCAAAACAAAAGAATTATCTTTTAAGTTTTTTCTAAGCCAGGATTAGAGATGCATTTTTCAACTTATAAAATGAAGAAAGTGAGTCTGGTTTTCATGTGTTTACAGCAATCATCTCCAATCAGCAATGCAGATAAAACAGGGGAAGGGAGGAGTTTCAGTAAACAGGGAAGCAGTGTCCCTAAATACACCCAACTGTATAGCAAAAAGCATTTGCAGAAACAGATGCTAGCTCAATTAGTTCAATTTCCTCAAAAATACTTACCATGCTTGCCAAGGTAGAAGACAGGGAGAGAGCTTATCATGCTACAGTTCATACCTAAAATATGCTCTTAAAATATTCAAAGTGTTCCTTGGAGACTCAATAAGGATTCATGTTCTTAGGTAGTAACTGAAGATATATGGAGTCAGCAAATGCTGAATTCCAAATAGGATCTGCTAGAAGCTGGTCTATCTTGAAGGAACTTAATCATCTTTCTTTAAGCCCAAGTGCTTACAAGGTTTAGCTGAGAACTGGAAAATGAAACAAGAAGGTGAGGTTTAATGAGTAGGATGAACATAGAAGTTCATCCACAGATTCACGCAAAGAAGGCAGCTGCTGGGCCACTGAAGCTTGCTTTCAGTTCTTCATTGAAACAAGAAGCAGAAGAGGCAAATATTCAACTTGGAAGAAGGTATTCAACACCCATATTCCCACAACTTTCAAAGCTGTGCTTACTTCTGATTAAAATGACAAACTCCACAAAGAATATGAAAGCACCAAAGGCATCTTTGAATACATATATAGTTATTCTTCATTAATGAAATATCTTGAAGTATCAGGGAATGAATGCACCATTGCATCTTCCTCCTGTTAGGAGCTATGGCCCTTGGCATGGACTCTTTCCTATTATACAGTCTAACAGACACAATCACAGATTGTTAAAGCATCCTACAGATTTGTACTTTGCCTATAACCTCTTCCCACATTGTAACAATTTGTTACTTGAGTGTAAACCTGATACTTTTGGCTTGAACACAAAGCGTTAGGCAATCTGCAGAAATGAGCTCATCACTTTGGGCAAGGTGAAAAGGGTGTCTGATGTGGTATACTCATTGTTGGCCCCCAGGTATTAGTCAAAACTCTGAAAGGAAACCAGTTTTTAACATGGTGTCTATTTTCCTTTTTGTTAGCCTTTTTTGCATCTCTCACTCTTTCACACTTTGGTATGTAGCCACTCTTTACTGTCTTTTGGTGTGTGTTACAATGCAGACTCCTAGCATGCACTATCAAGCAGCTGTGTCTTGTAGGGAGACTGTGGTAGACTTGAGTGAGGAGGATTTTTATGTCACCGTTTCCCATACACTACCCTTGCCTTTCCCTAGCTTGAGTAGTCTTCTCTAGGAGAAAACATTTACAGATACTGCGGAAAAAGAAACAAATATGGGAGAGCACTAGACAGCAGAAATTCCTTCCCTTACGCACAGAGCAGCTACTTCATGCACTTCTGCAGTTCGTTACATCAACCAATCTATGCAATCACTTTACAGAGTGTTATATGTTAGATGTTTGCATTTCTAGATGGAAGTGGGAAGGGGATAGGCAGTTCTGAACATTCTACATACATACAAAGGCTGGCTGCAAACATGATACACTCTTAGTCCTTGTGGCTCTCAAGGACAGCTCTCGATGTGATGAGAAGACAACCTACAATTCTTCTGGAACCAAGCTTTCCCTTTGGCAGACACAAAGCCTTAGCTCTTCATTACGCTTGTAGTCTGTGCACCTCCTGCTCTCCGTATGGCTCTGATCAGACAGCACAGGGCTCATGATGTGCTAGCCAGTGGCAGGAGAGAGCTGGCATTTAATCACTTCACTTTTGCAGGGCACATTTTAAGTAGAAATGCTATTGCTATTCACCAATGAAGTTCTTCCTGAAAACGATGAAAAACCCACCAAAGCTAAAAAAGATATTTCCTCAAGACAAGAATTTGCTGAAACCTGTTCGAATTCTCCTTGGGTGATCTAGTAGAACTAAAGCTTTTTTTTTCACACTTCAGACAGTGCAAAGTGCAATATATTCCATATCCAACTACAAACAGTCCAAGCTTTCTTAAGCTGTCCTAATGAGACACACAGATGCACAAAATGCAGGTATCCAGACATAGCTTATGGGTTTTGATGAAAATCCTAGAGCAAAGAAACTTGTTCTTTACTCATGGTTTCACCTGGCTCTCAGTTGGGCTTTTGCATATTTACTTTTTTTTTAAGAAACAACAATCAGTCAAACAAAACCTTGACATGAACTTTTGAGTTGGAAAATACTTTCTCCTTTTTCTTAGTTTAACACACCTATTTAATTTTTTCCTCTGTTGAACATTTTCCAATGAGTTCTAAAAACTAAGACGTCTGAGGATTTTTCTTACAACTGGGAGAAGAAAGGCTAAATTCATTATTGAAATGCTATTAAACAGGACTACTGCCTCTCTGCAGACTTGTTACACTCAAGTTCTTCCTCACTAGATAGCAGGCTTATCAGGTAAAGAGGCCAGGCTTAGGTAAACCAGTTAGCAAGACATCTTTTTGACTGACCTCCAAGTTCTTCAAGCTCAGAATGAAGTCATCATTCTGGCAAAATGGAAGAGAGAGGACCCCAGTGTCAGCAGAGCTCAGTTCTTACTATGATCGGGAAAGCCTGAGGTGAATTGAAAGTCAGGAAAGCCTCAGATGTCTTCTTCCTTGGAGGCCTCTCAGTAAGGAGGATTACTGAGACAGAACTACTGCAAGAGACATGAGTTCTCCTGACCGGTTTACTGTTAAAACTTGGATCAGAAGCTGGCAGCAGACACCTTTACACATGAATCATTTTCCAGCACCTTGAAGCACAATAGCATGTCACTAATAACACACATGCCCAATGTTTAGAACAGGAAAAATAGGAAACACCTGCGGTAGCTCTCTGAGACTTGGCTCCTGCATGTGGACTGGTGCAATAAAAAGCACTGCAATGATATAGGGGTTCCCCTTAAAGTCTGTGGGATGTGGCAGTCCACTGTCCCTGCCTAAGAGTATCCCATGCTTAAAAAAGTATAGTCCTGGAAGTATAAGAAGGGAAAGATAACAGAGGGAGGAGGACAGGAATTTGGCCTGCACAGCTACCTATAAAGGACTACTAAAACAGTGGGCTTAGCACTAAAAATGAGTGTCTGAAGTAGAGGGAAAACTATGATGAACTGGAATTTTTTCAAATCCAAGTACAGCTTCAAGAAGAAGAGTTGTCTATGCAAGCAGGAAATGGCTCAAGACATCAGGCTAGAAAGAGATTTGGAGAGAGGTTCTCTGTGTTTGACACAGGGTCCAGACTGGGAATGGCATGGGCTCCGACTAAGAACTGAGGAAGCAAAAAGAGAAACAGATTTTAAATGAAGCTCTAAACCCTGGAAAAACTGCAAATTGTAGAAGGGAATCATCAAAGAAACCGGTTTTGGTTTGTTTCTTTGGGATCCTTTTGTGAAACCTTTATGAGTACGTTGTTTACAGCTTCTGTATCTACAGAGGAGGAACTGAAGGATGGCCGCAGTGCAGCACCACGCCACAAGATGGCAAGAATCAAAAGCTGACCTGAAACCACAATTCGGCTAGGACAATGAAATTACATTAACATTAGAAGATCCAAACTACCTTAAATATAGCATTAATGAAACTGGAATTTGTTTCAGAAGATTTCTGGGGTTTTTTGGTTGTTGGTTTTTTTTTTTTTTTTTTTTTTTGCTTTGCACTTTGGCCTGTAGCTATTTGGCCTGTAGCTCTTCAGACAAAATCTAATCTTCACAGCACAGCTCACACAGAAGCGATGAATACCCTCTGCAGTACAATCTCCTCTGTGTCCTCCTAATTATCTGTCTCTTTGTCTGAAGAAACATTGGGGAAATCTTTTCTCTGTCACCTCCTGTCTTAGATTCTTTCACCTCCGCTTTCTCTGTTTATTTCATGCCATACTTTTTCTAGCTCTCTCCTCAACTTTAATAAATTCTCATCCTTTTTAATAGCCTTCTCAAGTCCCTGAGCATATTTACTTGCTGTGTCCCAATATTTTCCTTTTTCTCTCCAACACCAAGTGAAAGGCCACTCCCTTGGTCTTTAGGGGATGCTAAGTCCAGGCTAAGGCCAACCATTAGTTGTCAGATTAGAATCTTAGCTATGCAAATTCCAGGAACATCATCAAAAGCCACAGCTCCATTCATGGTTTCAGTTTAGGTCTTTGGGGAAAAATGTCTACATTGCAAACACCGAAAGCTCACATAGCATTAAGATTCTTGATCCTGCCCCAGGACAGTGGTTGTGTTAGATCATCTCTTGCAGTCTTCTTCCAGTGGGATGGTTCTCTGATAATTAGCAACTGTATTGATAGAGTCAACACAGAGGCCAGACAGCACAGAGGAGCTGCTCTCCTCCCCAAGGGTTGTGTTGTAGCTGAAATGAATTGACAGGTCAGCGTAAGACAGTTTGTGCAGTTGTATGTGTTCTATGAATAAAAACAAGGGATAATCTGCAGCTGGCAGGTTTTGCCAGCTCCACATTTACATGCAAAATACCTTAATGAGGTTGGGCTGTATGGCCTCCTGAGGTGTTTTCCTGCCTCATTTATTCTATAAGCCTATGAAAATGGCATTAAAATTACATTACAAAACAACCCCAAGTGTTCCACAGCAAGCTTTCATTTCACTCGAATGATGATTTCTTCTTAATAGCCTCGCTGGGGAATTTCTGAAACTTCTGGGAACAAAACTTTCCCCACCTCTGCCTTGGCAGGTGACAAGCGCTGGCGAAACAACCCTTGAGCAGGAACAAGCTGTGGCTCTCACCGTGCCTGACTTTGCAACCCTGAGCTCCTGCTGAGCACTGCTCACTCCTTAGAGCCGCTATGTCGGAGCCAGTGCAAGTCCAAAGTACACTGCCCACGCTGTGGGTCAGGTCTGCGTGTGCTGTGTGTAAGGGCTGAGGAATCTGGCACCCAGCACACACTATCCGCTGTACAGTCAGTCCTGAACCCAAAACAAATACAATCGGTGCACTTTAAACATCCTGCCCACTTTGTGAGCATCTAGCGACTAACAGCCTTTATTTGTGCGCCAGCCTTTTCACATCGCCTCCAAATTTCAAACGAGTTCATAGCCATGGGAGTGCTAATTAAAACATTCAGCAGTTTTACTGTCTGAGCAATGTAAATATGATGTAAAAAGAAAATTAAAGAGCATTTACACAGATGCATACTTGTTCATTGTAGCTATAAAATCTAGCTGCAGGGACCTGGCAAGTGCAAGAGTCTCTTATTCTTCAAAACATGTTATTCAGCAAAAAAAATTAGACAACAAGCTTTAGTCTGGAAGAGTTAGTCTTTGTTAGGTTCATTTTTTATACATTCCTCCAAAGCCACACTTCCCTACATTTTTTTTCCCCTGGTTTATAATACTGGTCACTCAATTTGCTTCTGAAATGGGTTGAGATGATTTGAAACAAAATATTTGTTTCACACTCTTGAGGTCACAGTCCACACACAAAACTTCTTTCCCTTTTACTCATGCAACATCCTCTTTTGGACAGTGAACTCCTGTCACAGGGAATAAAATCCCCTGAAAATACGAGTGACAGGCTATGCCTAGCATAAAGAAGGCGTTCTGGGGAATCTTATTTTCCAGTGCTGGTTGATGTTTCAGTCTGGGATTTCAAGAACACCGACTACAGTTGTTTACACTGCAAAGAAAGGAGCTTTTTGATCAGGGGAAGCTGAGTCATTACTCCCTGTTAGTTTTATCATTTTGCAGAGAGAGAGAGCTGATGCCTGATCTTTCTCTGACCTTTTATTCAAACTCTTTTTTTTTTCCTACATTCCCGGGCTGTTATATTCTGTTTAATCATGTCTCTTTGATATCCAGAAGAATCAGATACTTTTTAGTTTGGGGTTACATGATGTCATAGTCAAAAGCAGCATAAATCCCATGAGGTTACTCTCCGGTCAAAATGGTTCACTGAGAGGATGAGACTCAGTCCTAGAGCTTTTTTCTGGGTCCAGAGCTATTTCCAGGGCTGGGGGAAGGGGGGAGAAGGGGGGAGCTGGCTTTTTGTTTTGTTCTGTTTTGTTTTCCCACAGACATCGTAAGACAAAAAGACCACGGGTCGGGTAATGTAAGCAACAGACTGCAAAACCATTGCCAGAAATTGTAACCACCCAATCATCTCCGAAGGAAAAAAATCATTTAAGTGACACATGTTAATAGTATTGAATTCAAAACACTTGTTTTGACATCCAGATGTTGGAAAGTGCCATATCCTGATTAACAAAAGTATTTTCTGGTCTTTCAGATCTTCCTTCCTTATTTTGATTGCAGTTCAAGTTTTGGAGAAATTCTTTCCCACTACTGTCCACTGATCACATCACTGAAGTATTTCAAAATTTTAACTTGTTTCCTATAAGGAAAAAATGGAAAGCATAACCACAAATATTTATGTTAGTGTCAGTGCTTATTATTGGAAGCTTAGTTCAGTCTGCTGCAGTGCCATTGCAAGAGCATACCATCAGATATGGCATGCAGCTTCTCCAGGCATTTAAGAACAGCAGCAACAGGCATGATCTCTATAACCTGGGGAAGACAGAGTATCCCAAACAGAAAGGTGTGTGCGACATGCAGAAATGTCCCCATGCGATTGTTTCTAATTGGAAAGCTTTGCAAAGGGACGGCAGCATTATCGGCAGGGATGAACTCTAGGAGTAAGTTGGCTTTGGAGTGTCTTGCTCATGGAAAAAATGAGAGAGCAAGATGTCAATGCTAACTCCTTCAGAGCAGGCACTGCCACCAGTGATGCTTTGCAGATAGGCAGTGGCCTAGCTGTCTGCTACTACATCAGGACCAAGAATTTTCCTGTAAGACGGTGGTGAAGGAGGGGGGAATTTCAGGGAGAGGGAATTTCCACCATACAGCAAAGCCTGCTTGGCTTTCAATACTTTCTAAGTGTAGAGCAGGTAGGCGGTGAAATTACCAAGTTTATAAAACTTTATTGACTGATAAAATGGGGCCGTTTTTTTAAGAGGAAAGCGTCACTGGTGATCGTGATGCCAATGCAGAGTTCCTTTTCCACAGCAGGCAGACCATGTTTTCCTAGCTGAGTGCTGTGTGCTCTTCTTGTGGTTGTCCATCATTGTAGGGATGGCATCATTCCTAATAGTGATAAGAAATGAAAGACTGTTATACTTCTGAATTTTACAGTAATAATGGTGAATATAATTATCTAAGAGAAATAGTTTTGGGAGAGAAGGTTCAGCAATGTTTCCACTAGCCTGACTACTTCCTCTTCTCCTTTAAATATGGTAGCCTAAATCCCAGTGTTATCCCTGTGATGAAAGATCCTCATTGTAGTCTTACTCATGAGTTGTAGTTGTACTGCTATCTGTATAAATAAAGACTTAACAGTAGTGAGGGTTTATGCAATGTTCCAGCTTGCCTTTTATTGACTGTCTCACGCTGCTTTAAAACAAAGGCACACAATACTGCCCTACTGCAGGAAAGCCTTCTCCCATTCCTCTTTCTCAGGTGGATAATCTCTTTCCAGCTGGGAAAATAAAGGCCTTTCTTTTGTTACAGGTTCAAGTCTATCAATAAATGACAGCAAGTTATCAAAATACAAGGGCAAGAACAGCAACAAGACAGACAGCATCTCAGTTGCCTAATCAAAAGCCAGAAGAAGTTTGGGGCATGGTCAAGAACAGAATTCAAGTTCCCCCCATCCTCAGATCAGAGCCATAACCACAACTATATTCAATTTCCCTATATAATATACTTTGGTGCATTTTCACCTATCAACCAAGCAGCCTCATTTTCTGGAATTTTGAGGTTTATGGCCCATTTCAGTTTCTTCCTTTACTTTATGGGAAAGACACATTTGCAAATATTGGGCAACATCTTGCAAAGTCTTGTCCTAACCTAACACGACTGAGCAGTGTGGGAGGAGGAAGCAATGACTTCCCCCTGACCTGTGTAGCTGACATGAAGTCTGCCAAGAATCACAGCCTCTTTGCTCAAGGGAACACAGGAGCAACTCTTCAGAGAGGAGGCGAGGAAGGGGGGAGAGGAGGTGGGGGCAGAAATATGTCTCTACCCCCTCCTGTGCTCCATGTGGCAGAAGAGAGTGGCTGCACCACTTAAAAAGGAGTAGTAAATTCCTCTCCACCTTTTCCCCTCATCAGTAATTCACTTATGAAGGGCGGAGCGCTGTAGGTTTGCGCTGCCGCTTCCCAGATTGGTATGGTTTCGCAGTGCCCACAACGTGAGGTAGCTTATAAAATGCAGAGTCTAGCCCATTTGAGAAAGAAACTGATTTTCCTGCATGGCCAGAAAGACAGAGCTGTGCTGTAAGGATGGAATTTCACAACAGAACAAAAATAAAGCACAGCGCTGTTCCAGGGTTTCTCGATTCTTATTCTAAACAGCAATAAACCCACCTCCCAAACCCCAGGCCGGACGAAATATTAGCATTCCCTCCACTCTGGTTACAGCTCACATCCCTCTTAATACCTCTTGCTCTGCTATGAACTATTTGTATAAGAAAGGCTTATGTTTGAACTGGAATTGGCACAAATAGTTACCCATTGGATAGTCCTTTTCTGCAGAAATCTGATCTCTTTCAGTGCTTCACAAATCACAGAATCCACTGAGGACAGAAGCCTGTGTTTTCTTCTTCTCCAAAGAGAATAAAAAATCATCAGTAACCCTGACAGCTTCCTGTAGTGTGGCTTTCTCAGCTTATTCCAGATGAGCTGAACATTAAACTTGCCATAAAAATGTTATGATGGGAGGATGTATCTCCCACAGTACTCAAGAATTATTTAGTGAGTTTTACCATAATCACCCCCAGGCTCTAGCCATTTCCCAGATCTTCTACCAAGTCAAACCAGTCAGAATAAACTTAAAAACAGACCATAACAATGACAAATAATAGCAACAATTACCATAAGCAGCAAAAAATGACCAAAACTGAGCACAGAAAGGGCCATTGCTTCAGTGTGCTTTGTGAACAGCTTGACCTATATGACCTCAGCACAGGGAAGCCACCAAGAGCAGTTTGCAAGGATTCACCCAAGCCTGTATGCCAGTAGGACTGAGAGAGGCAGGACCCATGCTTTTAGCAGGCAGGTATGTTTTATCCCTGCCTCCACCACATCCTCGCTGTGAGATCTTAGTGACTCAGCTGGCCCCAGGTTCTTAACTGTGTAAAGCGAAGCGCACTCCCTTTACATGTTCTTAGCTCACTTTACAGTGGTGTATACAGAACACTCATCAGAGAAATGGCTATTTGTGGCCTTTATTGATTGCTGTGAGTGATCAGGCACTGATATCCATCAGGCTGCCTCTGATTTCACCAGTGATTGCCAGCTAAGGATCTGCCCCCTATGGTTTTCTTCTTACTGAGCAACTGCTGCTCCTTTATAGTCTATTTGGTTATGTCATCATTAGCTCTTTAAATACTGGTAAGAAACCTTACAAATGCTTTATGCTCTCAAGAGATTGGGAAGTTCTTTAAAAATAAAAAAGGAGTTCTGATGTTTCTCAAGCCTCCCTTCCTTTCCCCTTCTAAAAAGGCTGGAATGTTGTGGGAAATTACTCAGAATGTAATAAAAATGTACATGTTAAGAAAAAAAAAAATCAAATCTAACTCACAGCTTCCTTGGCTGGAGTGATGTCCCAGGGCTGGATCCAGCTCAGCAATGCTGTTTGGCCTTTCTCTAGTTTTCTCTTTCCAGGACCACATCCCTCATGTAGTTTCTGCTTCCAGGACCCTCTCTGTCACCCACACACACCACATAAATACACAGGCACATACAGCTCTGACACACACTTCTTTCTATGGCACAGAATACCCCCAAAGCTTCTTTTCTCTTTTACAGAGTTGAAGCAGCCTCTGTGCTGAGCACCTCCCTTCTTTGCTCTCTGGTCTCCAGCTAGATACAAACAGTCCAAAGCACAGTTTATTTAGTGGATCTGCTTTTTTAACCATTTGGTTAAATTCATTTTTCCTCCAAACATATCTTACAAAAAGTAACAAAATCACTGCTCCAAAGTACCTGCTGTTCAGGTTTTCTTGTATTTTACAATGTTTTTTTATGACTGCTCATTTTACACATTCACACTTACAATTCACCAAAATTTCTCTGACAACCATTAAAAATGAAAATAAATTAAAAATGTGGATGTTAACTTTATGAAAGGTCTTGGTGAAATTAAAAAACAATTCAATACATAAAAGGGAGTTACTTCAAAGTTTTGCAAAACAAGAACAGCCCCAAATTTTACTGTTTTGGTAGCAACTTGAACTTTCTGATCCAGAAGTCACATCAAAAGCAGTGGCGTTCAAACCTATACATACATGAGTCATTCTCTCCACCTCTTTTATACCCCTATATATCTCTGCCATTACCATTTACAAAACTGCATGCTGTTTATGCCTCTTCCATGAAAAAAGACTGAGTATTTTGTAATTGAAAAAATCTATTGAAAACAATAATTGCTATTCAAGTTAATATTACAGACTGAAGCTTGCTGACTTGAAGCCCAGGCTGAATTAAATGACTCGCATGCATTTCAACGGTGTAGAGATGAGCTTTTCAAATCCAGTTAAAAGCATAAACCGAGGAAAGTATTTCATGATGAGACTCAATTCTGAGCATGTAATGGGAAGTTGATTAGAGTGCTTGCATGCTTAACTACAGGCTTTAGTACCTTGCTTGGTCGTGCCATAGATGAGTATAGCTTAGATACGTAAATAGTTTAGAAAACACTGTGTGCTTAAAATAACATTTTACCCTTTAAAAGTTCTTGTCCTTTTCAGATTTTCCATCTCTTAAGCGGTATTGCCATTGAAGGACAGAGAGCTGAGCACGTTCAGTCCCTGGGACTTCCCAGCTGGGTCACTTCAGCTCCTGCAGGAGCTCACCTCAAGATAGCCAATGTGCCCCTGGGCTTGCTCTGAATGAGTGAGATTCTCCTACTGCTAAATTCCCACTCAGCTCTGCTCTGGGAGATTTAAGGCAGCGGTTTAAGGAAGGACCTCTGCAAAAGATGAATTTCACCAAGCGCTCCTTCCTTACCACTGCTGTTGCAAAGGCCACCTTGCCACTGCAAGTGACAGGAAAGGGAGCGCCACACCTGAACACAGTAGCAAAAGCAGAAGGTGCCCCAGTCTTAAGTCTAATCACTCACAGTCATTTATTCAAACCATGAATACACTTCTGGATACCCTCATAAGACCTTGCAAGTCTCACGTGCTGATGAAAACTGAAAAGAAATCACCCTTTCTCTGCGCTGTGCTAGTTTTTCCAACACTGACAGTATCCTGTTTTCCAGGATAGGTGTTCTCCAGATGAACAGCTCCCCAGTAATGCTACAAAAGCAGTTGCAAAGAGAAAAAGCTGTAGCATGACTCTGCTGTTCTATCACATTAGGATGCTGATATATTTAGAGAAGTATAGTGTTAAACTTAGACACAAGCCCAATGTGCTTGTGTCATGCAATCAGGCTGAATTGAACTATATGTGGAAAACCAGGAGCCAGCAACTGCCTTCCATGGTGTGGTTTCAGCAGAAACCTTCTCCTTAGCACATGGGAGCTGTCTGTGTCTAGAGCGGGGAACCAGGGCTTAGGTGGTCCAGGATCACTTCATCCTCTGCCTCTCCCGCCCTTTGCATCCTGATGAGCTCTGTGCACAGATGTGGTGATGGGGAAAATCCGTCTATGTCATTGGTAAAGATATTAAATTGTCCTGGTACCAGTACAGACCCCTGAGGGATGCCACTTGTCACTGGCGTCCATCCAGACATTGAGCCACTGACTCAACTGACATTGACATTGACTCATTGACATTGAGCACTGAAAAATGTTTTCATCATTTTCTGGAAAGTTCCCTTAAAAGCTCCAGCCGCAGAAGTCATTTGCTAATTTTTGCAGCCAGAGCAGGGCTAGAGTTTGCAGAGCAGGTTTTAGGTACCCAGCTCCTACCGTCTTCTAGGGACACTTGAGGAAGCCAAACTCCTTGAGGTGTTTCTCCTCTAAGACATGACAGGGCAATTCAGCAGTGTTTATATACTGAGTAGGAGTGGAACAAACTCTAACACCTCTGCTCCCTGTTGCAATAGTCCCTTTCTGTGTGCCCTTGAGTACTCTGACATCTAGAGAACTAGACAGCTATTAGTGCCATCATCAGGAAGATGTCTTTCCTAACAACTCTTTCTGAAGTTCGTTTCATGCTGGGAGCGTGAAACAGGGCCTCATCTGTACTAGAAGTAATTTGCAGGTATACAAGGTGTTGTCTATGCTTGTTAAAAATATAGGCTGTTTCTGCCCAAAAGTGATTACAGTCTGAGTGAGAGATGCTTTGCAAAACCTTTTTGTACTAAGTAGCTTTCATGTTTGTGTGGAGAAATAATTCTCCAGGAAGTTGTGTTGAGGTTTGACTGCAATGATAATTTAAATTTAATATAAATAACATTTGCAGATGAGAAAACATGAAAGTATGCAAAGGAGTACCAACAGCCTGCTCCAGAGAGTTCTCAGAGCAGTGATCCAAAACTATTATGGTTTGCTGGTAATGCCATGCATGCTTTGGTGTTGCAATTCTAAATCTGATATTGGTGGGCATTATTCACCTGCCACAGCTTGTCACCACCACAATATATTACACAAATCAAATTCTGCCGTAACACCCCAAATTCTCATTGTTTCTTATAAATACCAACTACATCTCAGCTACATAAAATGCTTAAAACCTCAAGGAGCAGAGCCAGGAGTGGAGGAACAGCTGTGCTCATCTTAAAATTCCAAATTCAGGTTTTGGGGCTTGTTTGAAGGAATGACAGTAAGCAATCAAATAAAAAGGAGCATAATTCTATAGCTGATTGTACTGGAATTTCTTGGAAAAAGAAACTTATGGAATCACTGAAATGTCATTTTAGTGCCAGTGTGAAAATTACATCCAGATTACTTCTCTTGAACATTAATGACACTGGAGAGACAGGCAGCATTAATTGCAGATTGTGCTGCAACCTAAGAAATCAGTGAATGCACTTGCCTTGCATAGATGGCAGTGCTCTGCCTGCTATGAAATCACCTCTAAAACAAACATAGGCAACACTTCCCTATGCTGCTTGTATGTCAGAGAGTTCTGCTCTACATGGCACAGGGAACTGTGGGGAGCGCCACTGCGTTTGAGCTTTATGGTGGATGGCAGACAATCTAATGGGTAATTAAGCAAAGGGCTGTTCGGCTACTCAGCTTTAACGAGGACTGTATTCCAAGGGTTGAAAGTATGGAAAAACATTCAGATATGATTTGCTGAGAGAGTTACAAGGAATCTCAGTGCACACATAAGGACGATGCTGAAATGGAAGAATAGTTGACCATTTTGTCTGAGTAAACTATTACATAACAGCTAAGCTATAATAAAACCCCAATTCCAAATCAAATAAGTCTCCCAGACTGCTTAAAATGAGTCACCAACAGCTTTATAAACATACAAAATACTTGACAAGGAAGTCTCTGATAATTTTTTAGTAATTATGTCTGTGAATTGTTCTCTGCTGACATCACTATTAGGAATGGTTTCCCATAAGTTTGCACTGCCTGTTAACATCTGCTCATTAATCACTGGGGCTTTGAATATTTCTTTCATTACAAGTTTATTAGAGAGTTTACACTGTTTGTTGAGGGAGTTGTTTAATTAGCACAGAAGCAATAGCTGAAGACAATACAGTTTTGGTTTGTATGGTGTTTTTTATGGCTTCAAAAGCCTCTTGACAAGATGTGATTTCACAAGACAGGCACAGATGATGAAATATGTGTGCATCTTAGAAATTTATAAGGAACAGAAAACCATTCTTCACGGGCTTCAAGGATACTTTCAAGCCATGTCTGTCGACTGAACAAAACAATAAGGCTTGAAGTATGATTTGGAAGCAAATGCAGAGCTAAAGCTAAGAGGTCAAGCAATGTTTTCCTAAGACAGTCCTACAGGGTTGATACAATGAACAGATAAAATTGGCCTAAAAATGAACATGAAAAAGGAAGGACATAATCAGGGCCCAAGGAAAGCAGATCATCCCCAGGAATATGACTTTTTGAAGACAGAGGAAAGTCTAACATTTACAGCACAGCCTTTTGGAGGCAGGAAAGTCCTAAGTTCAATAGTAGCTAAAGTATCACCACAGGCAGTTCACTTGACCTCTGCAGTACCTCTGTCAGCTAAGCTGTAAGACTGACTTCCATGGAAATCCAGATGTTGCCTTTGAATTAAACTGTCCTGAGTAAATAAGTTACCAGAAGAACTGCATATCTGAAAAATGCCTTAGCCAGAGGTTACTAAAGGATATTACTAATGACAGACAAATGAGGAACATCAAAGACTGCCATACTTGTAGATACTTCAGCCAGGGATGATACTTTATGTAATTCTTGGAGGAAAATGAATAACGAGTTTCATTATCTTTTCAGGAAGAAATAAGAAAGCCACAGTACAAATGCTACTGTTAAATAAAAGCTAAAATGCTTTCAGAAACAGCCAACCTATAGTAGTAAGTCAGCCATTTTAATAGGCTATAAAAGTGCAAATGAAATCCCACACAGTCTGTCTTGCAAGACACAACACTAGGACCACTCATGGGCAATGATTATGGGCAGAAAATATTTCAGATGCTCTGGAAACTCTTGTTCTGCATTACCTATGAACATACAAGCCTGCTTTCCTTGAGAAAATGAATTGGAGGAAAGAGCCCATGAGAAGCCAGACAGGAAACTATGGTGATTGTCCCAAGGCCTGATCCCAGCCCAGCCTTGTGCTGAGAAGGTGTATGTGAAGCCTCCTAACAGAAAGGACAGGTCCCATGCACATAACCCCAATTTGTACACAGCAGTTTTGCATTTCCACCTAGCATTTCAGACTAGAAATTACAGGATGACAGCAGCTATCTTTTGTCTAGTCCTGCAGGAAAACACAAAGAAGCTTTCAAGCAAGTGTGAAGTTGGAGCTCTTTTCCCCTTCATTACCTGTAATCTGATGAGTGGAACCAAACCCACATTATGCCACAGTAGCTGTGCTGCTCTCCTTATCAGCACATTTAAATACTCAGCTAAAATAGATTTCTAAGTAAATAAAAGAAACAGAAGCTACAGGACAGCAACCAAACCAGGGTTATGTTTCTAGTGGCGAGTTTTTTGTCCTGATGTGGATGCACTGCCTTGTGGCCCTAGTAAGGGGGTGGGGAGTGGGGCTGCCAGCTGTTTGCTTCCTCTGAAGAACACTTTTGGAGTGAAAGAATGGCAGTAGAGGGTGACAGATGACAACAGCTGGATGCAAGAGGCAGGCTTTAATAAGTTATCTTTGTCTTCATCAGGACCCAACTCCTTAGCACAGTACTTTGCAAGATTAACTCCTGTGACTGTCATATTTATGCACTCTCCACAGCTGAGGACTATATGTAATATCATAGCATGACCATACATAAGACCTTCAACATGGACTAAATCACAGAAGGAAGAAACACAGCTGATGGTGATTATAAGCCGAATGATAATGGGCAGATCTCTGGATCTTGTGATGATGTTTTTCAAGTTCCTCATGCTTGCTTAATATTTACTCTATGTTTTGTTTCCTGTATATCCTTCCTTCAACAAGCAGAGTAGCGAGAGCTCCACCTAGGATGAGTTGTTATACTGGAGTGGGATGGACTTTGATGTTTACACCTTTTCTTTGACACAAGCAGCTTTGGTTTGAAAACAGTGGCTAGAAATGAACAGGGATTTTGCCACCTTTTTTTATTACGTGCAAAATGCTAGGAATGTTTAAAAGTAACAGTAACCAAAGTAACAGTGAATAGGAAATAGGAGTGACATTTATCCCCTTAGAAGCAGCTTTATTCCCCTTGCATTTCTACAGGAGGATAGATGTTTTCTGTCTGCTTTGGCACCAAAAGCAACTTTTTCAAACATCAGGAATTTTTCTGCCTTTTACAAGGGCTGCATATATTGAATGTGAGAGCAAGAAAATGGACCTCAGTTTTAAAGAACTTTATCACTGCTACCAGCAGGACAGTGCAACAAATACAACATTCTCTTGAATGAGGCAGGCTGCTGAAGAAATATGTAATTTCACAACACTCCAAAGTCTTTGTCAGATCCTCTCATCTGAAGACATCAAAGCAACTGAAAAATGTGGACGAGGCTAAGATGAATGTATGTGTCACTCTGACTCCCCTGGTTGGGAGGTAAGTACAGTTCAGCCTTAGAAAACAGGTATTTTTATTGCAACAGTGGTCCAGAAAATCAGTCACAATGGAACTGATCCAAAATCCATTAACATCCACACAAAATGGAAAGTTTTTTTCACTGATTTAATAAGCTTTTAATCAAATCTACTGCCTCTTCTACAATATCCATCTACTCTGATCTTTCAAAGAGAAGATTAATACAAAGGAAAGAAAAGATGTACACATTGTGATGAAGGTCATATTCACCGATCAGCTATAGCATACGCCACAGACAAAATGTTGTGTACCTCAAGTTGACATCAGGAGCAATTCAGAGTTTGAGGAGAGTATTGAATAGCAGCCTTTTAAGTACAGTAATTATAAAGTCTTTGAAACAAATACTAGCGTTGTGATTTGGGAAGCCTGAGGAATTTAATTACCTGTTCCTGATCTAATTGCTAGTGTGACTTTCACTCTATCAGATGTGAGCTGTAATTGATCTGGAAAAGTTTTGTGTGTGATAGGCTTCTGGGTTCTCCTAACTTAGTGCTTTATTTGTTTTATCAGACAACTTTCTAAGCGCAGCAGGTAACCTGGTTCAAAATGCACCTTTTTTCCTAGGACATAGGTGCTGATAAGCCCAGAAGAATGAGTCTGGAAAGGGCGGGGTTTTAATAGTTACAAAGGGCCATAAATCACTTTCTATTGCTATCTAGTATTTTAATTTTAATGGAAAGAAAAATGATTCTTTGTCTGAAATCCCAAAGACAATTTCAGGAAAACGAAGGAAATACCTCTTCAAAGAGTGGAATTCATTGCTGCAGGAAACACTGGAGTTAAATACTGTGTCTGTATTTCTACAGAACTGCAGTGGCACCACGAATAGCAACTGTAATTTCAGTGTATGGGTTCTATCCTGCATGAGTAGAGTCCTTGCAGGGTCTGGGCTTAGATCTGCAGGTTCACTGGGGCAGGAACCTGTGTTCAGAATTATCTGGACATACAATGGAAAGGGATAAAGAACACAAGTGTTGTGGGAGGCTCCAGCAAAAGTTAATGCCTCCTATCAAAATACCAAAGGGTTTTGCTACTTGGCTTAGGTAAAAACTCTCATTCTTCAGGTGCAGAAATTGCAAACATAGTTGTGATTCAGGGGTAATGCATCCCATGGTCTTCTCTCTTTTAAATTCAGCATGGCACAGAGCATGCAAAGAGCAGCAAGCTGGTCCCATTATTGGTGTCTGATTATGCGGCTGTCCCTCTTCCTATACAGCAGAAAATGGGCAAGTGCTTTCTGTCAATGGAGGAGTGCAAAGCAGGGAACGTAAGGAGGCTGTAATGTGATGCAACACAATCTGGGCCTGATCCAGAGCTCAGTGAAACCGATGGAAAGACTCATAATGAGCCTTGGTTTCTGCTCTGGAGGGAGTGTAGCTGTGCTTCATGGGGAGTCCAGGACTCACCTTCCCCAGCTTCACAGCGTGCCCTTGTCTTCACACCAGGCAGAGCCAAACCATCACGGGTTGTTTGTTATTGTTATTGTTATTTGTATTGTTATTGTGGCTATTGAAAGAAGTATTTTCACAGCAGTGAAGGTCAGATACGAATGATGACTCACTTGCACCGCAGATCTACACAAATAGCATGTGCTAAGATTACCATCTGGTATAACAATCTACATCACAAGACACCACATTTCCTGTTACCCAGGGTAAGTAAATTTCAAGCATGAGGGAAAATTTTAGCAAGTTTCCCCAAGTACCTTTGCAGAAAGAATAATGTGGCTTACACAGAGAGGGGAAGAGAAAGGGAAATTATGAGGTAAACGTTATTCCCCTCCCTCCTGCCCCCTCATCTCCCAAGAAGAAAAACATATTAAGTTTGCAGCTCTCATTTCTATCGTATTTAAAAAGTCAAATCTATGTAATGAATACCTGCCTGGAGGGAGGCCAGCAGGATGCTGAAAGCCAGTCTTTCTGGACACTGTGTGAAATGGAGGGTGTACGTTTCACTCCCTTTCTGTCTCTTTTTCTTTCATTATTTATTTAATGTCAGGACAGCAGTGTGCATGGCAAGGGCATTGGATCTAGGTGGTGCTGACAGTGCTCTCCTTTTGTACAGGGGAGCACAGCGGGGCTCATGATGAGCCCTCAAATGGGAGAAAGAGACCACTTCTGCCCTGCCACAGCCTGGCTGCAAAGGATGCATAAAAACCTGATCTCACTGGGGACACTGCTGGGGCAGCTTCCTAACCAAGGCAGAGGCAAAAGCACAGAGATGGAGAAAACTGGCATATTTCCATGGATGCCAGTGGTTGTGGCAGGACCTGACAGTCTTGTCCCAGCCAGAATGGCACTCACTAGTGTTACATCCACACAAGTGAGCAAGGGGAAAAGAGGCTTTCTGTGGCAGTGTTTCACTAACACATGTGAGGTGCTGGGGGTCATATTTACTGCCTGGTCATGTTTTCCAGTGCCACTGAATATCAGTTTTCCCTCTCCCTCCATCCTATCTGCCCTTCTGATCATGTCCACTTGAGAGGAGGCCTCATCCCAGCTGGAAGCCCAGCCCAGGGCTGAAGCTACATCTCAGGGTGAAGCTTCCACCCCATATCCTTTGTGGGCTGCCAAACAACACAGCTCCAACCTGCTATCTCACCCTCCAGCCATGGCACTGCATCCCTCTCCTCATAGGTCCAGTCACTTCCCATGAGCTGGGATGCGAGCTGGCTCCTCCTCCAAAAAGACTCCCAAAACACGTGGCTTTGGGATTTGGCAGGAGCTGAAAGAAAAGACCTGAGCTGCAGGAGGAGATAGATAAGTCTTTTCCAGACAAAACAGAGGTGAATAAAGCAAATAAATAAATAAATCTGGGCAAGCCACTGGATGCCAGAGGCGCTGTGCATGAGTGAGGTGGCTGGGAATCCCCTTTGGGATGCTGGCAAGGGTTTCTTTGGCCTGGAGGATTTAATGATGTCTTTCACTATGACTCAATGCTGTTCAGCATCAGCTGCAGAGAGACAGGCCTCTGCAAGGATGAGAGAGATTTCATCTCTTGCTCACATTTCAGCCAAAATCTAGCACTTGGGAGAAGGCTTCTTTCTTTCTACTCATTTCTTTGCATGTTAAAGGGCTGCAGCCTGCATTGTGCTGGAAATACCAGGAGACAGGGAGACGGCAGGGCAAGAAACACAGAGATAAAATGCAGAACCCTAAGTACTTTTCTTCCCCAGCCATGGGCACTCTTCCTGCCTGTCCTGCCCTGCCCTGCCCTACCCTACCCTGCCCTAGCCCAGCACATCCCTTCCAAACTTCCCATCCCAAATTCTCTGTGACTCACACATGTTTTAAGCCATCTCAGGGTCAGTGCTGATGCCTAGCCATGAGCAGACCTTCAGCCAGGATAAACTGGTGTATCTCCGTCAGAGAAGCCTGAGATTAATGTCATCTGGAGACAAAACCCTTTTAAGTGAGAAACTGTCTTGGTTTTCTCCACAGCTTTAGCTATCTACCTAGTGCAAAGGCAAAGATCATGTCTTCCTCTACACTCCGTGTATGTCAAGGGCTACTGGCAATGCCTGCAAAATAACTGCTACATTCTAAATTAGAAAAGCAGTAAGTAATGCAAAGATCACGAGTTGAAAATCCGCACAGCCTGCTTGCTTGCTATTTTAATCTATGGCATCAACATAACAAAATTAGGACCTATAGATGATGTAAGCTGGCAAACCTTTATATATCAGCTTCTGAACCTCCATGAAAACCACTGCCCAGTGATGCTGAAAGGAGAAATCTCTCATTCCACACTGGCTATTCAGTTCAAACAGCCTACAAATGCAGTGACTGCACCTCAAACTAAGTAAGAAATTGGCCTTCACACTAGAGAAAAGACTCAGTTGTTATACACCGGATGAAGAAGGCCTTCTTTTAGCACCATGTTATTCAAAGAACCTCTAGAGAGACTTCAGAGAGTGAGACACTCTCAAGAGCTACTAATAGACTCCAAGCATAGTAGTGTTCCCTGTGAAATGCAGCGCCCATTGAATATATGATGAAATAGTCTCGTGCCCCAAAGCTAGTACTACCCGAAGTTTTGCCAACAACACTTTTGTTTCTCATTCTGGTTTATCAAGGCTTGGCTCATACTTGCACTGACATAAACCAAACCTTCCTTGAAACCACTGGACTGAACTAATGCAGCAAATGAAGACTCATCATGAAGGCTCAGGATACATCAGGACAGTTTGAGCTGTGATACAGTTATGCATTACTTCACCTCTTAGTGAACTGAAGCAAAAGCTCCCAAACCCACAATCAGTTTTACATCATTTCTTTAAAGGATGATGCACAGGACACAACAAATTCGAAAAGTTTTGAAGCAGGTCACCTGCAGGGGTATTATACTTTCCTTGAGGATGAAAACTGAGGGTGAGGACAGCATTTTTATAGGTATGTTTTTAGCTTGTAAAAACATTGCCTAAAACCATCTCTGAAACCTCAGTACCAAAGTACAGATTTCATTAGCAACCCTGCAAGAATAAAACTGTGACTTCAGCACTTCTGAGTTATTCTTAACATATGAGCCATCTTCTGGAGAATCCAAACCTTTGATCAACTCTATGTGAAATACTTGTGACAGAAAGAAAAGGTTTAATGAGCCAGAGATGTCAACTATAAGCATTCAAGCCATTTTATACCCTATATAATGCACATAAACTGATACAGTTTATCAGGTATTTTATCGTTCTATAAATGTCCTAAGTTATCCTTTTTAATAGTTCAACTTTTTTTCATTTGCTTCAAAGCGTGAAAGAGAAACTCCTCTTCACATGTTCATGGTCTTTCATAGCATAATCAAAACCAATTGGGAGCAAAGCAACAGGACTGCATAGAGGCTGTACGTGTCAAATAAATGAATTTGTAAATACTTCTGTATTTTTTAGTCAAAATTTGTTGAGGTGGATTTGAGTTGGGTTTGTGCTTTTCATGATTTACTGCTTCTTTTATATTCTCCTGTCTTGACCATTGTGCTTCAGGACCTGACCCCTCATCATCAATATTAAGGAGAAACTTACCACTGACTTTGGAGAAAACCTGTTCATTGGTCAACACCTTTGGAAAATTATTTCAGACATCTTGATTGCCGATTTCTATTTTTAGGTGTCTTACAGTACCTTGGTGTTTAGAAATGCTGAGTTCCAGTTGTGAACCGCACAGCCATTATGCGACTGGAAGTAGACTTCCCACATTATCTGTTTGCATTGGTAAATCTTGATCTTTAGTCCTGGAGCTTTGCAAAGCTGTCTATCAGCAGGCTAAGAAACTCCAACCATTGGTACAATAAAGAGTGATAAAATGATTCTACTTCAGTCATTCAAAGCTCATGTAGACCAAATTCTACTTTTTGCTATTATCAGGACACTTTGATTGAGAAATAACAGGATGTTTCCCTTCTGCAATTAGATAAATGTCCTGGACCAAAAAGATGTTAAAACTTCTGAATTAACTTAGGTACTCAACCAGCAGACAGGCTGAATCCAGCTGCTTTAAATGTGCTTTCATTCCTTCACAGTCTCTGGGCCTATCTGTAATATCTTATGCTTCCATTTTGTGAGGTTTCTTGCAAAACATATTAGCCTCAGTAAGAAAACTTCAATTCCCACAGAGAATTACATTTCAAAATGATGCTCCGTGCTAGTAAGTAATATTTTTCCTGGGCTTCCACATATGGCAATATTTATCTTCAAAGTTTTCCTCTTTGGCTTGTAGGCTGGTTTGCAAACCAGATGGTCTTGTGTGGCCTAATTGTAAGATGATTTGTTGTGTGATTCAGTAGCATTGTTTATTTGTACAGTGGTTTGATGGAATTTGTAAACTGCATAATATTGTTTTACTGTGTTTTCTTTTATGAAAGAGCCACATCTTGCTCTGGCATTTGTGGCAGCGATTATAATTAAACGTGGTTCTCAAGATACTTTGATCTCTGTTTGCTTGCTGCTTTAAACTGGGAACATAAAAACACAGTATTTCTCATTTAAGTAGGGAACCAGTGCTAGATTTGAAGACTGAGTGAATACACAAAATTTTCTCTTGAAAAAAACCCAAAAACAACCAGAAATACAATTATCAAACAAATTGAACAAAAAGGATGCCAATTGAACAGTGGAAATTAGATGGCTTTTCAGCACTGTCAACTTTATGGTTTACTTGGGGCTAATGTTTTTGTCCCACTCCTAGTAAGCCTCTTTCGTACAGTTTCTGATGAGATGTCTTTGTTTTTTTGAAACAAGAGTAGTTTTGCCCTACTTCATCAATGCATATGGTTACTTGTATGGATATGAGGATTCCTTAGCTGTGAATACATTTAGGCTGCCAGCTCTATAAACAGATCTAAATTCTTTCTGGCCTTCCCACTCTGTTTCCATTGTGAAAGGTGCCTCCAGTGGTCTGTGTTACCTCTTGTGGAGGGGTAACTGTGAAAGTGACCGCAGGAAAAACTTTGGAGAATATGGCTCCAAGTTTAGGAGATTGGGAGTCTTCTGTCAGTCTGAGGAACCCAGTTTCAAACCAACCCACTTCACTCAAAGTCACATGCATGTCTCCTTGCTATTAATGGTCAATACAGCAAACTGATGGACAGAGTTCAATGCTGTACTCTTTCAAGAGATACCTACATCAGGTATAAGAAAATCAGCACCATTCACTCATGGCATTGATACAGCCATACCTCAGAAGACAAGCTGCAGAAGAAAGAGATACAAGAAAATGTTTTGTCCTTATTTAGCCCCTGGAAGTAGTTCCCTTAAAACAAATGAAAAAATTTTGGTATGGATTAGGAATTATTTTAGTACAAAGATGCTGAGTATACAACTTCTGTTAAGTGATTTACAACAACTTGGGAATAAAACAGAAGAATCAGAGTCTTCTAAACAAATTCTGTAATTATCCCAGCAGGAAATGTGCAATGATGAATTATACAGGAAGAGTCTGATCGACCTTTATTATTTCACTTTGACATTGGCTACTTTTCTTCCCGTTATACAATCACATTCTGTGACAGATTACTCTTGAAAAGATTTCAAAGAAATAGATCAAGATTCAGAGATAGACGCATACCACTGAGTAACCCAAGATCATGATGAAGCTGAAATTAGACTGATGAAGCTGTTCTCACACAGAGCATGGCCAGCCTAGGGATGCATCTTTGAGGGTTTTGTGCCTTGACAGAGATAGTCACTTCTAATGCATTTTCCTAGGCAGATCTTTGTTTGGTATAAAACCATCTCATTGTATGTTTCTGGGGATGCGGCTTATAGTTCTTGTTCTTTGTGGTCACTTTTTTTTTTTGCTAAATGAGGTTCCTTCACGCTTAGATTTTCTCTTAGGTGAGGCAGTGGCTGAACATCAAGACATGTCTGAACTCGGCTTGTCTTCAGCAGAGATCTTAAAGGGCCAACATGGCTTTATTCTCTTGTCAGATTGTCACTACTTAACAGTGAATAAAAGCCTAAATGGAACTGAGAAGTGCAGCTAAACACTCCTCTGCCTTTCCTTCCAGTTAGCTGGTGGAGAGTATTTGCACTGTGTTTTGCCCACTTATCACAGACAGAAGGGGACTGGGTTGTTTCTGGACAGGCTTGCCATTAGGACACTTCCACAGTTCATGTTACAGTTCATGCTCAGCTCATGCTACAAATATATTTATTGATTAAAAAAAAAAAAAAATCCTGGAGAGAACACTGTTAAAGCTGAAAATGGTTCAGATGTTTAGGCATTTCTTTTTCCTCAGATTCTTTTTTCTTCTCAACAAGAACCTGTAAACCTGACATTTTCATTCTTGTTTCTTAAGCATCAAAGAAACAAGAACATGACTGTTTCACTTGGGAGGCTTTTCTACTGTATATCAGAGGCCTGGGGAGAGGCCATTCTTCTGAAAAGAGCATGTTCTCCACCAAAAATGTGCAAAGAGCACAACTTCACTCTGCTTCATGCTCTGTTTCAGTTATTCTGCAGACTCAAGTAGATGTCACCACGTTAATTCAATACAGCTCATGGTCTCAAGCATTTCTTTCCAGTCAGGAACACAGGAAACTTGCTTTCATGTTTGAAATGAAAGCTGATATAATAATCTGACTGTATGACCCTGACAACCTAGAGTGCCAATGACCGAATTCTGCTCTCAAGCTGAGCTATGAGTGCGCAGCATTTCTGATTGGAGAGGATAAGGCAAATATACTTACCTGTTCTCTCAGAAGTCAAAGATACCTCAACAAAGTCTGATAAAACCTGCTGATAAATTTCTCTCTGGGCTGAATTCCAGCATCAAACATTCAGCCTGAAAACTATTTGCAAAAGCTATAAGCAACTGAAAAGGGTAGTTTCCCCTAGTTCTAGGTATATAACATACCCATGTAATAAACAGCACAAGAATTGAATCCAGCATTAAAGAATGCTATTTTCAATACTGTTGGATGAGATAAAAATGACAGCAACGCCTTGTGAAATACACCACTTTAAGTGATAAGACCAATTTCCTTCTCCAGAAAATCATCATATTCTTCATTTTTCTAGATTTCAAATATAAACTCACATGTGTGTTACAGATGCTTTCATGTAGGCTACTGCGGCAATCAACTTTGAAACACTTTACAAACACACGGGCTTTGTGTGGAGCCACCAGTAAAATGGCATGCTGAGCCTGGCTGTTCTTAGCAAAATGACTTTAAAGGCTGGTTTATGTCCCCTGTTGAAGTAGTCGTACTGGAGTAAAGCAAGGCAGCTGGGAATATGACCACTCAGTTCAACTCAGTTGCCTCCAAAAGCAATTTCCTGCATCCAGTAACACAAGTTGCAAAACCAACCTGCTATGGCTGGAGTAACTCAGAAGTGGAAGTCTCTGAAATTTCCTTTTTCCCTCCTGCAAGCCATACAGTAAGACTGCTAAGAATATAACTACTGAAGCTGTCCAGAAAGTGCAAAGATACTTAGCAAAAAGAGAGAGAGGTTTACAAATACAGAAAAAAAAAACCAGCCCACCTTGTTTTTTTAGACTGCAGTCCAATGCAAATTTTAAAGAGGTCTTTAAATTTATATGCACCTCTTAACTCTTTGCATCCACAGAAATGGACCAAGCATGAATCAATTCTTTCCTTTCTTGCTATGTGCATTCTTGCTTGCAGGTGTGTAAATGGGGTTTCCATATATGCAACCTGTGACACATATTTTTGCATATACATATCTGCTGGCTTCTGAGGACAGATGTTCCCCAGCATGGGAGAGAATCGCTGACTCATCCTACGCTGCTTATAAGGGGGAAGAAGGTCTCATCAGTAAGGTATTGTTTGAATAAGTCCATGAGGGTCTCGTGGAGACCAAGACACAATACTTTTGCATTATTTACACAATAGCCAACTGTTGAGAGTGTGTTTGAGGTTCTGCTTTGTGCCCAGCATGAAGAGCACCTGGGATATTACAGCACTGCTTTAAGGGATGTGGCACTAGCGGAACCTGGGGGTTTAATGCTTGAGATCTCCTCCTCAGTCCTTGAGATACTCGCTGAGATTTCAGCTACTTGATAGACACCATCTGTTACCACAAAGCAGTGGAGCAACTTTTAATGCTAAAGCATGAAATAGAGGCCAGAAGAGCAGTTAGAGGTGTTTTGCTACAGGAAATGTTAATTAAGGTCGTGTTAACTGCTATCTTGACTGATACTGATCTCAAAAAGTATCAGCAACTTTCAGCTATTCCTGCGTAAATTCCTCCCTCCCTAAAGAAGCTCCTATTCCAAGACAAAGGATGAGGAATGGAGACAGCCCCATGGAAGAATAGCCAAGCCCAAAGCAAAAAGTACAACAAAACCCAGTCCAGTTTTCCTGTGGTTTTATGTAGGGCCTATACTTACACTGACATAAACCTTCTGTTGTGTTCATCTCTCCTGCTTCACTTTCTGTGACCCAACTTTGTATACATCAATTGGCTATCTTTGAGACACAGGATCTGCAGTTATTCACCTCCTGTGTTATCCATCATAGCTGGATATCAATGGGAAAAAAAAAAATTCAGCTCATATTCTTATGTACAGTCTTTTGGCTTTTTTTTGTAATGGAGTGTTTCATAGAAGAAGAAGAAGAAACAACATATTTCAGAGTTTCTCCAAATCCAGCTTTTCCTCCCAAATGTTCACAAATTGATCCAGACCACCTCCTTGAGAACAGGTTACACACTGCAGAGGAATGCATAACTTGCTATGAACTGCTGAATATTTTGTCCTGTGTATTTACATTTTTCCAAAGGGGAAAAAAAGCAGTTTTTTCCGGATAAAGATATTTTCTGCTTTTGATGGATGAAATTAGTCTGCATATCTTTGAGACTGCCAACAATTTTACACTAGCAACTGGAATGAAGCCACCAATTCGTTAAATGGGTTCCATCAGATGGCAAAAACCCCATCACATAGTCCCATAATGCTATTCTTTTAATCACTGAAGAAGGTGACCTAAGGAGTGGTGACCATTACTGGTTCTCTGGGAATAAATGTGACTGTAGGGACACTTTGACTGTCTCTGACTGCCATTATTATGAATGCCAATTATATTTATACAACTTTGTGCTTTGGAAAAAAAGAAATACAAGACTATTCTGTGAGACTTGCATGTAGCATGCTCAAAGCTATTCAAGTGCAAGAACTTCTGGCATGTTAAGCTCAGAGCCTTACACACCCCAGCAGTGAATCTGAAGATTAAAGTTTGGTTACGAACCAGTGGCAGGGATTGGACCCAACTGAATTGTATAGAAGTGTTTCAGGTTTGAACACTACATCAGAGCCCCAGACACTGGATTTTCAACTTGGTAAAACATATACTCACACGCTGACATTTTGGTTTGATCCCTCGCTAGTTAGCTGGACCAAATAGTTTGTAAGAACTCCTTTCAGTCATGGTGTACTTCACTGAACAAAAAGTGAAGTACATGTACTTCATGTACACTTTGCATGTACTATAATCAGGTCCCATTTGCCATTTGTCTCTTCCTTTTTCCCTTTCTTGTGGCAAATGTTTTTGCTGTGAGTTGCATGGATCTTTTAATTGGGACCTGCCTACAATACCTGCAAACAGTGCCAAGACCCAGAGATCAGTGATCACTGACCCTTCCTCCATTCCTGCCATCATCCTGGTTTGGAACTACTACACCACATTCAAAGGAAATATTTGTTTCTTGGACCACCATATGTTTTAAGAAAGGTTTATACCCCAGGGATTCTGTATTAGATTCCAGCAGGTTACTTCATTAAATGAGCATATCAAATTTGATTGGGATTTCTCATCAGCTTTCTGTTCCATTTAATTTTATTTTTATACAGATGAAGAAATTACTGTTACACCCATACTCACTGACAAGCCAACTACATTACTTCACATCTACTTTATAACCACATATAATTACATAACCTCTTGGTTTATTTTCTTCCAGAACTCATGGCTCCTCATAGAATCTCTTCCGTCTGATCTAAGAGGCAGAATTTGGCCTAAAAAAAGGTTTTCAAGACATTTACATGGTTTGGGCTTTTTCCTATATATTCCACATTTATTAACCACAATTTGATTCAAACAGAGCAGCAAGGGCTTCACTGATACAAGTCTGGAGAGGCTGTGTTAGCAAAACAAAAGGGCGAGCCCAGCATCAAAATATTCTGCATAAATCTCACTATTGTGGGAGAGCTTCCATCTTTTCAGCCCCACGCTGTAAAACCTCTCTTAGCACACTGTGTTCCCTCCACTTTTTTCCTCTTTAGTTACAAGGCACCACAACCACTTTCCCATATAGAATTTCCAATCAACATTCATCCTCAAACCCTCCTGGTCTTCAGGAAATTGCAGAAATTAAGCAGAAATTAAGCAGAAATTAGTACTGCAAAGTATTCTGACTTCACTGCATAAGGGCTACCTGGGATAAGAATGGGGCTGGCATATTATACCTATGCCAAAGCACATGTCTGGGTATACAAAATACATAGGATGAAAACTGGTATCTGTCCATTTTTATAGGACCATAGTTTTGTGCTAGTACAACCCCACTGAAATCAATTAAGGCAGGTTACTGCAAGGCTGGAGTGTATCTATCTTATCTGTATTCATCACAGATAAGATTGTTTTTAATGCTTAACACAAGTTGCATCCTTAAAACATATTCACAGGCCACGCAGTCCATTTGTTATAATTTATCACAATAACATGAAACAATCTGGCATAAACATATTCTTTCATTTATGCCAAGAAATGGTATGCACCCCTTAGAATCCAGAGAAGGCACCAGAAAGTGCAGATGTTCACCCCTTTTCATCATCAGTCCCTGGTCTGGAAGCATTTTTATGTATAATGTTATTAACTTTTAAAGTAATGATTCAATCCTGCAGACCTTCCCCCATCAGTTTTGTTTGTTTAAGTGACCTGAGATGCAGAAAGTCTGATAAAGAAAAGCTGCAATACCAGGTTGCTCCAAGCCCTGTCTAGCCTGGCCTCGAACACTGCCGAGGATGGGGCAGCCACAGCTTCTCTGAGCAACCTATGCCAGTGTTTCACCACCCTCATAGCGAAGAATTTCTTCCTTATGCCTAATCTGAATCTACCCAGTCAGGTTAAAACCATTTCCCCTTGTCCTGTCACTACATGCCCTTGTACAAAGTCCCTCTCCAGATTTCTTGTAGGCTCCCTTTAGGTATTGGATGGCTGCTATAAGGTCATGAAACATATGACCTTCTCACTTCCCAGAGCACTACAAACATAAGGAAGATCCTCTGCCAGAGAGGAAAGACCCACATACTGGTGCCTATAGCAATAGGGGAATGCCAGCATGGTTCTGGTGAGAGATCAGGCACAGCAGGGCAGTGGGGTAGCATCACTCCTGCCCAGGGCAATAACCAGTCCTGCACACACATGGGACAGCGGAGGCTGCTCAGATCAGTCAAGCAGAAGCCACTTCTTGTCTATAGACCAACACATATACTGCAGTGGCTGAGGGGGAAGCAATCCTCAAGAGCAGATGTGATTCACGCTCACCCTGGATGACTGTTCTTCATCTCAGCCTGTGCTGGACCACGCCAAGGTCGCACACACTAAAATCACACACTTAATCAGGCTTTGCAGGGATTAAGCTGGGCCAGAGCTGCAGAATCGCCTATGCCAGAACACTACCATATGAAAGCAACACCAGCGTGTAATTGAAATAATTTATTTACCACTAGAGCACCACAAAAACAGACATACAATGTGTTAAAATACAGAGTAATCGATCACCAAAGTACAACACAGCTGTCCTTTAAGTTCCTTGGGTTTTTTCTCCTTTAGACCATGCCAACCATACAATGGTATTCATGCTAAACACATAAAAAAGGCTGTCCTACCCCACCCAGCTAAGTGCTAAGATTCCCTCTCAGCTCTAGTCAACCCCTTGGATCCCATCTTTCCAGGTACTCAACATTGCCCACCAGTTCTCAGGGACTTTGCTTAGACAGTGGCAGTTCTTCATGGTAAAGCCCCTACCACAAAGCCCTGTTGCAGATCCATCTCAATATCATCCAAGGGGAGTAACATCAAACCTGAGTGGTGCTTAGGACTCACATTAACCAACTCTGTAGAGGGGAGTTTCACCCATGAGTTCTGCACATTGTAGGATCAGGCCTAGCATCCTTGGTAATTAAAGGGAAATACATGCCTAATGAACAAAAAAATCAAACAAAAAGTAGGAGCTTTATAATAGAGTATTTCAAATACCATCAGTGCATTTTGAGGAAAAAAAAAAAAGTAGTAAAAAGTATTTGCTCTTGGGGCAATGACTTGGAGAAATAAAAGTTTTATACTTAAATTTAGAGCAAAACTCTAAGCCCAAACCGAAATTTTCAGCTGCGTCCAGCGCATAGTGAGTATAGTTGGACAACTACGCTATCTCCTATTCCACTTTTTCAGGCTTCAAAACTTGTTTCGAGCTGCATTCCCATCACAGGGAATTGCAAAAACATCTTTATGTTCTGTAAAACGCGTTCATCCTTGTCTCCTTTCCTGTCCAACAAAAATACAGTTCTTGTACTGAACCTGATAAAACTAATTTTGCTGCCGTATCCAGCAAAATCCAGAGTATTTCCTACCCTGAGGAGTTTCACTGAGTTCAGTGCATCTTCTCACTGGAGTAAGTTTGGCTCAAGCAAGTGTTAGCAGGACAGATTTTTTCACTTGTTCATCTCAACTCACTAAATAAATCAGAAGTCTAACATACCTCCTCCTCTGCGCTGAGTCAACGGGTGGGATTAGATCATCTGTGGGGCTATGTTTCCATCTAAGCCATAAGCACAGGCTCTCCTGAAGTCCCAAGGAGCCGCGTGTATGCAAGCTACTGCGGTCCTTCAGCTTTGCATCAGTGTTCTGCTGAAGCCAAATAACATTGCACTTCTCAAAACTGGAGCTGACAACATCAAGCTCAGGAACGTCCTCCTGACACCGCTCGGGTCAATGACAGAAAAAGTCCTCATCCAAGTAGTATGTTTCTAACATGGTTTTCCAGCTCTGCTGTGCAAAAACCGTTTGTCATGTGAAATGAACTGGATGTGCCTTTTTCAAGATGTTTTGTGCTAATTTAGGTTGGAGCTTTTTTTAAACGAACTTTACACATGTAACTTTTTATTTCTTTTTTGTTTTTTTACTCCTTCTATATTATTTAAACCTGTGTAACAACCAAATCCTGGGAACCCCAAGTTCCTTTTTTATTATTTTTTAAAAGAAGCTTTAATGTGAACTCAATTGAAAAACAAAAATTGGCAAACTTGCAAAAATCACGGGTCTGATCCTGCAAATCCTCACACACACACACACACCAATAGCCTATAGAGGCCTGCCGTGCCAAGTTAAAGGCAAATCTCTGTTCCCTGCAGCAGGAGCAGGATCAGTCCCACAGACTAACTGCAGGGACAAGTCCCTGCTGTGTGCAAGGCCAAGGACACAGCCTCTGACCACAAGCTGATAGCAGCATAGCTGCACCAAGACGCTTCCTACCAGCCTTCTGCACAGTGGTGAATGTCATTCCCTGCAAGGTTTCATCTCGCTTCAGCCAGACTGGGACATCTCTTCTTGCAACATCTTGCTCCCTGCCCATCTGTTTGAATGTCTATAGCCGAAATGAAATAAGAAGATCAAGGAATACGAACCGCATTGTGATTCTAAGTGTTATAAATGGGAACAACTGAGGAAGGAGGGGAAGGGGGGAGAGGGGAGAGATTGCTTTAATCCATCCTTTTTATAAAACAGAAAAACAAATGGAGTCAGGTAGCTTATGTCATAATGATGAACAATATACAAAGCACATGGATAGCAATTACTATAAAACATGTATTTGTAGTGCAAGTCAAAATATAGGGACTCTACTTATACTGGCCAGCTAGAGGGAAACACATGATTCTGAGTGATCAGAAAGAGCCCCAAATTCAAATTCAAACTCATGAGAGCTGACAGTATTACAGAGTACAAAAATACGGTGAAAATTTACACATTACACATAAAGTACTTGTTTTTTTAATAGTTTACAAATAGAGATCTACAGATATGTTTCCAATTAAGCTGGCTTTTACTACCCACCTATTGTAATACTCTAGGTATGGTTACATATACCAAAAGAACAAAAAAAATCCCATAGCATAGCTATACAGCAACATATTAAGGTCTGAAGATTAGACCAGTACATGTTAAATATTTCACTGGTTTACTAAACTGACATTTTAAATCATTTACAGTAAAAAAAAATCTTATAGACTTGTTTTTGAGACTGAAACAGAGTGTCCTTTATTAGTAAATTATTCAGTATTTAAAACAAGGGTTTGAGACCTTACAAGAAGCCTCTCTAGGCAGCTGGCATGGAAAATAAGGTATTTTAAAGGCAGAGTTTCTCAATAATGTAATAACTGATTTCTATTTTAATGGAACTAAACTAACCATTACTTTTCTGATTTGTTTGAGCTCGTGTTCCTTTAGGCTTTAGCACGCATTTCTGGCAGTTTATTTGGTCTCCACTTTGTCCTCATTGGCTGGTTTTCTTTTTTTCCAATGGTGATACTGAAATGTTCGATAGTTTTTACACACAAATAAATAATGCACTGTTAACTCTACAACTAAGAGGAATGGGTAGGATGCCTATTGCGTAACAATACAGAGAGATCAAGTAAGGCACGGGACAGATACAGCAACTCCACTTCATGGGATTTTCCTGTTTTTTTTCCTTTCACATAGTAACACTAACAAATTTCTTCCAGTGTTTATTTTTTGAAGGTTTCTTTTTTTTTCTTTAACTTTGCTTCTTGTCTATCTCACACTATGTGTAGGTGAAATGTAGGATAAAGGCCTTCAACGTTTTGCTTCGGATGCCAGTTTAAAAACAAAAACAAAACAAACTTTCAAACAGTTCAGTCTAGTACCACTTTTTTTCTTCTTTTTTTTTTTTGTTTTTTTGTTTTTTTTCTTTTGAACACTGATGAACCTGGGTTTTCATTTGTCTTTCTTTCCTTCTCGTTCCCTCTTTCTTTTTTTCCTTGGTTATAATACACACGTCACACTGTTTCAGGGGTATTCTTTAGCTGCACTTGCAAGACTTTACGATCATGTTGGACAGCTGTTCGATTTTGGGTGTTTTGCCAATGTAGTAGAGGATGGTGAGGGGTTCCAAATCCTGGGACACACAGCACGGAGAGGCAGAAGCTTCTGGATTTATGGTGTTATACAAGCTGAGTACCTAGGAGAAAGGAAAACAGAGAGATTTAAGACAGCTACCTCATGCGTTCCCACCACTGAGGAGCAAATTCCTTTCTGCAGTGCTTCCTCCCACAGCGCCTGAGAGAAATCCCAGTGGAAGCAGCATGAAGATTCCTGGATTTTAAAATATTTTATGATTCTTCTGTTCAATCTGATGTCACGACCTGCCTGAGTTTCCTCAGGTTTTATCCATAGTCTTAAACCTCATGTCTGGAGCCTGCCTTGAAAGCATAGCCCTTTGAATAAACACGCACACTGTATCAATAATGGAAAGAAGAAATGGAATGGTTTTTATCTGTGTCTTCAGACTGCCATTTGCTATTACTGGATTTCGGCTTTTTAAGTGCAGCAAAGGAAGAAGAGAGCCCATCAGAGCAGAAGCTCTGCTCCTCCTTTCTGACTTCATTTAACACCACCCTGCAAGCACCAGGACTCAAGCTGCAGTTACTCCTGTTGAGATCCAGCTGTGGTGAAGTTAGCAGCGCTGGTGCTTTATGTCATGTTGGATTCATATACATGGTTCTCTGCAAGCGAAGTATGCAGGGCTACTCGCTGATGATGCATAGGTATTTCTGAGGATGCCATTAATGTGTTTGCCAAATACCAAGTGACCTTTTCCTAGAACTTCAACACAACATTTGCAGCTTAGAGAGACAGAAGATCTGTTCAGGACAGCAACACTAACTACTTTATTAAGCAACTTCTGACTCCTTGGGCAACTATCCAAACCACATATTTGTGACCATGACAGTTATTCTTCCTCTTTCCTTTAAAAACAAGCGCTGCTCCAAAATGTGTACACTACTACTCCACACCAGCACAGAAACATACTTACTTAATTTATACCTCTGCCTGCCAACATTGCTAATAGTACAATGCCACAGCCAGTGACAGCTACAAAGGACATCTATACCTGAGTCTGTAAGTTCAGGATGAACATGCTACCATGGCTTTATAGCACAAAGGGAAAACAAACTGCCCCTTGGACATGAAGAGTTCTCCCTGCTGGCTGACTTTGATCTGGTATTTTAAGGGAGGTTTGAAAAAGGAAGACATCATTCTTAATGTGGACCTGAGGGTGAAATTCTTGCTCTATGACAACTGTGATGCATATGTCTGCCTCTTGCATTTACTGTCTAGGCATCCTTATCGACAGTTGAAAGAAAAAAGCACTTCTCAGCAGAGTATTACTCATCCTAAGGTAGTTGGCTAAAATACCACATCTAATCCCTAAAATAAGAAGTCCCATCTCAGATGACTATGACAGCATCCCACATACAAGGTTCCTCATTTGCATATAGGTTTTCTAAGTACAAAAATGAATACGTATTTTGGAGTAAAAGAAGTACATCTATAGGTACATTTTTATGAACTTCAACGAAAGGTCATTGTAGGTGGTAACCAGGTAGTGTGACTCAGCCCTTTTGTTACTTTAATAATGCTTCCCTCAGTGCCTTTGCTGACCAAACTTACTGTGCCATCTTCCACTCATTCTCCATCATGAAAGGGCCCTTCTCAGGCAGCCTCCTAAAGCTACGGCAACGTCATGCTCCCCAGAAGCATCCAATCCATCTACATGTTGTATCAATGAATGCATTAAGAACATAAAAACTTGAGGCCAATACATTCTTACTGCTTCAACGCTAGCTCGAGATCATCTGAAGTCACTCTAAAAGGCCACATTTCATCATCCTTAGTTGCTGATGCAATAAATACAAGATTTGGGCACTGGTGTTGATGTCAGTCCTAGAAACATAGCTCACCCTGCAGTTATAAAATAGAAGCTAAAACAGAGAAAAAATATTACTTACTCTGCTATGCTGAGTATCTGAACTCCATAAATATGGGCAGGCTCCTGCACAGAAATTAGCATGATATCCTTTAGGTTCATGAATCCATTTCCAGCCAAGATCCCTCTTGAAGTCAATATAAAGTGGACGCAGACAGCAATTATCCTGCACGTTCCTGGGAAATAAACACAGACAAACACATCAGTCATAACAAAGACAACACAGGGAATAAAGACAATCCACTTGCTTGCTCCCTGAATGATGCTTTGCAGGCAGGCAGGTATGAGTCCCAGGAACTCGCAAACAAATCACAAAAACAGTAGCTTATACTGTAACTGAAATCAAATGCTTAGACATGGCAGGACTTGTTTATACAGACATAGCTAATGGTTTCCCTGGAGGACCAGTGTTTTTCTCCAGGTCATACTGAGTGGCCTCTTTAAGTAGGTGAGCAGAACAGAGGCGATAATTTGGCTGTCATTATGGGGCTGATGAGTCTGGGAATCATCCCAGATAGAACTCAGCTTCTGCTTTCTAAGGCCACAATCTTCCCCATCTGCCACTGTCTCTGTGAGACTGCTGGGCAGATACCTGCTGCACATAGACCCCGTGGGTCCACAAATTAGGATGCAAGCTCTGTATACATGCCAACTGTAAAGAAACATTATAAGCAACAGCATTACACCTCACAGACTGGTACTACTGAGTAAGTATATGGAATATAGTTGCATAGTTACCTAAAACAATAGGCAGCATCTAGAGCACGCTTCTTCCGCCGACTGGGCTGTTGCGACTCAAGTCTGTAGGAGGGTAATAACATTAGCAGAAGATGTGGGGTCTTCCCACTGTATTTTTTCCTATTGGACTTTAAAGCTTTCACATCACCACTGGAATATGTGTAGTCATCAATACCTTCAAAAAATACATTTTGGTGATAAACATTGTGTTGCGTTTTCTTCACAAATTAAATAAACCATCTCTTAAAAAAAAAAGGCTCTCAGAAATGCTGGCATCAGCATGTTCACTGGGCAAGTGGGGGTGAAATTAAACCCAAGATCCCTAAGATATTCACAGTTCTCATCTTATCTATTGTTCAGCCCTCCCACATTTGGTTAGCCATTTAATGGCCTTTCAGCACGTTTACCAGAACTGTTGAAATGAGTAAGAGAAGATTATCTCAATCACTGCATCTGCATTGCTTAGTTTGAAATGGCCCAAAGCAATGATGCTTTTGCAACTTCACTTAGGGCAGTATTCCCATCTTTTAACAGCTATGTACCCTTGAAAACCTTGTAACACCATTAAAGCTGCTCTGGATACTTCACCTGCATTTCCCATTGCTCAATTCCATCCCATCAGTTTTCTCAGTCTCACTTATCTTGTAAATTCTTTGTCTCCCATTTCCAGTTTATAGAAATGTGCTAATTTTCCTCAGAAAGTTATTCTAGAACCTTTGTTTGTATGGGTACAGCAAGAACATTGATCAAAATATTTCTTCTTAAAGTATCAGTACATGACCTCACATTTTGTATTTTCTCTTGAAACACTAACTGCCTTACTAGCTTCTTGAACATGGCAATGGCACAAGCAAAAGCTCATAGCTCACATTATGCCTGTTGTTAAGACCTTTTTGAAAATTAATCTCCTGAACCAGATGTTATTTAAAAAGATACACTTTTGGTTTTGTAACTTTTGCAATTACAGCAACTAAATATAATACTAAATACTTTTTAAATACACATGATGGCTTTAATCATACATACATTTATTTACTTAAGAGAAAAATTCCAATACAGTGAAACAATGGTTAGAAAAGCTTAATACTTGACGAACAATATAGCCAAATCATTAGAAAACAAATGAACCAAATCATGATATACTTAATGAGAACTGCATAAACAGAGTTTGGGTTCTAATATTGCCATAGTTTTATATGCACTGGTGGATGGTTAACTACAGCATGGTCAATTAAGTAACACTTCCCTTTTGAAACTGAAACTTTAATGGCTTAAAAACACAAGGGAACTTATGTGAACTCGATACATTTACTCAATATCACCTTGTCTGCTGTCCATAAGAAGCACTTATAACCATAACCCTAACTACACACCATTTACTTTTTAATGCCCACTCAATCCAATTCTTTTTCCAAGCTGTCAGCATAAAAAAAATACTATGTATAACTAATATATCAATATCTTGCAATAAATTCTACACACCAATATAGATATATATAGATAATCAGTATTAACTAACGTAGTTCTGTTGACTTCACATGAAAATCAGACTTCCACTGCTGGAAGTAGGAGCACACAGACAGGCATACCATTGCTGTTTCTTCAACCCCACAATGCACTGGCAGTAGAACACTGTAGGACATTTATACACGTCTAGAACCTACTGTTCAGCTCTTCCTAAAGTGACTGATGCCATTGCTTAGAGTAATTTAAAATATTACTGCTATGATCAGAGAAAAGCCCAAACCTACAAACCCAAGAGCAGCTGGAGAAAGTGGGAGAGCTGCAAGTACATATGCAGGTACTCACAAAGACTGTGACCCTCTATACTCAGTGAGGACAAAGGAAGGTGCTCTGTAAGCAAAGCAGACAGCTGCTGCCTTACCTGTACTTTGGAAACTTGCCACACAATGAGTACTATTTAACACTCAAATTCACTTAATTGTGTTTAACACTCAAATTAACACTTAAACTCTCACACAGCTATCTACTGCAAGCAGTTACATGAGTGCTAAACACCATCCTAACTCTACTTTCCAGCAACAGCCTTCTGTCCTAAGCTTGAACCACTACAGTGCTAAGATGGACAGCAGTCAAAGGGTTTATCTTGAAAACATTCAGCAAGTTTTCTCATGACTAGCCAACAGTGGATGGTCTACTGTGTAACAGCCTTCCCTACACCCCACAGTGTATCTGGTGTGCATGCTGCAAACTGTTAACACAGACACTTAAGGACACAGAAGCTGCATTCATGGAAGGCAATGGCTTATTCATGCCACCTGGTTTTAGAACAGTTCAGCTGATAGTTTTACCCTTGTGCCTTCAATACCATTTCCTACCAGCTGAGAATTCAAATTCTCAAATGAACAAGTTTTCAATCAGCTGAATGCCATATGGAAAGGCAGTAATGGCTGTTTCCCTCCTCATTAGTAAGTACCACAACATTTTAAAAAAGCTTTTTTTCTTTCATTACCTGCAAATCTTGCTTCAAGCTCCTCACTTTTATTTGGGATGATATAATTATTGGAAGGCACGAAGGTGCAGCATGGGCAATGTAAGCTAATCTTAAATCCAAGGTTCCTGTCTGCAAAACATAAAAGTAAGTTGCTTTTTTAGACATGGAATGACCCTGAAATATCGCTGAGTTAATGGAGGAGCAGTCAGGGCAGGAGTGAAGGCAAAGAGCACTTGTCACCTCTGTGATGGAGCCATTCATGTACAGCCTCAGTGACATCAAAAGACAACCATTCTCCTTCAGCTCTTGTTTTAACTACTTTGCTGTCGATGTAGCGCTGTCCTGGTGATGATAATTCTTTAGATTTTAGAACCTGCAAGAAACAACAAATATGATGGCCTATGGGTTAACATTTACCTGATTTTTATTAAAATGGACTACCCACATTATAAAATAGCAGAAGAAACTATTACAGCTCAAACCTCTATGGAACAGATGTACATTTGGGCACATTTTCAGAAAGAATTTTCTTAGGGTGCATGGGGAAATATAAGTGATATAAAAACACCCTAATGAAATCAGCTTATGCTCCCAAGCAAACATTCCACCACATTCCTTTCTTAGAGAAACCACATAGAAAAGACTGCCATGAAAACTTGCCCTGCAACACCAGTGGTCAAGAGATCATAGTAAGTGGAACATCAGAAGAGTCTATTTTACCTTCTTCAGTAATACACTGATTAGAACGTAGTATCACATACTAAAGTAAAGCCCGTACAAAGTATCTGTACACTGAAGATATTGATCACCCGTAGCTAATCTGTATGGCATTGCCTTACTCATGCTCCCAGCCATCATTCTGATTCAGGTACTAGTCATACACTAGACAGAAGAAAGCTTATTGTCCATCCAGGCAATCTGGGGCCATGCAGAGACAGCCTGGCGTGAACTGTGGCCACACATGGGTTTGTACAACAAGGTGATGCTGCTTTCGTCCAAACACTGATGCCAGATGTATTTGTGTCAAGTTTCAGCCAAGCTTCCTACTGAGCATACAATGAAATAAATATCTGTGCAAAAAGAACCCAAGACACAGCACTGTGAGCCTAGAATTTCATATGCCCACAGTCCTCCCCTATCTGACCAACACACCGAGTGCCTTCGCACATACAGGCATTGCCTGCTACTATTTACCCTAAATCTAGGACAAAACCAACCAGGCTGTAGGCTGCTAACAGGTTTCTGTTTTTCTGGTTATCACTATGTTGACAGTTTTGTGATGCAGGAGGCTGGAATGCCATGCAACATTAAGTCACCTCCAATCAAAATGCCATATGATAACACCACTTTGTTAACTTCTGGCATGCCAGATGTTCAACTTCATATATTGTTTTGGGTTCTTCCTCTCTTCAACCATCCAAATCCATCTCTAAATGAGTAACTGACAATGTCTCATTGTTTCCTTCTATTTTCTCAGCCCAGACCAATCTCACATCTAGAAAATGCTGGTGGAATAAAACAATGGTGAAACTGTGTAATACATGTAAAGAAAAATATTTCAAAAGAGGTGTGAAATTATGTCATCATGATAAAACTAGGCTTTTCATAATTAAGCAGAAAAGCAGACTTGAAAATGCCAGATTTTGTCCAACATGTAAAGGCTCCCTGTTTCTTTCAATGGCGTGCTAGACCTCCCAAAGGCCAACAGTGCAGCTCCCACAATATTTATCATATGAGAACAACAGCACAAGGCAAGCTCTCTGACTTCTTTCTGATCAACATACGTAGCAAAAAGAGATGAGAAGATGTTGGTCCAAATCCAAAAAAGTACTAAGTGCCCCTAGTAGGCAATGCTGAGTTCTCCAGTAGAAACTGAGGGCATGCAAACACTGAACACTGGGACTCCTTTTTATGAGGCAACCTTCAAACAAAGTGTTTGAACAACTGTTTACAGAGCGTCTGGCAGCAGCGAGGGGACTACCATTGCTCAGAAGTGCCAGAGGGATGAGAGAATCAGTAATCAATGCTGGGAAAGTCCCACTGAAGTACAAATATAACTCTGTCTTCCCTTTGGTCTTTATCAGGTCAACTTGAGTGTTTCTGAGGACGTAATGCAGCTGTCATTATGCAAAGATGTGTTGGGGCGTGGAGGGGTGTGAGGCAAATGGGACACAAGAACTTGGCTTATTTCTCTTCCTTTCTGCACAGTCATATCTTTCCAAAGACTCCAGAAACTACATACCTCAGTTTTGGCAGTGATCTAAGGATCTAAAAGCAAATAACGTGACAAAAGCAATCTCCTGATGTTAACTATAAGTGGTCTAAGATATGTTCTGAAGACTCAGCTGTGCCTTGGTATCCACAACAAAATGTCTTTATCCCAATCCCATAGACACCAAAAGACAAAGTTGAGGGCTGGCAGTGTGTACCTTGCATGAAAGGCATTTGTAAAAGTACAAGAAATCATCACTGCACATATCCAGTGTTACAAAGAACATTCATCCTCACTGAAGAACCGAATGACAAGTATTTGCAGTTTCCTCAACTGTAGGATGCTGTGGGACTTGATGGACACTGTGGATTGAAAGAGCTTGGTATTATCCATTCTGTGGTATCTATGATATCTGAAAGTAAGGCTTCTCTTCATGTTGTTATGCTGCATGTTCAGGAACAAAATTATGAGGAATGAGCTAAAAAGTCAGAAACTAAGTATGGCAGAATTTCCACAACTGACATCATGGGTTAAAGAGGCACTAGCATTGCTTAAACAAAAGGCTGTTAAGTGTGATGAATGCCATACATAATGAAATTAGCGCCTCTGCTTCAATCGCCTTCTCCTGGGCTAAGTATCTTTACGGTGTTAGGGCAATGTACTATCTTAACAACCTGATTGCATGTAAGCAAGAATGATGTAGTCATCATTTCTAACTTCTTTTTCTGTTACGTTGCTTCACGTGTAGAAAGCTAATAGATGACAAAATCCTATGCTGGATCCTCACAAATTACTGTTTCCCACAAAATAACCTGATGAAGGACTGTTCACTTTTTTTCCTACAGTGAATTATGTGTTTCCATCCACACTGAAACAACTGCACTCTACACTGTGCTAAACAAAGCATCCTCTTTGTAGGAACCCATCATAAATTTTTACAGCTACAATAGTTCTTCAAGTGAGTCTTCCAGAAACTTTTACATGAGATAAGCCTTTCTGGGTTGTTCTGCCATTTCCCCCTGTTGGTTTGCATCTTTGCCCTTTGCACTACATTTCTGGTGTTACCTTCCCCATCAGCAACATACCCTTTTCTTTGAATACACCCTCAAGCGTATATTCCCACTGAAAAAAACTTCTCTTTCAGTATTTCCAATACTTTCTTTCTAGTAGATCAAATAGTTGCAAGAAAAAAAAAAAAAAACAACAAAAAAACAAGAAAACAAACCAAAGAAGAAAAGCCTTTTCTGTGCCTTGCAGCTTTAGTGCTTGAAAGCTTGTCTACTTCTTCCAACTTCACTAATTGGTCTTAGAAGAGATATTACCTTTATCTATAAACATTGCTTTGACTTCCTATAAACACTGCCTTACCTTTATGCTTAGCCCATTGTAACCACATCAAACACTGTTATCAGAAATGTTGATGAACAACTTGTACCTCCAGGAGCGAAATGAAGCTTAAAAGGTCTTTGTGCAAGAGAGTTTTCAGCACACTAAAAATGTTAACTGAAGATAAGGTGGGGGGGGGGGAACCCAAAACCACAGGGGAGAAGGAAGACGGAGCTAAACTTTCCCTTTAATCATCTCTCATTTCCTTCTGGCACCTCATCCATACACTCCCCCTTAAAAAGGCAGAAAATGTTTGGTGTATATATGGCTCACGATGTGGATGGCTAGGGCTTTTGGGGTGGGCAGAGTACCAACACCATCTGCATGTAGATATGACAGCTTCAATCACTTGTGCGAGGAGAAGATAAGACTTTCCACACACACAGCCTCATCTCACTTCTGAGTGACACATTTAAATACCTGCATGTAAAAGTAGCTGATGATGCACAAATGCATGTGTGAGTGAAAGCTTAAGATCAACAAACTCAGAATTGAGGTTGTGCAAACATCTATCTGAACATGGGGATGATCTTCAAGGTATATCCGTCTATTTGGTCTCACTTTCAACATAGTGATAATTCAACACTGCCTTTTCTAATAAAGGATTACACAGGGAACATATGCATATGATCACATGTGGGAATGAGCTGAATAAATGTACAAGTGTTACCAAAAGGTTACCCAGCAGACTTCTAGCCCAGTAAGCAGAGTGATTTTCATTCAGTAGAAATGATTTATATTGTAAGAACAATTTGGTTTTGTTTATCCTCTTTTTGTACAGGATTCCTCCCTTTCACAGGAAATCAAATAGTTAGCTAAAATGCCTGTTAATCGCTTCTTGACAAAGTACCTTATACAGTTAAGACCTGCCTTCTAGATATCTTCTTCTATGGCTACTACTAACCTTCCCCTCATCAATTAATCTTCTACCTTCTAAGCAACCCTTGGGGAAAAAACTATCTCACAAATACCCATTAAGATCCTCTAGGTATCACATACATGCAGCTATTGTCAACATATAGCATCAAGGAAAACGAAGCACGAGAACAGCCAAATAACACAGTTAATTGCAGAACAGGGCTCACAAAGCAGCCAGATGCAAACAAAGCACTGCTCTTACTTGTACAGCTACACATGTTGAGGAAGCCCAGTCAGGGATCTCTGTGATGACAGCGCTCACATGCCACCGTCATGAGGCCTGCCAAATTTCTGGTATTGTATAAATCCTGCAGAAATCTGCTCTTCACTGGTTCTGCAAAGGCGTTCTCTTCCCTCTGCAGAGGGACACCCTCTGCTCTGCCAGCAGGGATCTGTCTCTGCTCCTGCTTGCCCATTAGAGGAGGCCAGACCAAGACACTATCTTGGGAGCATATCCCAAATCACCACGGCCAGGGCATTCAGCAGTGAGAAGCTTTGGTTTTGTCACAAACTGGTTTCAGGAGAATGACAAGTTGAGTCTCCAGAAAATACTGATCTTTAAATTACTTCTGCCACCTGCTATGCTTATTTTTCAGATCAACTGGAGAGCATTAACTCATATTTAAGTATCAAGTAGCTGAATCTTCATTAAAATACCAGAGGATTAAATTGTTTATCCATATGTACACATTTACATTCTCAAGTAACACAGTTCTCTATATAAAATAAAGCACAAGAATTGTCCTCATTTGTATTTTATAAACTGTAAAGTACCCAGAGAACACTATATAATTCATGATAACAAACAAGGCAGAACATTTGCAAAAGTAGCAGAAACATGACTCCTTTAAAAAATAGGCTGTATCAGAGGTTGATATAAGCAGAGCAGCTGCATTCAGTGTCACTGCAATTATACTGGTTCACAAACAAACCAAAAAACCTCCAAAACCCAAGACTCTCTTAATAGAAACATAATTATTTTGCTCAAATTTTCCCTTGCCTACACCCCTTCTCAAATATATACAGGCAGCTAAAGCAGAGGGTAACTGAATGAACACATCAGTGTATGTATTCTAGATAATAACCACAGAGAGCAGACACTGGAACAGGCTGTCTTCATGACTCATTACACACCTAAAAGGAAAAAAAACTGAAAGACACACTGGTTCTTTCAAATAACTAGAGCTCCAGAACAGCAACTTGCTCAGTTTATTTCAGATTCGATAGTCTGGTCAATAAATACTTCTGGTCTTCTATAGTTACCACAATCAGATAAAGAAGAATAGGGAAATTACAATTAAGTATAATTTACAGTGGAATAGCTTTGGCTAATAAATTCATCAGCTCCCCAGCAAGCAAGCAAGCAAACAAAAAAACAGCTGAGTGTGGTTCAGCAGTGATGGTACACAGGCTGATGCATCAATGACATAGATCAGCTGCAGCCAAGAACACCCTAGGGCAAATCAAAGGCCAAGCTTTAGCAACAACAAGGGCATTTTATAGCTGGGTTTGAGAATTACAGTTGCCAGCTGTTAGGAAATAGTTTGGGTGACTTAGAGTTTTTTAAAACAAGTTGATGAACTTTCAAAATATAGTAAGATCCTATGGACATTTAAAAGAACCTGTCCTGTCTGCTGCATTGCCTTGGAACTTGGGATGGTCACTGCTGTCAGTCAGTGTGGGTTCTGCAACCACTGAATAGCAGTAAATATGACATTATCTTGTAAAAACCTGCTATTAATCTGTTTTTCCTTTCCACGCATTCTGATCTCCTGCCTCCAGACGCTGCTGGCTCCCTGGTAACTTCCTTCCTTCCCTTCTCTTCCCTGACATTTCAGACTCCTGTGATGTTCTTGAGTATTACAGCATCTTGGCAGGTTCACCAATCTTTCTCCTACTTATCAGTCATTATTCACAGTTTCCACTGGAATTTCAAGCACCTTTTAAACTAATGGAAATAACCTGACATGTAAGCTCAAAGTAAGTGCAAACAATGAAATGCAGTGGTATATGATGTGCTAATGCTGGTTAACATCAGAGTAGAGGTAAGTACAGCTATTAAGGCTGAAAACTGCTGTTGAGGGGAACCTGAACTAGAAGAAACCTGCAGGGATCTCCAGCCTAACCATCTGCAGTGGAATAACCACAAGCAGCCAGTTGAGGTTTCCAAATTCTTACGTACTATTCACCCTGCTGAAAGGTTCACTCACTGCCTGGTTCTAGATTACAAGTGTCTCCTCAGACAGCTCACAGGGACTTCATAGAATCATAGAATAGTTAGGGTTGAAAAGGACCTCAAGATCATCTAGTTCCAACCCCCCTGCCATAGGCAGGGACACCTCACACTAAACCATCCCACCCAAGGCTTCATCCAACCTGGCCTTGAACACCGCCAGGGATGGAGCACTCACAACCTCCTTGGGCAACCCATTCCAGTGCCTCACCACCCTAACAGGAAAGAATTTCCTCCTTATATCCAATCTAAACTTCCCCTGTTTAAGTTTTAACCCGTTACCCCTTGTCCTGTCACTACAGTCCCTGACAAAGAGTCCCTCCCCAGCATCCCTATAGCCCCCTTCAGGTACTGGAAGGCTGCTATTAGGTCCCCACGCAGCCTTCTCTTCCCCAGGCTGAACAGCTCCAACTTCCTCAACCTATCTTCATCCAGCCCTTTCTGAAGCTCCAGGTTAAAAAAGACCATGCTAATTCCCAATCCTTTCTCACTCCCTGGCTGAGCTTGATGTCTTCGATCCTGTCATGGACACAAGAATAAGTAAACCCTTAGTTCTGTTGTAAATCTCTCCAGTTTCTTACTCATTATATGTGGAAATATACATTATAAATCGCAAAGGCTCTATATTATACCTTTTGCCAGGTAACTAGGAATCTACTGGCTATCAAAATCTTAACTGCTTCTTATCACCACTAATACAAGAGACTGAGTGCAAAAATCTCGGTGCAAATTTCTAAGCTCTTCTTGTAACCACTTCTGCAAAAGAGTAATTCAGATTCTGCCTTCAGTGCTATGGAGTTAAAAGGGCTTTACAGCTCCCCCGCTTATCAATGGCAGTCTTTCCGTTACTTGCAAAGGTCTCCGAATAAGGCTCAAACTGAGGGCAGAATCTTTAGAGACTAGTATATGAGATGCAGAGCTCCTGCCAAAATACAAAGGTATGGAGTACTTGCCAAAGCTTTAAAAAAACCCCATAGCTCTCTGATCCATCTGCTCAGAACTTGCCAGACACGTTCTTCATGCAAACTTGCAAATAAAAAGAACATATTGCACACATAACCCAACCCGTTTTATATCTGGATGGGCTACAGCTGCGGTAGGATTCTCTTACAATGTTGGCCGCTACTTGCTTAAAGGTAAAAGAAGGTGAAGTGCAATGGGGGATAAAGAGATGAGCAGCTAAAGCAGGTCAGAAAGGGAGGGGAAGTCAAGGATATCTTGGAATTGCTGTGACTGACTCATTGCATTGCCCTGTGGTAAGGGGATGAGCTCTGGGGAGAGAATGGATCCTAAGAAGGGATTTCCCCTCCATTTGTTCCCTCAGCAGGGCCTTCCTTCTGCCACTGAAGATACATGTGCAGTGTAAGTTGGGGATACAGCCCTGAGGCCGTTCAGCCTGATTTATACTTAAGCAAGCAGGAAGACTCTGCACTGTATAAGCAGTAAAGAAGAACGGAGAGTCCGGGGTCCTTCTCCTGGAAGATTCAGAAATATTGAGCGCAATTTCCTGCTGTTTAGGAGATTTTAAGATAGCTCCAAAGAAAGATTTTATATAAAATGAAGCAAAACAAAACAAAAAATCCTGTAAACTTATCTAGCATTTAGCTTTAACTTGCCAGAGGCACATTGTGTTTTATTAAAATATCAACAAAGAGGAGCCAAAGTCAACAAAAACAGAGTGGGTTCTCCTGTCTTCCAGCCAAATCCCCCAGATCCTGGAGGATACTCCTGTGTTCATCTTCCCTCCTCTTCCTCAGTTCTGTCCCCGACAGCCATATCTCATACTCACATGCATTTACTTCAACACTCTGGCATGAAATTTTCTCTGTTACCTGAATATTTGGACTTTTTTTCTTACATGCTGTCTTCTTCCCCAAGTGACCCCTCTGTATTCCCTTCCTCTTGCCTGCATTGTTCTCCATAAGTCATGATTCAACTTGTGGCTTTTTTCCCCACCAGTCTGACTTTCAGCACATGGGGAATGCCTGCTCCTGTGCCTTGAAAATTTCATTCTTGAAGAGTGTTCAGCCTTCCTGGACCCCTCTGTCCATCAGTACTGTTTCCCAAGGGACTCTCAACCAGCACCTTAAACAGGCCAAAGCCATCCCTCCAGAAGGGCAAGGTAGCAGTTTTGCTGAGCTTCTTCCTGACCTCACCAGGGATAGAAAATTCAATCATTTCCCGATCGCTTTGCCCAAGACAGCCTCCAACCATCACATCACCGACCTGTCCTTCTCTGTTTGCGAACACCAAATCCAGCCCTGCATCTCCCCCAGTTGGCTCCCTCACCAGCTGGGTTAGGGAGTTATCTTCCACACCCTCCAAGAACCTCCTGGACTGCTTCCTCCCTGCGGTGTTGTACTTCCAGCAGACATCTGGTAGGTTGAAGCCCCCCATGAGAACAAGGGCAAGCGATTGGGAAACTTCTCCCAGTTGTTTGGAGAACACTTCATCTGCAGCTTCATCCTGGTTGGGTGGTCTGTAACAGACTCCTACCAGGATATCTGCTTGGTTGGCCTTTCCCCTGATCTTCATCCACAGACATTCAACCTTCTCACAACATGAAATTCCAGTCAGTTGATGCAACCCCACCAGCTCTTTTTCCTTGCCTATCCCTTCTGAAGAGCCTGTAAGCCATCCATTGCAGCACTCCAATCATGCGAATCATCCCACAACATTTCTGTGATGATGATCATGTCATGATTTCCCTGCTGCACAATGGCTTCCAGCTCCTCCTGTTTGTTGCCCATGCTGCGGGCATTGGTATAATAGACACATTTAAGTTGCCCTGTGGATCTGGCCTCAAACAGTGACATGCCATCTCCTGGCTCATTTTCCCAATGTATAATGTATACACACTGCAAATAGCAATAAATCTATCCGCTCAGTGCCCCAGATTTCTATGCACAGCAGCACTGAGTTGGGAGTATGCACTGGCTCATGTATAGTTCTTGAAGTCATCTTCAATAACTGCTATGTTCCTGGCAAGTGGTAGTTGCATCCGAGATAAGCTCTCAAATCGCAGTGAATCTGACACAGCGATAAATACTTCCCCTTGTGCACGCTCACAGATTATTTGCCAAAGTACTGCACACATGGTTTCCAGCATACTGACTTTTTTTGGTAGGGAATACCGTATTTCAACCCACCAAAAAAGGGTTCTAGAACAAGGAGAAAGCAGCAATTTGATTAAATACATTACAAATCAACTTCCTGTGGTCCTGATCTGCTGCTGAGGAGGCCAGGGAAGGAGAAGGAAGTTGGTAGAATAGAAAGTTATCAGGCCCAAACTTTATACTGAGTTTGGCACTTCAAAGAGCACCGCACCGTACATCTGCCATTTAACATAACCTTGTAACCTTTCAGGTCACAAGAGTCTGGCTTCAGGACAGCAATACATGAATTGTGAGATCCAAATATACTCCTTTAGATGTGGGTCACAGTGATGGCAGTCGATTAAAATCAAATGCCCCAGGTGATATCTGTAATACAGACTTCCTGCGCCAGCTTGCAGCCACAAATCCTGCTTCCTGGTATTTTTTTCCGTGGCATTAGAGACAGCACTTTTTTGGCAAGGAAAGAGAGCAAGGCCCCTCTGTTCCGGATTATACGGAGATCAGTCTGGAGTAGCTCTGCTGCAGTCAGTGTAAATTGCCTCAGATTTGCACCGTGGAGATTTGGCCCACATCTATAGTAGCTCGCTTAAAACGTATTCCCTAACTGAAAAACAAGACAAAACACTGTCTGAATTGAAAGTATTTGAACAACCGACTGTGGTTTAAATTTAAATCTGACTCATAATGGGGTAATATGTTCCACAGCATCTTCCTGCTCATACCTCCAAGTAGTGAGAGAGGCCCTTAAAGAAACGGGGGTTACCACTGTCTGGAAAGCAGACGGTTCTTCCTAGACCCTGAGCATGCTCCATAGGAGCCCACAGCATGGATCAGGCCCCTTCTCAACATAGAAAGACCAAAGGTCTGCTCCTGCTTCCTCCAAATTCTTCACTGCAATCCAGTGTGTCCCCAGGCTTCGACCTGGCACCAACTGCTTGCTCCAAAACTGCACTCTGTTACGTTCCGTGACACATGCCCCTGACCCACAGCCTCTCAGGTACTCACACCCACAGCAGCCTCTGACAACGACAACAATCAAAACCAGTGCTTCGGTTGCATGATGCTTTATGAGGTGTTAACAAAACATGGCACTGCTTCCGTAAGCAGTAATTATTACTTGTTATTGCTTGACCGTCTGTACATAGCAAAACTACCTTAAAAAAGACACCACAATGCTCTCTGAAGGATGGCTTTTTGCCCTGTGAGGGTTTCCACTCATCCAGCTTTGTGGTGGCGCCTATTTATTTTTTTGAATGTTTATTCATGAAAGACAAGCTTTTATTTTTTTAAGGGTGCAGGGACTTTATTCATAAATACAGAAGCACCTTAATAAAAGAAACATGTGACGAAGGCTTCAAAGCAGGCAAGAAAACTGATGAACAAAGACATTCCCATAACAACTGAGCTTTACCTGATCAAATTCCAATAAAGCCTGCATTTGGCATAAATCTTTAAAAACATAGCAAAGGCCACCAGAGGATGCTAAAACTTGTTTATTTAATATTATTCCTCTTCCCTTCCCCAAAAATAGTTTATCCTCTTAATATTTTCTGAAGTCCTGGTGCACCGAGTGAACCTGGCGCAGTAGAAGGATGGGAGGAGAAATGTGGGAGAGCGCTCTCAGCATTGCTTCCTTCCTTCCTTCCCTTCGGCTTCCCACTCTCCAATGTGCTGATGATCAGCAGCACCACCAGCAGATAACCCTCACTTTCAGGCAGAAGAAACAACAGGAAAGATAGTGCCTTTAGAGGATTTAATTCTTCGTGGCTTCACTTATCCACAGCCAAGAAGAGACAGAGGTTTTTATATGAGCCTTATAGAAAAAACTTAATTCCTACTTCTATGAGATTTATTATTTTCCGTCCTAAGACTACTTAATATGTGCACTGCGCTTCCCATCTGTGCAGGAACACACAGGATTGCTTAAATACCAAGAGAAGTATTCTGGATGAAAGCAGACATTAAAGCAACTATTTCTGCTCTCAGATATTACCACTTGCCCACTGGTGACAGACTCATCCAGGGCATCTCCACGAGAATTAATCTCCAGGACCCACTGTCTGGAGAAACCTGGGTGGCAGGAAGACCTGGCAAACAGATCCAACAGGCACTCATTCCCAGCATGAAAATGATGGGGTGCTCCCTGCTCCAATCCTGCCTCTGATGTAGGAATAGGGTCCTGCTGCTGCTGCACTGGCGGACGGGTGTGAGGGGCCATGGCCCTGGCTTGCCATGCCAAGCAGCCCCAGACTGCTTTCCCGGAGTCAGTGCAAACAAGGGCTGCAGGAAAACACAAAGTCGTTTTCTGATGTGGTTTGGAAAAGGGAGCCAAGTATAGCCTGAGGAAAGCTTAGCTGAAAAGGTGCAGTCTTGTAGTTCTTTTTTTACTTTAAGGGGTAGATCCATAAGGTCAGAGGACCACACAAAGAAAGAATCAAGAGGAGAAACAAAATATTTATGTTCTGCTTGCTTATTTTTTCCATTTACCCTGCACATCTGTCTCTGGCTGTTCCTAAAATAGCTCTTCAGAATAATACCATCCCTTCTGCACCAACGGTACGCATACCACTATTAAACTGCCACAGGACTAAATCTGAGAGCTCTTTGGGAGCAATTAGGAGACTTGCATGTGTTCAGGGATGGTCACTTTTCTACAAACCACAAAAAATGGCTTCTGCCCCTCTCTTCCTGCTTGACTAAGAAAGATGAGGGGACATGGGAACAACCATTCCCTGATACTGCAGGTATGAGAGGAATTTCCAAAACCCTCATCAAGAAGATCTCCTCAACAAAGCAAAACACCAGGCAACCTGAAACTTGAAAAACACACTAATAATTAAGCATTGCTTATGCAAGACAAAACCCCACACTGTTCCTTCTGGGCACAACAGCCCTGGCAAACCCTCATGTATCTCACAAGACAGGATGTAGTGCTTACGCACGGAGGAGTGGTTGTTGCACATGCCAACTCCACTAGTAAACTCTTCTGCAAGACATTCGCCATGCATGGCTTTTCAGGCTGGAAGCAAAGATATCTGAGTGAGTCTTCAACCCTTACAGAGTGTATTTGCCACTCCCACTTCCACTGAAATGAGCATCTTCCTCATTCTCCCCTTTTACCACCACCATTTGTATCTTCTTCCACTGCTAGACACCCCTAACTGACACATCATTACACAGCCTTGAAGCTTGTCTAGCATCACCGTGACACTAATGCCTCCTACCCATCTTTCCTTACCTTCAGCTCCTTAGATTTTCTTCTTTTGAACCTCTAAAATTCATTACTAAGTGCTTTCTATAGCACTGTCCTACAATCCATCATAAAATATCTCAAGTTAGAAGGGAATCATAAGGACTATGGGTCCTTCCTCTTCAATTTCTCCCTGCTTTTGCTTTTCCTGTTAAACATTGCATGTGTTGTGATGGAGATTAGCTGCAGCAGTATTTAGGAACTCAGTATTTAGAGATGAGATGCTCCAGCAGTAGAGCTGGCGGCAATAAACCCATGTTCTTCAGACTGGCCATCACAGAGCTATTCTGCCTCTGTACAAGGTTTTGGGGAAAGCTGCATACAAGATTGCAAGAAATAAGTATTCCTAAAAGCAGGGAGGAAAATACCACCAGAAGAAGGCTACAGGAGCTTGTAAGAAGTAAAGTAGAGAGAGGAATTAACAGGCAGCTTTTATCATTTTAATAAGTGCTCTGCAAGGGAAATGCTTCAGAGACAACTTGCCTCTCTACAGCAAAGTAACATGTCCAAAATATGCCTGGCACAAACACACACTGAGAGCTCGCTGCCTTTGGCTTGCCTGTTGCTTGGCAGAGAAAAGAGCTAATCCTACAAAAACCTGCACTCATTACTCACCTCACACTTCACTCAGCATACCCCACCCAGCCTAAAAAAGAAACTGCCTTACTCAGAGCTATATATTTATCCAAAGGACCTGAGTACCTGCCCTGGATGCAGGTGTCAGTCACTTCCATGGGCACAGGCTTGCTGGAGTCAGGCTCTCCCAAATAAACTCCAGCTGTTTCCCATCACAATGTGAAATCCCAGCCAAGCAAAGTCCCTTTCTCCTCCACCTCCACTGAACCCTTTGTGTCCCATGTTCCTCAAACACGGAATGGCGATGAACTGACCTCAGGCAATCACAGCTGTACTCCTGGCTAACAGGTCTCAAAAGCAGAACAACAGAAAGCCCGGAGATGCCATCAGTTCCTTTTAGGATGTCTGAACAATAAGATCAAGCCAGAACATATAATCATTTCAGCAGGCTGGTGTGGCAGTGTCACAGGACTTTGTTATATATAGATGACACCAGTGACTCTCATTAAAGACTCTTAGCTTTCTCTTTTAACAAATGACATATTATTTATGCAAGTTTTCTACCAGCCTGGTCTTGGGCAGGAAGGCATCCAGGTTGCAGTCATGAAACCAAGCACCCAGTAACCACTCGTGGACCTGAACAACATTCAACTGGGAATCACACTTCCACATTTAAACAATGTCTAACCAGTCCTTTCCTGTTGTTATCCTCTAAGGCTGGCTTATACTGACACTTCAGCAAGCATATGAAACCAAATTCCCCCTCTCTGCACCAAGTCGGGCTTGTGCTTGACCAGACCAGGCAGGAAAAGGTGAACATTGAAAGTGAGGGAGAAGACTAACTCAAATTTGCACCCACCGGATCTGAACCTGACTCTAGTCAAAGCCAGGACAGTGCTCAGACACAGCTAATGAGGGCAGCAAGAAAAGAGCCATAGAGGGGTTCAGTACACTTTTACAAGGTGGTATTCTATCTGGCAGGGGTTTCTGGAACAGTCTGGGGTGTTAAACAAGTCCCGGGTTGCTGGAACAACTGTGAGTTTTACTCCATATAAAACTGCTGGGAGCTGAGCCCCTTTTGGTTGCTGTGTTTCTCAGCAAAGTGAACTATGCTTTAGATGAAATATGCTCTAGACAGTATCTGCACAAATGCACAAGCTTTCTGTAAGTGACTTTAATGGCCTTAAAGTCTTTAAATACTAAATGACATCAATCTTATCAACAGGACTGAGAAAGTCACGGGGTCATTTTCTTCCTCAAGCCTCAATCCTTGCATTGCCCACTCACTTTCCTCAACCCCTGGGTTATCATACAGAAGCCAGGTCTGAAACTCCTAAGCTTTGAAACTCAATTATTAACAGTGCCATTTATACAAGGAATGGTTAACAGGCTTCTCCTGAACATAGGCCAGAGAATGGAATTTGACTTCTATTTAAACTACAGTACGGGCCAGGTGTTGGGAGACAGAGATCCTGGGAATCATTTACTTGATGCCTTGTTCTGTCCTTTATCATTACATAATGAAACTATGGAGTCCTAAGGCATAACTGCAAGAAGCTTGCACATTTCAGCTTCATATGATTTTGAATAAAGTCCTTTCTAGGAAAAGCAAGGGAAATTGAACCCGGCCTTCAAGTGTTCAAGGCCACATTGGCAGGGGCTTTGAGCAACTTGGTCTAGTGGAAGGCATTCCTGCCCATGGCAGGGGGTTGGAACTGCATGATCTTAAGGTCCTTTCCAACCCAAACCATTCTATGATTCTATGAAATAATAGGCTACTTTGGAAAGATGTGACTCAGCTGCTTCTCCCAATGGCTTGTTCCTCCGGCTAAATGGGTACAAGGTGGTTTTGCTACAGAAAGACAGGGAGCTGACTTGTGTGAGGTGCCAACCTACCTGGTACAGCTCTATCCGCTGCTCTGAGACCCGTGCCTTTGAGTTCTGCAGGCGGAAGACCCTGAACTCAGCCTTCACCAAGTTGGAGGCATTCTTCTCCATCGCCGAGACGTCAAATCTGACTATTCGGAAGTAAAGGCTGTAATAGCTCGGTGGGATGGCATCTGCAAGAAAGCAGCATGATTTTAGTTTTTTATTTTATGATAAAATACACTGTTCCTTCAAACTGAAATACAAGACAGCCTCAGTAAGGGAAATATTTGTAGCACAATTCAGTTTCCAATGCACAATTTAATATTATTAACAATTTAATATACAAAACCCAACCCCACATGTGTTTAATTACAGGAATACCATATTAAAAGAGATTAACAACTATTTCCAACTCTATATTCAGGTCATGTGTTTAAAACTCCTCTCTTTCAACATAGTGGTGGAAAATCCCAGATGCTTATGAATTGGGAAAAATCACAGGAGTTGGCATATGGCAAATGCCTTCAGACTTGCACAGACTTCACAAGGATTTGCAAAGACAACAACAGCAACTCATCTGATCTGTATGTTCTTTGAAAACCATTTCCCCCCAGAATATGGAGCATAAATTTGCCAGCTTCAGATTTTTTTCATATTTAGCTATTAAAGGATTTTACTGGAATAAAATATTCATTCTAATTAAGGTGACAAAGGCAGGAAAAGACAAAAGAAAGGGAGAGAAGAGGCAAGCAGACACTAGACATTATGGCTTTAAACTGAAAGAGGGTACATTTAGATTTGATATTAGGAAGAACTTCACTGTGAGGGTGGTGAGGCCCTGGCACAGGGTGCCCAGAGAAGCTGTGGCTGCCCCATCCCTGGCAGTGCTCAAGGCCAGGCTGGACAAGGCTTGAAGCAACCTGCTCTAGTGGAAAGTGTCCCTGCCAGTGGCAGGGGCTTGGGACTGTATGAGCTTTAAGCTCCTTTTCAACCCAAACCATTCTGTGATTCCATTATTATAAACTGGATTACATGGATTTTGACCACTTGGAAGCAGCAAAAGCCATAAACATAAAATCCCTCACCATTTATCAGGAAGAAAGCAGAAAGAAGCAGTTAGAAAAATGGACCGAAGTATTCCCTAACAGTGCTGAACATATCAGTTCAGGTTTCAAAACAGTCCTCCTCTCCAGCTTTACCCTGACTGAGGCTAACCAGCAAAGCCCTTCTGCACAACATGGGTTACCCTGAAGGGTTAAAGAATCACCTGAGGCTATTCCACCCCATCCTGGCCAGCAACACAAAAAGAAACCTCTTTTCTTACAGTGTGAAAACTGAAGTGGATAACAGAAAAGAGGAAAATTGTATCTGGGGACTGGGGAGGGGAATTTTCTCTGAGGAAGTGAAGCTCACAGGTCTCCCTGGGGCCACGCCAGCAGTAAGACTCCAGATCATAATTACAAAACATGAAGTTTTCCCACATTAAGGCAAGATTTGTCATGCAGCAGCAGGAGATGACAGCCTCATGTTAGGGAGGTGAGCAGTTCAGAGGCCATGAAAGTCCCACGTCTTGTCTGAAATCCCATCGAGTCACCTGCTCTGTTGCCTCCCTTGGCTACGCAGACCATTAATCCAGACATCTATCAATGGAATAAAATGCCTTCTTCTGGAAGATAACCTAATTCTCACTAGATATAATATACACCAGTTATCAATTCTATGTAAAGAAATGGGGGAAGCTGAGTCCAGTACATTTACCTTTATTTCCAAATAGGAACGATTAAAGGAATAAATCCTTAATAATATTTAACCATCTCAATAAGATATTAATAACTTAAAGACCTTCTTCCAAGTATTTTATGTTTCTAGACTGGCTGTTATCATCAGAACTTCTGAGCAACACAGGGATCCCAGCTATTCAAGGCTACACCAGTCACAGTTACACATTTAACAAAGGATTTGCTGGAGCTCTTTGAATAATTCTAAGTTTAACTACAGAATAAATACCAAGTACGAGGCAGTCACACAAGGAATAAAGCAAAGTTTCTGCCTTCACAAACTTCACAAACATGCTGCCTCTACATAATTTGAGCCAAACTCCCTCTCTTACATAATCAGAGGTAAAAACTCCTGAAAATAATAATAATAATGAGAAAATCTTTGACAATAAAGAAGTAATCTTGGCCTCGACTGAACATGTATTAGAAGTGACAGATTACAAGCTCTCAAAATACTTAAAGAAGTCCTCTGAAGAGTACTTCCAAAAGCAGACCCTCAGGATGGTCAAATGGGTAAGAGATACAAGTACGAACAGGAAGCACCTGGCTTCCTTATGATCCCATTTAATTAAAGAAGCACAAAAAGGTTCTCAAATTTTCACATCTGCAGTGCTTGAGAATAGACCCCAAAGCATCATGATCAGTATTCTCACCTACCAAGCTTATTGGCAGAAAACTGCTACAGTCTTACAATGAGAAGTAAAAGAAAAATGGATGCAAATTACCCCCACACCAAACTGTTCCTCTCTCCCATGAGCAACACATTAGTGCTGGTCTCTCTAAAAATACCAAATGAAGGTCTTCTGAGAAAAGCTTAACTTTACGCAAGGATGATCTTAATTTCACTTTGCTAATTCTTATAAAAGCTACTTGCATCTGAGATGATTTCTTCATTTAAGAGGAATAATCTCTTCAACTTATTTTTATGCCATAGGAAACTCCAAGACTACTACATGCTCTTCAGCCAAACCTAATTCTACTAGGAATACAATTTGGCATAATAACATGTATATATAGGATTGATGCTTCCAGGATGAGTTCTAGATTGTCCTTCCCTGTCATTTATTTGAGGCATCAACCTATCATTTCACTCCCTGTAGACAAGCCAAATTAGCAGCCAGCTGCTTGCCCTGGCTCACACAAACCCTGTCCATCTTGACTTTATTTCAGATTGAAAAGTCATGTCTAACTGTCAGTTTGATTTCTATTTAGCTTCTTACTTATTTCTAGAACTTTCTTGTGCTGTATTTGCAGTCTTTCTTTTCAGTTTCTATATTTTAGATGATATATATGTTACAAATCTGTGAATAGGTATCAAAACAGACTCTCCTGAACTGTTCTTTCATATATCAAGAATATAGACAGAGAAGGAATACTCTAGTAGTGTGCATGGTTTAGTTTCAATATGTGCATTTGTATATGCAGCGCTCAAGTATTTACCTTCCACTGGAAGGCAGGCATGTGATACCCACCATGAATGAATTCTTGTCTTACAGAAGCTTCATCTCTCTCTTTAAAATAACTTTGTACCTTGCAGAAACCCACAGAGAAATTTGGTTTATTTGATCATTCATGACAGTATCCATGAGGAGTCAATTCAGTAAAAAGCATTATTTATGGACAGCTTAAAAAACTAAGGGTTTTTTACAAATCAGAACCCTTCCTTTGAAAAAGAATGGCTGACTGAAGAATTGGGGGTTATGTGAAAATTAATCAACATTAAGACTGAGAATTGATACCTGCAACTCTCCTTAAGGGAATGGGAAGAACCTGGTGGAGTCTACAAGCGTTTAGATTAGCCTTTAAGTGATCTCAGATGCTGCCATTTATCTCTCTTTTGTGACTCCACCTTAACCTGACAGTTCGATCAATTCAGGCTCAGTTGGAGACCTCTGGACTTCCCTCTGTTTTTGAGCCAGTGACTACAGTGGATGCCAGGATGACTCTGACCAAGTCAGTCTGCAAACACAGTTACCCTGCTGCAGATTAGGCTCCTTAAGTATTCTTTGAACTATTATCATTAATGAGTGGAATTAAGTCAATATGTTCCCTGTAGCTAGAAAAACAGATTCATTTTGTTTTGGAGAGAGGGAATAGTAAATGCAATGAAAGACTCCACTTTTATCATCTTCATTAATTCAACCCTCAGAAAACTGAAGACTTCCAGCTGTAATAATCATAATCACAATCATCACAGTACAGTTGAGACAAGAGTCATAAAACACAGTTGGAGAGTGAAGGCATCATCTCTACTCCTCCCTTTAGCCTGCTGAATACCAAGCATCACAAGTTTGCGGTTTTATTCTTTTTGGTTTGGGGATTTCTTTGTTGTTGGAGTTTCTTTGGGTATTTTGGTGTTTTTTTGCATGGGTGGTGGTGTTGGGGTCTTTTTCCCTTGAATGACCTGAAACTTCATCAGCTGCTTCATACAAGGCAGTCCACGTTAACAGATGCCAGGTTAACACATATTCTGGCATACGAGCATTTAAGTGCATAAGGACACTGTGGTTTCTGTGTTTCCTACTTACTTTGTCCAGCACCTTCTAAGTTTCCATGCTAGCAACTAGGACAGAAAGCAGTCTTGCTCTGACAGACTGATGGGAGAGGTGCAGGAGACCTATCCCCAAATACTGAAAGGTCCGCAGTATTGCTCCAAGTTGGAGCATTGTCAGCAGGACAGACTGAACACATCCTCTAATCGACTGCCCAAAACAGCACATAGACCCCCAGGCATTGCGGCTGCGAGGAGAGCAAGACACAGTCAAGCTCCCTTAAACCAAAAGTGGGAATGGAAGGAGTTTGTTTCATGCTGGAGATATTCCCCAAATCAGGAATCTCCTGTGCAAAAGGAATGACTGCCTTCCACAGTTGTGTTTGCTGAACTAAGCCCTGCACCCTGCATTTCCACAGCTTCCCTCACAAGTACTGTGTGTACTGACATTTCAGGAGAAACAAAACACTCTGACACAGCTCTGCTGAGAGTTGGGCTTTCATTCTGGCAAGGAAAAGGACCTCAATTCAATTGTATCCAAAGGAGGCTTCCCACACACACACACACACCCCCCCCCCCCGCTTTTAAATTTTCATTTCTGCTATTGAAACAACCAAAAAAAATCAATTATATGCACAGCCCAAGTCAGGAAATGTAAACAACTTCTCTTTTCTTGTTGGAAGAGGCCAGACAGGCCGACTTCACACATACACCCACACAGGAAAGGCTGAGAGCTTCACTCTAATCCTTCCATCAAGGGCTTGTAATAAATGCTCCAAAGATTTATTTTTATTCTCTTTTTTGTTTATTAAACTTTGGAGGGTTTCTTTTCCTTTTTTCTTTTCTTCCTGGTGCTTTGCCCATTCTTTATTAGAGTAGCTACAAACATGGAGTGCCCTTTTCTTCTAGCCCTCTCTTTTTAACCCTCCTCATCTTTCTAACTGCAGTACATGAATGACCATGTAGTAGGCTTTGAAGCAGCACATGCAAATATTTACAAGAGTAACTTGATTGCTATTAAATGCAGTTGTTATGCTTTCCATGCTCTGGCAAGCTTCCCTAACCCTTCTAACTATTAGGACTATTTAGGCTGTTGAGATTTCAGCTAACTGATAGCAAATCCTACAATTCTTCTTGTAACAAGCAGTATAATGTGACAACGTTGCCCTCCCTGTGTGAATTTTACTCTCTGCTCAACAGAGAGCTGCCTTTAAGGACAAGGTAAGTGAAGCAGTATGAGCAAGACTGCTGGAAGGATGGACAGCTTGTCAGCTGTAACAGCACATCATTCCAGCAGGATTGCATCCTTCCTGTCAGACACACTCGGGTCACAAATTCTCCCCTCTTTTCCAGGGAAAGTCTCTCCAAGAAATTAGAAACTTGTTTAACGCATCTGGGCTCCCAAAGCCCACGGATAAGTACTTTGCTCACCCCTCCTGACCCTGACGTGGCTGCAGAATCCTGCTGCAAACTACCTCTCTGCAACGAAAGGGGATACGCAAATACAGTGGACCAAATTACGGAGGCCTACAGCTTGTATTTGTGAACTGGGATTTGCCCTCAGAGGTAAATCAGTTGTACATCAACTTTCCATTAGCTCTGAAACTCTATCCTGCTGTGGCATTATGAGCACATCTATTAAACACTTGTGCTGCTCTCCACTCAGAGATCACTTCCAGCCTCTCGCTGCAGGGCTTCAAAGTCAGGCAGTACAAAAGCAATGTAAGAGACTTGCTCCAAATATATTCCAGTTGTTACCTACAAAGCTGCCAATAAGCTATTACTTTCATTTGTCATCAACTATTTGCTATTAAGGAGGGACACTGCATTGAATGTCAGAAAGGCCCAGCGGCTCTGGAGCAGCTCTTCTTGCAGAACAAGGCACCTACAGCACAGTTTAAGACATGATACCTGTTATTACACATGGCTTTGGTGAAAAACCCATGCCAGAAACTGGCAGCTAGGAATCTTCCACTGAATAATCCCTGGATACATAATGCATCCATGCAAAAGATGTGTAGATGTTTCACAACTCCACATTCCCTGGTAACTTCAATATTGGTATTTACTGCACGTGGATGTGCTGACACTTAACAAGAGGAACAGGCATACATAACGGAAGACAGAGCTTTCTTAATCAGAAAAACAGACAGAAAGAGAACAGGTTGGGGACCCAGTTGCTGCAACGACCCTTTCGAGAATCAGAACAACTGAAGACTGAAATCACAAGCCACTTCCTTCTTTTACCATGGACACCGACCTCCAGACCTGTTAGCATGCAATCACTTCCCCTGCAGTCACATGAGGAAACCACAATACAACTTCACTAAGACAGTGGAATTTAGAGTCATGAGGTGATTTCCCTTGGAGATAACCCAAAGAAACAAAGCCTCACTATTACAGGGACTCCTACTGCAGCTCTTTAAGCATGACTATCTTTTACCAATTACACTAACAGTAGCCAATCCTGAAGATGTGTGTGTGGTGTCCCTGCCCCTGGCAGAGGGTTGGAACTAGATGATCTTAAGGTCCTTTCCAACCCCAACCATTCTATGGTTCTGTGATTCTATGATTTCAGTTAACATATTTACCACTGCTGAACCACTTGCTATTGCTCTTTTAAAACACACTAAACTCTATGACAACATATGAAAAGTAAACAAGCAGCCCAAGACGTTCTCCAGACTGAAGAGATAGATACAGTGAAGTAAAGATGGAATTTTCTGAAGATATTTTTATGAAATTATGTGTTTCTTACTTAAAATCTGACAAGGGCTTTCTGCTTCTGCTGCAACTCCCTCATTGCTTCTCAAAGCCTGAATCAAAAGATGACTAGCCAAAGCTATGACCTCAACAGCACAGTGATCTGGCAGTCTGGTTGCCAGTTATCCAAATAATTCTTTCAAGGTACTCCTGTTGCTCTGGAGTTTGATGGACTTCTTTGATGTTATTACACATTTTTTTTTTTGTAATCTTGGTTTCTGTAATGGTGGAAAACATTCTGCAGTTGTCTTTGCGTCAAAATGTGACTGGCACAATAAGGGACACCGAGACTGTGATTAGCCACTGGAGAATCACAGAGATAAACTGAAGTTTAGGTTAGGTTCTCATGAAGACAAGTAGTAAAATGAAACTCAAGTCACTGGTGCTGTCATAGGAAAAATGCTGCATAGGATTCTCTATACAAAAAAAATGGGTTGTCTTTGTAGGCTCAGTCTGAAATACACTGTTTAGCCAGAAAAAATCCCTGCTACCCACACCAGCTAGAAAGAAGGAAGACAATATATTTTGAATGATCACCTATGGCTTCTTCTCTCCTTCCTCTCCTATGGGTGCCATCTATGTTTGTTCACCTCCTACGAGGTGCAACATCAACAACCAAAAAGTCTATGGGAGCTATGACAGATTCCACAGAATGAACTCTTCCTGACAAAGGTTCGCCAACTATTCCAACACCCAAAATGCAAAGGCAAGTCAAATTTTAAACCAAAGAGAAAAACTGCAGGAACATCCTGTTTTATCCATGAAGATGACCCAGAGCCTCAGACGAAGTTCACAGGATCATTCTCCTGGGAATGACAGAAAGGCATCGCTGCCTCACACACTGCTGCTGCAAGGGGATGGAAAGGTAACATGGGTGCAGGCTTCCACAGAAAGACCCAGTTTCCCTTCCCAGACCATGCTATGAATGCTCATGTGCAGCAAGCAGAACGTGATTAACCTCTTTTGTGCTTTAAACCAGGCTTTAAAGACTAGACTGGATTCCAAGTGTTTAGCACCCAGTATTTTGAGGCATTTTTGTTGATGCCTTGTTTTTAGTTTTCCCAAATGTCCCAGAATGAAGTTTCCAATTGGATGCATCTGGACTGATTTTCAAAGGGCCTGGTTTTGTGATCTTTTGAAAATCAGTTCTGGGCTTTGGGACTGCAATGGAGCTGGATCTCTTTGCCAGCCTTGGCTGCTGACACTTAAGAGAAAGCCTTCACCTGAATCTTTCCTCTTCCTTAGCTTGCCTTGCCCAAAAACACAAAGCAAAATCTGTCAGTCTATGTGAGCTGAAGGGTAGCCACGTATGTCTACCACTCCTCTGGACAGCCTGTTCCAGTGTTTTACCACCTTCATCGTGAAGTTTTTCCTCACATCCAGCCTGAATATCCCTTCTTTTTAGTTTAAATCGATCACCCCTTGTCTTATCTCAACAGGCCCTGCTAAAAAGTCTTTCACCATCCTACAGGCCCCCTTTCAGCACTGGGAGATGCTCTAAAGATCTCCCTGGAGTCTTCCGTTCTCCAGGCTGAACAACCCCAACTCTCGGCTTCTTCAGCCTTCATCTAACTGATCCATACAGTTAGATGTATGGACTGGTCCCCTGGTCTGTGCTGGGTGCCAGTGGGATCAGCTCCTGGGTTTTCCTTGACTGGACCATGAAAAACAAATACCCCGCAAAAGCGATGTGCTGTGAGAGCAGAGGCAGCAAGAACAGATCAGCCTGTGATCAAAAACCAATGCTCATGGAATAACCCTCTTCAGGGGGAGGCTGTAAGCCCTGCAGTGCCATGCTAGTCTGACCTTCCCTCTACACCTCCCGCCCCTGTTCCTCACTACTGCTCATTTGCAAATAAGATACTTAAGAATTACTTCAGAAAAGTCCTTCCAAACAAGCTACACAATTTATTTTGGGGAAAATCAGTTGCCTATGCAGGCTGACCTGAACAAAAAAGAAACACTTGTGAAACATACAGAAAAACACCTGAAGGTACAGACTACAGACTGCATGTGTGAGTTTACATCCTCAAATGCAGGCTAAGATAACCCTGCACAGAGACTGCAAAAACCTGTGTTATTAGTATTTTACAGTCACAGCACAGTCCTGAGGCAATTACAAGCCACAAACCTGGTCTCTTACAAACTTCTCCTGTCTTGAGAGCACTTTCTGTTGAACAAGACCAAATTCTTCTAAGAAAGCACACTCTACTTCTGCACCAATAAAAGCAAGTATTGTCCAGAAGACTATTTCTGCTATAAAACTGAGTATTAACTTATAGAAGAGTCAGACTGAGTACTGAACCTACAATCAACTGGATGGATTCAAACCTCTGAAGCTGGAGCAGGATCAAAAGCCAGTTGAAATCACTGAAACCTCTGTCCTGTCCTTTTCAGGGAAACAAACCCCAAACTCCAACCCAGGCAGGCTTGGTATGACCACTGCCAAATACTCCCAGTTCTTAACAAGGAGAGTGGGGTCCCTCCCAGGGGATGGCCACTCTGGCAACAAAGCAGCACATGCAGCACAAGTCCCATGCCTGACCTTTCTGCCCCAGCAAGGAAGGCTATTTGCAAAAGCTGAAGTAGCTGGAAACTGGGATAAACTAGCACCTTACATAGCAAAACCTACAAGTCCCTCTCAGGCAGCGGATACTTTCTGACCCTGCCTTTAACATTGCTTTAATATGAATTTCCAGAAGAAGAATTCCTTTACATGAACTCACCAGGCCCTCCTCTCTGCTTGCCTTTAAAGCTTTCCAGGCCGTTGGCTTGTTTTCTCTCATCCATGCTGAAATGCAGAGGTTGGGTAACACGAACACCACTGAATGCATCACATGAGAGCTATTTTCAGGTCTAAGTTTTGAGCTATTGAGCAATGCTTAACTGGGGTAACCTAATTACTCGGGAGTATTCTGGAGAGCAACAAATGCTGAATTTTCCATTCTGGACCATCTTTAAGCACACACAAATCTTTTAGGATTTTAGAAAGTCTGAAAGACCTGGCCTCAACTCTCCTCTCCTCAAAGTCCTGTTTACACATCACCCATCATGCAAAGGAGCCAAAGGGGAATGTAAACACAACCCATACTGCTATCTTTGTTTCTCAACAAAGAAATGTTAATCTTGTGTGAGGCTTAAACATACAGGGTAAAGAAACAACAACAGCTTGCTCTCTCAAACATAATCTCCCTATAATCTCACTGCTGCTTATGCAACACTACAGCTTTAATAGTGAGAAAGAAAACACCTTCAATGAATCCCGTGCTCCTAGGTCGAATACCATTGTAGCAAGCTTATGTCTATGCGTTCCCAAGAGGAGCTGACAGATCCCCTTCTCCTCAGAAGATGCATGACAAGCTAACAGGAAAGCTGCTGCATCCATCAACAGGCATTAGAACAAGTTACAGAGTTACCAAAGCCTCTCTGAAACCCCAGTGAAGTCACTGACAAAACATTCCTGCTGCTTTCAAAAGGGCCAGGAATTTACCCCGACACTTGTAAGCACAGAAAGGATCTTCAGCACAAGAAAACTGTCTCCAGGCTCTCTGCCTCCTGTTCTCTTTGACATCAGTCTGCCAACAAAAGGTCCTTCAGCTTTCAGCAGTTATTCTGTGAACATTCAGGGAAGAACTCCTTTCAAATCCCCATCAGGATCCTCTGAATGAAATCCCAGGTTATCATGTATCACCGCTGAAATCAAATATGTAAATAGATGTGTGTTGTGTTTGGAAGCTTCTCAGGTATGTACTTTGCTATTCTGCTTAACACTGGAATGCAAGAAAAATACTCCTAGTGTCTTTCATCTCTCTCCATGAAGGGCTGCTCCTCTTTCAACTAGGAATCATAAGCAAGAATTACAAGTACAATTGCCTACCTTCTATTAAAAAGGGGGTGGGGGGGGTGGGGGGGGTGGTGTCATAAAGTTAAAAATGACCACAAACCTTTCTCAGTGGCAAAGACCTGACTTGCTGGCACTGTTCAGCTGAGTTTTTAAAGTGAACCGACTTAAACTCAGTGACTTAAAACAGATCAACCTTCCACCATTCACAAGTCTGACAGTTTTCCTTGTAACGAAGACCTTTTTCCTTTTTCACTGGAAGCGGTTGCTCCATCCCTGGCAGTGTTCAGCGTCAGGCTGGATGGGGCTTAGAGCACCCTGGCCTAGTGGGAGGTGTCCCTGCCCATGGCAGGGGGTTGGAACTGGATGAGCTTTAAGGTCCCTTCCAACTCAAACCAGTCTGGGATTCTATCTATGATTTCCCAACCTTCTTCTAGTTAAATGCTAGAGGTGGTATCTTCACAAGCGATCTGTTAACAGGAAGCCTCTCCACTGGTGGGCTGAGGAATCAGATGTGATCACAAGCCCAGCTGTACCACTTGTATATCGTGCTGCTTTACACAGAGACATAGAGTTGCTGACTGCAGTGCCTAAAAACCCCTAAGCAGCCATCATACCCCAAAACCCAAAGTAATCTAAAAATAGTTTTTATCTAAGAAAACATTCTACCTTTTCTTAACTATTCTACAATTTGTCTCAAAGCAGGTTAGGTGTAAGGTTAGGTGTACGTGCGTTCCTTTGGGGAAGTCTATGTATATTTATTTATTTATGTTTTAAAATCTTTCCTCTTCCTGGCTCCTTTCTCTTGAATTTCACTTGCACTGACAGCTTCTTTTAAGGTAAACTGCGGTTACCCATATGTCTATGTCTGTAAAATTAGGCCATTCACTAAACATCAGTACAGCATCCACTTCCACAGCAAACAGCTCATCACAGGCTCAGACCTGTGCCTTTAGTGCTGGATGACTTGAGCTGTGTTTTAAACCTGTGAATATGCATCTGCATTTTCATCTTCTGTGGGGAAGGGCTTCTAGTCACAAGTATTATAAAAGCCAATCGGATGGCTGGAAATCCCTTGTATATGTATGTCCTAAGGATTATATACCATCACTATGACATAACTCTATGCAAAAATCTACTTTACAAGCACTTTACAGAACAAAGCTGCACTGGAGAGAGAAACACACAACTGGAAAACATTTTGAATTATTTAAAGAACTAAGAAAACTTTCCCCAAATCCAATTTTCTCCAACAGTGTCACAACAACCACAAAGCCGTCATACATGACAAACTCAGTGGTGTTGAAATCAAGGAAATGGCAGGGAAAGGACATTCCCAGGCTATTTCACAACTCAGTTTAAGCTGTTCATTCTGCTGTGTTTATGTGTGTCTCTACCTTCACACAGAATAATCCAAGTCTCATTTCTCTTGTTCTCAAGTCAGATGTTTCGTTTCCCCCTCTTATTCACCTGCAGGGTGGTTTAACCAACTGGAAGTACATATATGTGAGGTAAGTGGTAAAATAATTCTGAATATGTAACAGAATAACTAGGCAAGAAGCCTACCACTCTGCTTCAGAGAAAGAGCATAGGCATTGGCTTCGCTTTAAACACAGCCCTAACAAAGTCATCCTATTAGCTTTCCTGCACAGGCATGTGCTTAAACACCTTCCTGCCCAAAGTCCTGAGCAGGAAGAATGGGATGAATCCAGCTCTCATGAAGGTCTTCAGCCTGAGAAGAGCTCACAGAACCAAATCCTTCATGTACCTCACATCTGCACAGAGATTAAATTCCAGTCTAGACAGAGCCATCCAGTATTCTCCCAAAATTTGCTTTGTAAAACCAGGAATACAGTTTTAACTGGTAGAAGTTGGCTAACATAGATCAGATTAGGACACAGGAATCAAATTAAGCAGTGCGTCCCACAAAACCCAGTAGGACAGCTGTTTATGCCCCATCATGGATGACTATATTATAAACCATGTCCTAAGTTGCTTTTCCTGTTAACACAGACCTAGAAGGGGTAGCGTCCTACTGCCATAGGTCTGGAACACAAAATGCTGCCTTGTTACCTATGGCTGCAGACTATGACACATATGGTGATGAACCTTTGAACTGCTGTCTCCTAACAAACAGTAAACTATGCTTCTCCTCCCTCCATCTGCATACTTAGACAGCCCCATGACCACAGCTTTTAAGCACACATCTATTATTCATCACAGTTGGTGGTAGCTCTTTTACTTTTGCTGCCTCACCTCACTTGGAGCTCTCCCACCATTTCATTCCTTTAAACCACTCGGCCATTTCCCCTCTTCAATTAGTCCCTTAAAACTTTCCTTCCTCTTTAAGCTTATTATTATCTTTCATTAGAGCATTTTGTGGTGCCCTCTAAAGGAGAAGAAAATGAAATACCCCCCCAATTACACTGTCATGGGTACAGTGGAGTAATATACAACTTGTAAGAAACCAAGCCAACGCACAGATTCATAATGAACACCATCAAGTTTCACTCTCTTCTGGAAGAGAGTAAAACTGAATATACAGTCACAAAAAATACAAAATACACAAAATAGGCCTCTGCAAATGAAAGGCCTCTGCCTGTGAAAACAGTTTCCAGGTCTATGGTTTTAATTATTACATAAATGAATGGAAAACAGGATTAAAGAATTTGCACAATTGTTACACATCATATTTGGAATTGCAGCTTTTTTTTTTTTTCAGCTATAAAGGAATAATCCAATAAAGTCCAACTGAACTGGATCCAGCTTCTCCCTGATATGTCAGTTTGGTAGACAAGAATCTGAAATCATTCTCCAGCAGCACTCACATGGGACTGAAACATGAAATATTGGGATGGTTTTGCAAAGCTTCCTCGTTTCTTCTCAGGCATTGGATTTTATGATTTGCACAGATTAAAAATGTTTAGGAGTTCCAGGCATTCCAATTTGCTCATTTACCAGCTCTGTTTGTAAACAAGATTTCAAGCACTGGTGGAACCACGGACCACAATCTCTAAATGAGAAGTCCTCTGGGTACAAAAGACATCTGGGTACAAAAGCAAAGTGTGCACAGAAATAAAACTGTTAAAACTGCTCTTGTGCCCTTGTAAGAATTCATTCGTGTTCACAGAGGTTTTTCATCCATGGCTAGAGTAGACCTTTCTATTTTTCCCTCCTGTTTTTCCTTTACTGCCATGCACATTGATTTTAGCCTGAATAAACTGGCCATGAGTGATTGCTCTTTACATGTCTACATGTGTCAGTTATCCGGGGAAAATTTAGCATGCTCTACCAGCTCATTCAAGCTTTATTTCCTCCAGCTTAAAATCTCTCCAACTCTCCTCTCCTTCACAGGCCTGCTCTTCATCTCCAGCTGGACTGAAATGCGGTAAATATTACACTTACAAGGTAACAGGTCTGGAATGTGAAGCATCTAGAGCCCAGCAGAGTCTCTTCTTGGCATCTCAACATACGCACTTTGTTGCTTAGTGCCAAGCAGTATTCAACTGGCTTTATTCAGTTCAAATGAAGATATTAAATCCCAGGACTGTATAAACATCATTTACCAAACAAACCATAGTTAAAAGAAATGCTTTCCTAAGGGAAGAGACAAGAGCTACTTGCCTTTTTAGAGCCCCCAGTGTCTTGAATAAGTATTTTTTTATCATCCTTCATAAACGAAAGAGAAGAGAAAGATGATAAAGGCTGGTTTGTCATGTTTTGTCCTCCTGTAGGAACTTCCCTATGACATAACCATCTGCACAACAGCAAGGACCAATGCATGCAAAGCCCTGACATTTCATAACAAGGTTTACAGAACAGCACTGAGAGCCAGCTGAAGGCCTTTCCTAGATGGAGGGTCCGGCACACATTTGACCACTGCCCTGCTTATACATAAGTAGTCCAACAACTGAATGAACGAGGGAAGCCATCTTCTGTATGCAGGCGTCTACTCAGAGCTATCATCCACAGCTACGAGGCAGAAGAGGGTGCATTTCCCTCACCTTTTCCTTGCATACTGCTGATATTGAAGAATAAGAAGAGAGTCATAAAGAAACAATTAAGTTCAAATTCCCTTTATAATAAAGCATTATTGTATGGCACCACGCAGCATAGCCTGGGAAGGGAAACTCCAAGCATTTCTCACCTGCTAACCTAAGGCTCTGCCCATACAGGCTCAGTCTTGAGAACTGCCAACTTCCACGTGCTCTGTTCAGAACTGCTACAGCCCCTAAGGCTGGAAGAGCTCATCTGAATTTAATGTTTACTCCTGCTAATTTAACTGCATGGATTAGATGCTTCATGTCAAGCACAGGAAGTTAGGAAGAGACAGGATTTTCAGCTTTAAAACTTCTCTTCCATGTGAACACAATGGCTGGCCATGCCTATGGAACAACACGTTTTTAGTTATGAATGATAGAGCTGACTACATTGCAAAGACTTCTGAAGAGAGATGCAGTGACTTGTTCAAGAAGCATTTAAATACCAGTATGGGGAAAAATGATAATACACTGTGTAGGATTCAAATGCAGGCTAGAAATAAACCCATCTTTCTCCTTCCAGAGCAGTCAGTGGTCTCAGAACTTTCTGTGGCACTGCAAGTATACAAAAATGGATTTTCCTCTTATTGCAAGTTACAGAACTGCCCACCAAAACGGTCTGAATCCATAACACTGTTGAATTAGTAGTGTCTGTAAAAGAGGCAAAGACCCAACTATGACACCTACACAGTACATGGAGAATAGAGGTGTCCAATTTTTTCTGAGAGAGGAGGTGTTAATAACAAAAGTAATCTCGTTCTACAATAGAAACTTTAAAGCAAATACAAATTTACTAATTACATATAGGATATATGGTGCTCACATACCTTGAGGCACAAATTTGTGCCTTCCTAACCCAATCCTCAGAAGCATGAAAGCCCACTCTCCTCCTTATACTGGCAAATAAAGAGAGATTGCCATGTGTGCAGAGAACAATATCTTGCCATGGTCTGCCACTGGCAAACAAGTGCAAAAAGATTCCCACCTTCTGTTGTGAAGGAAAGATGGCCAAGGAAACAGATAGATGACACCTCAACATCAGATGTGAGAACATTGTTAACAGAATATTGTTAACTAATTGTCAAACCTCAGCCTCTCTGTGACATCAGAACTGGAACTGTGCTGCCCTGGACCAAAATGCAGGTTTTACCTCCCAAAATACAAAGTAGAAACAAGCAAAATCCCTTTGAATCTGAAAAGGGACCAATACTCAGCACTGACCCAGACTAGCGTCTAGCCCCAGACAATGGGAAGACCACTGATTCCCAGACACTGTTGTTCCAATTGAACTTTTCTTTTTTAACCCAATAGAAATATTCTAGATACTGACGACTAAAAGTGACTTACTCCAACAGCCAAACCCACTCTTTTCCACTCTAATTTAAACTGTGACCTCCAAACTTTACTGGTCCAAGCACATTAAGAGTGAGTAAATAATGCTGTTGCGAGCAAGAAAGCGCCTCCCCAGCTTGCCCCAGAACAGTGATAAGATTTTAAATAAATCAGTAGGTTTTTTAAAATGTATTGCCAAAAAAACCCATAGTGAAGAGTTTGAGTTTTTTGGGTTCTAATATATTACTGCTATTACAAAACTTTGCTATTTCTGATATTCTTAAAAAATAACAGTAAGAAGGAAAAAAAGAAAAAAATGGTTTTTCTGAAACATTTTAGGCTAAATAGTAAGATGTCCTAGACAGCTTTCTGAGTCTTAAAACCATCCAATTTCAAATACTGGTTAATGTAAATCTGGAAAGTTGCCTTGTCTGGAGTAAAATTATATACAGATTGAAAAAGGATTAAGTTTTTTGTTTCAATATATGCACTTTTTATATGTTAACCTTCCAGTGCCTGCAGTGGGAGAGGTGAGGAATAAGGAGAACAGAGAATGGTACAGTTCACTACTGTTGCTGCAGGTACGTGCCTCTTTTCACAATACACAAGGCAATACAGGGCATTCCAGACACTCGACTGTTCATAGTGAGACTTCTCCTTGTGACACGTTAACACATGAGGAAATGGCACAAGTTCATACCATAGTGGGCACTCAGTTCTTGTCTGTGCTATTCATAGCCAAGCATTCAGGTTTACAAGGCTAGAATAGTTCTTCTGTGTCCAAATAAAATAGCCAGATGGATCCAGTTGGATTTTCCAAAGCTCAAGATAAACGTCTTTCCTTGAGACACTATGAACATCCATCACTCCAAGTATGGCCACTTGCTTCAGATTCACCTGCAGAGGACTGGCTTCTAGACACACATCACCAAGACTGAATTTTGGATCCCATTTTATTAGTGAGTCATCACACACTAATGGGACATAACAGAACCGTGGCACAGGACAGCTCTGCACCCCTGAGTGACAGGGTTCAGACCCACACCTTGAGTAGGCTCACAGTACTGCGAAGACAATGGAACTACACCTGAGCTTAACAACAGATGACTTTTTGCCTGCTATTTCTACTGGCAATTTTTGGTCAATCAATTTAAATGCTTCACCTCTACCTGAAGTTTCACCTCTTTTGTTTTACAATTTTCGCAATAATTGCAGAAAAATTGGCTTCATATTTGTAAGCAACTTACTTTGTGCTTTTTCAGTCAGGCATCAATGTTTAAGACAAAATTCACTAGAGAAAGAGGCATGCATACACACATGCATATGCACACAAAGAAACCAAAAATATAGAAGAATATGTATTTCAGACTAACAAGATGATATCCAACTAAATATTAGAAAAAGATGTTCTGACTATTTCTGATTCAGAAGGATCCAAAAATAACACAGACTCAAGACAGAGATCATATTCAGTGAAAGAGCTCCACAAATTGCATCATACAACACCATGACTGTGATAATGAATATGGATAGCAATTACAGAGTCAATGTCTGCATTTCTTAAAGATCAAAACAGACTAGGAATGCATCAATGACTGCTTGGAATAACCTAAAGAATGATTTGAAAGCGTATTAGTTCAAAGGAGCATGAAAACTATGGTGGCTCTTCACAGCAATTTTAAACTATTCTTCTCTAAATGCATTATTAGTCATACTTCCTACTGGTAGGGCTTTGTAGGTATTAAGCTGACCTGTGCCTACAGAAGTAGGGCTCCAGAAATAGTCTTTACTGCTTCAGTCAAACGATATTGGCACAAATTACACAGGTTGTTCAAGCTTCTTAAGAACCATATTCAGAAGGAACATCACACTGGAAAATAGGCTGTGAAACTGGGAACTGCCCAGAGAATTTGTTGTTGAGGTGGGTATTTTGTCTGAAGTACTCGTTGCACACCGTGGTGTCAAGGTCCTTCTAAAAGCTGATAGAGAAGAACACCTGGCAGTGAAATATTGTACATACCTACACAAAACACTGCATGCTTCAGGACTGTTCTAGATCTACCCAGTCCCAGCCTGACCTACTATCAAAAGGAAAAGCTCCGTATCTCAGAGGTGAAACTTCAGAATTCACAATGGAGGTGTCTTCAAAATACAGGTGTGAATTACATCTATAACAATGTTTTTTTCCTGGCTTTGTGCATTTGACACACAGATACTGTAATACAGGATCACAGATTCAAATGACAAGTATGGGACACCAGCTAACCTTACAGTCATGCCAAATAACAAAGAAAAATTATTTGCCACTTTCAAATTTACACAACAGTAGGTTATTTTACATACACAAAAGCATTATGGAACGTAGAAAGCATAAAAACATATAATGAAGTAATTGCAAATATTAATATGACTGAGAGCCAAAAAATGGTTTAACTGCAAGGCTCCAGAGTCTGATGCAGGAGAACAAAGACTGAATAGCTGTATGAATGTAACAGGTCAAAATGGAATGGGGCAAAAACTGACCAGTAATTTTTAAGGCAGTAACATCATTACATTGTAGTCCACCTTGCTCACTAAGAGAAGTTACAGAACTGCTGTGTTACTTTTTTAGGCACTCCTGGACTCAGGGTGATCAAAATTCAAAACACAATTGAGCGCACCAGAAAGACTAACATGAAATACTGAAAAAAAACCACGCACCCCCAAATTAATTAGCATATTTTTTAGACTGTGATAGTCCGTGTAGTTTCTCTTTGTTTTGATGTGGTTCCATAGTTCATCTAACTGTAGCTGGCAGTTAAGTGTCTATTTTAAACCAATAACCCACATGGCCTCTAAAATAGTGCAACTTCCAAAAACTTGTACACTTGACCTTTAAAAGTAGACTAAAGGAAAATGACACACCAGCAGTGGTGGGAGAACAGACCACATGCCAAGCAGATCCTTTGTAACCTCACCCTCTACCGCACCAGGTATAAAGCTAAGCTCTTAATCATACTGTCTAGAAAGAAGGACTACTCAGTGACTTCTCACACAGAAACACCAGCATGTTTTGGGGAGATTAAATATGCCATTAAATATGGTCTCTACCCTATTCAGGTTTGCCACTTAGAAAATTAAAACATAGCAGTTGACTTCAAAAAGGAATTAAAAGAAATACAGTGAAAGCAGATCAGAAGCAGGTTATGCCCTCAGCTCAAGGGGAATTAATCAGGGCAGGTGTTCCTTCAGTGGACACAACAACTTCAAGTTTTGGTAGCTAAGAATCCAGTTCACGTGCACACAGTTCATTCTGAAAGTAAGTTACCATAGTGCTGATCTAATGATTAGGTGAACAGCACCTACTTATGATAAACTACGCCTGTGGTTAAACTGGCAATGCTTGCCTAAAGCAAACACGTAATGCCCCCTTCTCCCTTGCCATCTATCCCAAAGGTGGAGGGAAGGACATGTGGATACAGCAAGGGAGCCACTTAGACTTGAAGCAAAAGGAAAGGAAAGGTAAAAAAGATGAGCTCATGTGCAAAGTAACATAATCCATGGGACCAAATATAGGCCACCAGAAAACATGATGCTTGGAAATCACTAACAATCAGAGGAGATGAAGCACCACTGTCCTGTTTTATGCTGGCATAAAACTCAAGTAGTCCCTGTCCAAAGAAATAAAGCCTAAAAACCCCAGAATATTATGTTTCTCATAAATATCAATTGTATGCTCTGGAACAGCAACCCTAGCCAATGATGCAGCTTTGTTTTGATTTCTTGAAAAGAGTATGAAAAAGTTACTTCTGAATTCATTTGGTTATTTCAAAACAGAGGCCTGAGAGAAAATGCTTAGAAGTCATTTCTCCATTCCTTTCATACCATCCAGTTTTTGAAATTCCATCAGAAAAAAGGGAGTAACAATAATGCAAAATGGGGAGGGTCAGAGCTGAGTCTTCTCATTTGATTGCCTCCTGTAGGCATCTGTGGAGACTCCTGAGTAAAAGATAATAGAGAATGCTACTCATGATCCCTCGGATTGTTTTTTAAAACAAAAATTAAGGTATGATCATGAAGCTGTTGAAATTTGTCAGGTGACTTTCACACACAGTTGGCAACTCAGTGTGCTGTTTGCAATGTATTTCCAAAGAAGAGATTCCCAAGGTGTGTCCCACTTCTGCCAAGTACATCGCAAGGTACAAACAAATTTGTTGACCATGTGGTAAACAACAGCCATAGCACAATGTAAAAAACCCCCAAACATAAGCCATGGTTAGAGGCACAGAAGCATTCAGTCCTTCCCTCCATTCTTTTACAAGCAAAGTGTGTCTAATACACAGCCTAGCATGCAGAGAACTGTGGACATCTGCACAGTTTTTTACACTTACCTAACTTCTGAAAAGAGCTGCCACATTATTTCTTACCTATTTTACTGTTCCTTATTGCTTCTAGTAGCAGTAACACTTGTATATGAGAAAGAATAGTTTAAAATATAGTGTCAAGTACATAGTAGCAGAAGATTGGAATACGTTCTAACCTATACTACCTATTAAAAAAAAGAGGGGAGTGTATGAGGAGAATAAGTAGTAGTGAGGAATTAAAGACAGAACAAGAGTGGAAAAATATTCAACCAAACTATTTGTTAGCACCTGGAAGAAAACAAGGAGTTGAGTAACAGGTCACATGGACTTGTCAGAAGCAATTAGCATCCAAACAACCTGAAGTGCCTTCAGGACTGGATAACAAGCTTTGCAAATAGAGGAGAAACCACAGGTGACATTTATCTTGACTTCAGTGAGTTTGGACAGTGACATGCCCAGCAGCAAATGAAGGAGATGTGGTCTAGACAAAAAAACATGTAGTAGGTAGGCTACAAGACTAGAAAACTGCCCTGAGAAAGCAGTTACCAGAGGTTCCTAGTTAAAATACAAGCATCTACACAACTAGGTGCTGCAGAGGAATGAGATTACTACACAGCTATAAAACACAGGCTAATGAGTAAATTTGGTTTGCTCAGACAAAAATGACTACTAAGGTGTTACATAAAAACAGCCTTCAGGTATGTAAACAGCTGCCACAAAAAAAAAAAAAAAAAAAAAGCAGGGGAATGACCCATTTTCCATGTCTATGATGATTCTATGATGGATAAATCATGATTAATTCTGAACTGCAGCAATGAAAAGTTTGTGCTAGACACCATGAAAACCATCAAGGATAGCAATGATGCACTAGAATAGACTGCACAGGGAGGATGTGATGGTGACTGGAAGCCTTTAAGAAAAGGTTACACAAACACCTATCTGGAATATCACGGCTGCAGTCTGCACCCCCTTCTAACGCAGAACCAATAGAGCAGCCTCTTGGAAGTCCCTAAAGCTCCACGCTTCTTCTGTGGTAACTGGATGACTTGGAAGTCTGCTGCAACTAGCTAATAAACCATAACAGCTCCTTACATTAGAGAGATAAGCCCTGTATTAAAGGAATTTATACCTTGATATTTGAGATGTGTAATAATGCATGTATAATGAGTAAATTCTCTGTGGTATTAACATCAAGTCCATGCTTAAAACAACACAGTAGATAATTATAACTGATATTCCATTCCCTGGTATTAAATTCCCCAAACTAGGATGCTAGGTTGTACAGTGCTTTCCTCCACTGCATTATCTTGGGATTGCTTTGTAATATTGCTTGAAAAGTTATATCCAGTGTGAAGAGTGATTGCAAAGTTTTAGTAAAATTACTATGATATGCTTTTTTTTTTTTTTTTCCCTTAGTGTTTGGCATTATTTCATGCTAAACTTTGAACTTGCTGCTTTCACTGATGTGCATTTCAAGTTTAAAGCGAAACAGTCCAATAGCTGAAGCCAAAAGTTTGACCTCCATTATAACTGTTGTAATCTTCTGGGAAAATATCCTCTTGACTCTTAATTTCTCTTTTCAGACTCACCATGCTGCTCATGAGAAATTGTAGTTATCGGGGCTATAAGGCCAAGATTAATGTCTGGCCCTGACAACCAAAAAAACCCCACCAATAGGACTGAATGACACATGAAGTTCTCCAACTCTCATGTACAATCACTTCCTAGATAAGCATTCTAGACTAGCGCAGCAGCAAGATAATGAACACTGTCACATGAAGAAATATTTAAGATCACGTGAAGTCTCTGGTTTTGAGCACACATGCCTTTTGTAGCATAACCGATTACACCATGGAGCATCATTATCTGACTTGTCATCTTAGACATGAAGGTCTGTAGGGCTGGGAGAAGTACTGCAAGATCAACAGCGCCTCATGCAACAGGGTCTTGATCTCTCACTGGGGTTTGAGCAACTACTGTAATACAAGTATTACAGCATTCTTCACAATGTCTCAGTTGGATAGTGTTGTTAGATGGATGCAGCATGTTTCTATCAAGACATATTTGGCTGTACTTCTACTGGAGTGAAATGATCCCTGTAAATACATGGACAAATTGTGGTTGGCCCCTGGCTCCACACATCAGAAAACCTTTCTGTCAGCAGCTGCAATACCGGGTGAAAGCTGGCTGATGCACTAGCAGAACCAGAATGGGAGCAAAGAAAACGATCTCTGTTATGGGAGCTGTGGAGAGCCCTGACTCACTAAACACAGGCAGTTACAGCCTCCCCAACTGGGCTGTTCCTACCCATGGATGTTTTACTTAGCACCTCTCAATAAGATGAAAAGAGGTGGCAAGAAGGACTATCCAGAGTGAACTTCTTTTTTATTTTTTCCAGCATAGAACAAGACTGCTTTAACACAAGACTTTTTTTCTTTGGTGACACCAATATGTAGTTTGGAGTTCCCTGTCAAAAGTGATTAAAAAGTTGTAACAACATGGAATAGCTGCCAGTGCCCTTGAATTAGGAGTGCTCATGCGTACCTGTTTAGCTCCCAGTACCCAAAGTGCTTCATAATGCTAAAAGCGAGATGGGTATTTTAGTATTTACTTAAGGTTGACACAGCCTATCAGGCAAAAGGATCCCAGCTTCTCATGGGCTTTATAACTTCCAGTCAGAAACATGAATTCTTACCACTAAGACTCTGAAGGAGCAAATGCCATCTGCATAGCACATGGGATGTATTTGCTGTTGGTACTATCGGCTGCTTTTAGCCAAGTCAGCCACCAGCAAATTTTGTGTCCAACCTGAGGAGCATGAATTGCAACAGTCTAAACTAGAAGTTTGTAAAGCTCATCTCACTACAGCCAGGCTTTCACAAAAGCACATAAAACAAAGCCTCTTCCATTTATGAAATGAATTATTTCTTCCACTTTGGAAAACTGCATGGGAGGATGAGAAAAGATTCATCATGACACTAAGGCTTCATATTGCTTTGAGGTTTCCCATCACTTGTTGATGCATGTGCAGCAATCAGCTCCTCAGATGAGTTACCTTTTGTCACTGGTGATTCAGGCAGGTGTGTCTTTAGGCCAAGCCAGCGACCACTCATCATTTGCTAACTTCATTCAAGGTTCATAATAAAAGCTGAACCAGTCACACACAGTGAAATGTATCACTTCTGAAGGCAGCATGACAGATTCTGGCATGTCATTCTTGGGGGCAAATAACAGAAAGCCTTCTCCACAGCAGTAATTTTCACACTGGGACCTCTTCCGAAACATGTCTCTGATGAAACCACGAACGAGGACAGATGCTCCCAAACTACATCTTCAGGGCTTAGAAGTCAAGTCTTCTCACTCATGAATTTCTGGTAACAGTCCGAACAATGGAGACCAAGGAATTACATTTTGTTAGACGTTACCAAGAAACCTGCAAAATTTCATTTCAAAGAATACTGCACAAACAAGTTCCTGACAGCAACTTGTCTGCAGGTCCCCAGAGCCAGAATGCAATACTTAAACACTCCTCCTGCCCAAAACTTCATCTCAGCAATAGGGCTTAATACTTTGCAATGCTCAGTGCTCCAAAACCAAATCCACAAATAGAAATGTACCAAGAACAATGAAAAAAGAGGAAAAAAATTATAAAAATAATAATAAAAAAAAAATCAACATTAGGAATCAACATTACACTGTGCATCCAATGCTAAATCATAGAATCGCAGAATGGTCTGGGTTGGAAGGGACCTTAAACATTCAGTTCCAACCCCCTGCCATGGGCAGGGACGCCTCACACTAGACTATGTCACCCAAGGCTCTGTTCAACCCGACCTTGAACACTGCCAGGGATGGAGCATTTGCCACTTCTCTGGGCAACCTCTTCCAGTGCCTCACCACCCTCACAGTAAAGAACTTCTTCCTTATATATAACCTGAACTTCCACTGTTTAAGTTTAAACCCATCACCCCTTGTCCTATCACTACAGCCCCTAACTAAGAGTCATTCTCCAGCATCCTTGTAGGCCCCCTTCAGATACTGGAAGGCTTCTCTGAGGTTTCCATGCAGCTACTCTTCTCCAGGCTGAACAGATCCAACTTTCTCAGCCTGTCTTCATATGGGAGCTGCTCCAGCCTCTGATCATCCTAGCAACCCTCCTCTGGATATGCTAAATATAATGGAACAGAATAAACTATAGACCTAGATCTTATTCCTAACAGAAGAATCAGAACTGGACCATTACACAGAAAACAGGGATTCATACAAGGTAATAGCGATGTGGCCAGGCACACAGGAGCACCCATCTTCTCCTACTGGGTATTCAAAGCTGCAGACACAGAGATTTGCACTGGATTGCCCAGCACAAATTAGTATTTTTAATCTATCACTATTTTTAAAGGCAAGTTGCTCTTTTCCTGCTTTTTTTCTCTCCAGTGAGTGGCCTCACTGCTCAGCTATTCTGACTGGGAGATCTAAAAGCAGTCAGGAAATTTCAAGAGTGCCTTCCTGAGAGTGGAGGAGATGAAAGCCAGTCCCACAGCACCGGCTCTGCTCCTCTTGCCCCACCTCTGCCAGGAAGCACTCCTGTATCCCTGGCAAGCAGCACGGCTGGCTGCCTCCTCCTGCTCAGCCAAGGGTCTAGGGAACAGCCTTTCCAAACCATTCCCTGGCTGGAGGAGGAAATGAAAGCAAGGCATTTTCAAGAAAAGCAGATTGGATGGTCCAACCCTTCCACTCTGGGGAGGGAAAGAAAAAAATAAGGAATAAAAAGGAATTGTGCAAGAAGTAAAAATGCAACAGGAAAAAAGACAAAAGAAAACTGCAATTTTTTGTGCATTGCAGAGAAGTCAAGATTCACAGACTCAAAGCACAGGCAACACAGCTTTAAATGATTAAGATAAAGACCGTGGGTAATAGGTGAATGCTAGAGACAGAAGGAAGTGAAAGTTTTTAACCACATTAAAATCATGCAATCTCTCCTGCTTCGTAACAGGAATTACAGTTAAAAATATTTGCACCCTGGTCCAGTGTAACTCGGGAACATAAAAGTACAGAGATTGTAAACCTCTCTTTAGAGAAAACTCTTCAGCCAGTCGAAAACATCGCCAGTGCTGCCTGCATACAGTAAATGCACACATGGAGGTGCTCAGCTTTCAACTCCTTCCTCTACCTTTAACCCAAACTAGTCTAGGAAGCTCCTAAAACACTAGAGTAGTGAAGAACTTCATGCGCTTTAGCATGGGAAATATGGCTGCTTGGTGAGCCCAGAGACTACTACAGAGATAGACATGGAAGGATTAGGAGTTGCAGAACAAACAGTGCAGTACAACAAAGCTTGAAGGAGCTCATCTACAGAGCTTCTTGTACAACTAACCCCAAATCACGCTATAACATCATAGCTATCAGAAAGAATATTAATGTTGAATACCTGGTCATTCTCTCAAAGATATACCTGAAGACACTTGCTAGTTAGTTCCAATTTAGCATTAAGAGGATGTACTCAATGAGAGTATCAACTCTTATTATTTAAGTACAGATATTCCTAATTCCAAGGTCCTTTTACTAAATCCCAGCTACTAGGAAAAGTTATGATCCATCATGCCTTTTATGCTATTTTTAACATTAGTGAAATTTCTTTATAGGACGGCTCAGACCTCTGGGTGGGGTAAGAACACCTCTACTAACTACTTTGCAACATGGAGTCACCAACTGAGTCAGTAACTTGGAGGTCGCCCACGCCTTGTGCTACTGAATGTGGAAAAGAAACCCAACAACACTACTTTTCTTCCAAAATTATGGTTTCTGGCAACAGATCTAACCTCACAGCAGAGTGTCTGGCCCCTCACTTCTCTTAGGGATGAGTTGCCAGCCAACTGTATGAGCACTATATAACCCATCACCACGTACTTCCTGCTGTGTAGCAGGGAGCTGCGGGTGGCACCATTCCTGCCAGCACAAGGGCAACAGACTTTGTCAGGCAGGGTGCTCTCAATCCCTTCATTCCCCAGCCTGTATTAATACTGAGGGTATCAATATCACCCCAATCCAGGTGCAGGACCTTTCACTTAGCCTTGCTGAACCTCATAAGGTTCGCACAGGCCCACTTCTCCAGCTTGCCGAAGTTCCTCTGGATGGCACCCCTTCCCTCCAGCCTGTTAACTGCACCATTCAGCTTCATGTCATTGCTGAAGGTGCACTCAATCCCACTGTCTATGTCACTAATGAAGATATTAAACAGTACTGGTCCCAGTATGGACCTCTGAAGGATGCCACTTGTCACTGGTGTCCATCCAGACATTGAGCCATGGACCACTACCTTCTGGATGTGACCATCCAGCCAATTCCTCATCTACCGAACAGTCATCAAATCCATCTCTCTCCAATTTAGAGAGAAGGATGTGATCAACTGTGTCAACAGCTTTACAGAAATACAGACAGACAACATCCATAGCGCGTCCTTTGTCCACTGATGCAGTAACTTCATCATAGAAGGCCACAAGGTTGGTCAGGCAGGACTTGCCATTGGTGAAGATGTGCTGGCTGTCTCGAATCGCCTACCTGGAAAGGGTACCAGATGTATGCTACAAAGGACACAGTTCTACTATCAACAACCCTGCTCAGAAAACTGGCTGTGACAGAAACCAAATGACACCATAAGATAAAATTTAAAAATGCAACTATGTATTACAAATAAAAAAAATAGCTGCCAAGAACTACTACAGGAGAAAATAAGAACTGCAGGTAATAGGTCAGAAAAATCATAGGTGCATACCAGCTTCATGGCAAAGAAATGCAAAGATGAGATTTACTGAAGTACTAAGGAAGCTTGCTAGTGATATTCATCTATTACAAGATAAAAACAGTTGAAATAATGAGAGAAATATGAAAGACACTTCTGTATCCAAAATAGCCAGACAACCGCAAGATGGAAAGACTTGGTTTTTCACTCCAGCAGCAACTCAGGTAGTCTTGAAACAATAGGTAATACCATCACTGTAAAAAAAGCAAGACCAGATAACCTGCATCAAGACTTTTTAAAGAGCTGTCCAAGGAACTACCTGAATCACTAAAACTGTCTTTCAATAAATCCCAAACACTGTTAAATCCTTAAGGATTTCAGGCAGAACATACTTGCTAATATACAATCCCAAACAGGGCAACTCATGCTACCTCACATATACAGTCAGCCTTACACTGATCCCAGAAAAAATTACGGAAAGCACAAGAATAGGAATCAGCTCTGAGGAGCTAAGGAATTATAACCAACATCAGCTCAAGAAAAACATATCCTACTGGTCCAGTATCTTACTCAGTGACACCGGTAATCCTGCTGGTAAGACAATTGTTTTAGTATCATCTGCCTGGGTAGCTGCAAGACATTTAAGCTGGTGCTACATAATGATTTCGTAAAGAAACACAAATAACAGGACACTAACATATCCAGGCAGTAAATGAATCAAAGCCTTGCATTTTAATGAGACTCGAAGTACAATGGCAGACAGCAAACTGTTACTGAGAGACAAGCTTCTAACTAGGTCCCATAAGACTCATTTTACTGTACTGTTCTATTAAATACTTTTTACCCGTCACCTGGAAGGGAACTAAACCATTAGTAACCAATTGCAGATAAAATAATGATACAGATGTGACAAAGAAGATGATTCATCCTGAATACAGTGACTTGAATCCTGAATTATCAAGACATAGATGTCAGTAGAACCCACATAAAAATACAGCTCTATAGGACAGAGAAACTAGACCATACTTACAGAGTAGGGGACTCCACCCCACCCTGAGAGTCAGGACATCTGAAAAGGACTTGGGTAGGAAGGGACCCTGATGGATAATTACCCAGGTATGAATTTACTTCTCCTTGTAGCACTCCTGGCAAAACTACAGCTGAAACTAGCTGCATGACCTGTGTTAATAATGAATTAGAGCAGAGTCTACAACATGCACGTAGTTGGTAACGCCACAGTCACTGCTGAAATGATGTGTCCAGTACTGCTGCCCACAATCTCAGCAGTATACGAATAAAGCAGAGTTTTAGAGACAAACCATGGGAATAACTGAAAAGGCCAGGAAGCACCTCACGGAGCACAACATATTAAGCTTAAAAGAGCTGTGGCTCAATCACAGTCTATGGACATACCCAAAGCTGGGTAAAACAGCCCACGCTGAGCTCCTGGCTGCCTCATTGCCTCATGAGTCTTCAAGCAACCACCCCAGCTTGCTCTCAGGAACATCAGTTCCCATCTGCAAAACTTCCTTCTCCTGTGGGTACCTACTCAATGTCCACAAATTTGGTAATGAGTGTTCAAAACAGCAAGTGAAGTTTTAAACCAGAGTTGAATGCTAGAACTTAGAGCTAAACAACTTAAAACACCAAGATGCTTGTTTCTAGTGAATGTAATCAATCACCAGAATAATCTACCAGGTATGGTGTGAACTCTCTTTCAGAAAGGAATTAGTTTGGCTGAAAAATGCAGGTGGGGAGAACAGCAGGCCGTCTTAATGGCTTCCAGCTTTTTATTTCCTAAATGTCCATTCTAACTTAAAGCCTCCTAGAGCAACAACAGTCTCACCCTTTCTAAAATACAGTATGATATCAACTAGCCATTAGCTATGAGTGTGAAGAGACCTGGAACATCTTCAGCTGAGAACAACATCTCAGCTGAAGGAGATACTAATTTCATTCCTGTTCTAACACACCATTCACCATTTCAGTTGTAAACCTTCTTGTAGGTCTGGCTGTGATTACATTAAGGCACTTTATGGCTCTGTAGTTTCCTTAGATTAAACACGAACCAAGCCTTTTGGTTTTATGTCCTACACCAAATGACTTAGGATCAAACCTCATCTCACCACGACATGGGAAGTACCACATAGCTAAAAGACAAACCAACGTTTTTCTTTTCTTTTAAAAACAAAAACCCAAGCAAACAAAAGCCCAACAACCTGTGGTGAATGTTGAGTCCTCGAAACAGCATCCAGGACCTTTCTAATCAAGAAAGCAGATTTACCTGAGTCAGCCTTCATCTGAACAAAAATCTGAGATTCTCAAAGGCTACAAAGGAACCACTTCTTGAGGTGCTGCTGAATTCCCCAGCCACAATGACTGTCCTGTTTGCCTAAACAATCACTGCACAGACTCTAATTTCAGGCCCAAAAGTTAAAAACCTGGAGTGGCTTTACTGACTCAAATTAAATTGCTCCAGCTTTCCATCAATGCAAGAAAGCACCTCAAAAGTTAACTGATAATTTAATGAGCCACTTTGAGACACAGCTAGTCAGAGAGGCTTTACATAAAGCCACTTGCACCTTCATGCTGCAAGCATAGGTCCTGTTCCTAAACTGCTTGGCTTTCCAGCTTGTAAACTCAGCATACATCATGCAGCAAAGTAACTTTCAGAAGTTGTTCTCCCAGCTCCACTTCTAGAACTGACTTTTTAAGACTTGATTGATAACACAAAACCACCCTGTTGGCTTAGCCCTGACCTTTCTTTACAGTCCAATGCACACAGATTTGCCACATTCTTGTTCACAGCCTCTAGATTTGTCCCTGCTCCAGGTACTGAGGTCTGATTTTACATGTGTTCATAAGAAGCCTCTGTGATTAGCTTCTAGATAAAAACTCGATGTAGGGAGGATGATAGAGATATATTATGGCATGTTTATTTGCCAAGACCTTTGCAGTCATATGGTCATTTATTTTAGACAGAGGGAGATGTGGAATACCTAAGAAGTACAGGACATGAACTCATGCCTCCTTTGCATTCTGGCATTCTTGCCATATTGCTGCCATATGCTGTTCCCAGATGACATCTGCCATCAAATGCTTCCATCAATAAGCTACTAAGGTGTTTATTTTAAAAAGTGAGGGTTTTTTTCCCTTCCAAAGCCTTATGCAGAAGATCTCCAGTGGCAATTCAATAAAAGGGAAAGCACCACATTACAGTAACACGTCCCTATATATCTTGAAGATGGGGCCGTTCCCTGAAACAAAGGAACAGCACTTAATACCTGATCCAAAGACTTTTGCATGCAGTCAATGGAAAGACTTCCAGTGTTTCAGCAGGCTTTGGACCAGGGCCCTTAATCTGGGGAACATACTCTCAAAAGGCAGAAGAATGGAAAGGTCTGGCTGTATCACATGTATGGCCTTGTGGCAAGTGTGCATTAGGTAGGTTCCTTTCCAGATTCTACCTCAACAAATACGCTTCCAGCCAGAGAAAATTAAGTCTCTCAATAAAGTGGGTAAATAATAGGACTCCAGCTTGGAAGGAGGTAAGTTCCTTCAGACATACGATATTGTTCTAACTCATTCTCTGGCCACCTTTATAAAGATCTCTTTTTCTAGATTCTTTTGGGGCTCTTTTCTTCCCTGATTAGCAAGGGGAATGTGAAATTTCCAAATACATGGCTTCTAGCATCTGGAAGAAATGTAAGCTGGGATGGGGGAGTCCAGATTCAAAGAGGGAGAGAAAGCTCAGACACCAAACAGTCTGTTCCGAGTCCATCCTAACTGGGACAAAGCTGCTCCCTTAGCTCCCTTCTTTCCAAGCTGTATATCCTGGCAGGGAGCCTTCTCAGTTCCTATCACACCACCAGATCAGAACAGCAGATTTCTTTTCAATAAAGCTGGAACTTGTTCCTCACTCACAAACCTACAGATGTATGTATGGCTGCTGCAATAGCCTGCCATTATACACTAGGTAAATGCACAGCAAGCACAAGTGAAAAGTACAGCCATCTTTCAGCATACCTCAATGTTGAAATGTGGCTACTTCACTTCCAAAGCGTGCATCAAGAAAAACTTGAGTACACGGCAGTGATTGGCACAAGACATATACAGCCCCTGCACTGCCAGGAAGGCCCAGAGCCAACTACAAGAGCCAAGAAAACTGAGCTGGATCTCTCAGAGATTGGGTGAGAATGAGAACACCAAGGATCTGCATGGATCCAACACACCTCCAAGCAGTTTAAAACATCACATCATGTTGGAGAACACAATATATCACTTATCCTTCCCTGAGGGCAAACATCCCCTGTACCCCCTACAGGCATTTGGATGAAGAAATTAGCTGCCAGTGCTGCATGTGTCAGTGGATCTGACCCCTGGTATCCATAAATTTTGCTTACTAGGTATTCATTAAGTGCTGTTTTAGTATTATCCAGCCAACTGGATTGATTCCTGAATCAAACCCTCAAAGCACGAAGGCCAGGAACTGCAATACAGAGGACAGAAGTGCTCCTCCATCACCACATTCTTGGGGTACCAGAGACATCTCTCAGCTTTGCTAACCCAGGCCACCCCTGGGACCAAGCAGACGTGGGACAAGGAGCAAAAGCCTGCCACAAGCCATGGTGAATGCCAGACCCCAATGTTGCTGTCCCTGTTAGCATCAAAGAGGGTACATTTGCTGCATCATTTTTACACATCACTTGTAAGATGGAAAGTTCTGCAGATGTTCTTTCTCATAGCAGACATCTGGGCAATCCTGGAGTCTTTAAGACTATTTGCCCAAAGCCCCCCAAAAGTCATTTTATACCTATTGTGCAATGCCTACTCAAATAAGCAAGGAATCTCTTTTCAATTTGAGATACTGGAGATCACCTGTGGGCTCAGGATTAGTATTACTGAGCAAAGCCTTCATCAAGTATGGGATTGCTAGGTACTCTCCCATCAGTTCAAGAGAGTCAGTGCTGCCAAGGTCTATTAGCTTTTCAGCCTCCTGAGTACAAAGTCCACCCACAAGGTTGGGGGGTTTTGTGGGTAGTGGTTTTGTTTCTTGCTTCTTTTTCCCCACCCCAAGGAATGAAAACCCACACGTTGTGATTCCCATCCTTCACTCATTGCTATGGTAAATACAAGTTACCATCGCTATTTCAGCTGAGCTAGCTGCTGGATTGCAAATGCTATACATAAACAAAAACAAGTAAGAGAAGGAACTTCAACAGGCTTAGCTCGTCTTTTAAAATTCAAGGCAAGGGTCTAAAAAGAGATGAAAACGCTGAATACTAACACCAGCCAAACAGGGAAAAATAAAGTTGTAAGCCTGAAAAACTGAAACGGAAAGAATGACATTTACTGCTGCATTTGATGCGCATAACCACTGATAGACTCTCCCCAGGAAGTGTTGAAATTGCCATCACTGAAATGAATCCAGAAGCTAAAAATTAAATTATCTTTCCCAGAACATTCCAATTTGGGCTTTGGCAACAACAGATGGTTTAATGCTCTTAAATATATGCACGCGTGTGTGTGCACGCATGCACACACGCACACATATACTTTAGTACAGTATCCTCTTTCAAGCAAGACCTCCCTCTTAGTTTTCACAAAGTCAGACTGAACTCATGGTCCTTCTGCAGTCTTTTCTTCAAAGTCTCTGCTCAAATGCACAACTGTCAGATTAAGCAACCCATAAGGAGTCTTACAGCAGCTCCAAGTTATGAATGAATGGTTATTTGTGGACTTGCCTGTCAAGACAGATGAAGCATTTGTCAGTGCAGTGTGGGTTAGATATGGTGGGAAGGAGCCAAACAAGCAAAGTGAAAGGTCAGTATCACAACATTTCCCTTTCCCCTGCCTCAGTTCGCCTAAAAGGATGCCACAGCTTTTGCTGAAGTGTAATACAGAAGTCTATATTCATGCAACGCATCATGCTTACTTGAAAAGCAATATTCTAATGCAATAGATTAGTACACATAAGTAGAAGAAAAATGGGTGCAGAGAGAAAGAAGAACAGGAGCATTCTTATGCAAGAAAGCAAGGGACAAATCCGAAACTGAAAGAAAACAACACATATTTAGTAACTTGTTGATACTTGAATCAAGACCACCCTGTGGAAGTTGAAACACAAGCATTGTTTTTCTTGTATTAAAATGCAGTATTACAAGGCTAATTCATGCTGGAAGGGACATCCAGTCCAACCTCCAGCTCAAAGCAGGGTCAGCTATGAGGTTGCTTTATCTTTCACAAAGTTATTTATAACAACTTGAAGTCACCATCACACTGTGCGAGGTCTTGTATAGCAACAAAAAAAAGAGGCTCCTTCCCTAAGGGGGTCCCAGTAGGGAAAGGCTCAGCTCTACAATAAGGATCCTGAATATGTCAATGAGCATCACACATAAAATTAAAAGGAACCCCCATTGTACAAATTAAAACCTGAACGAGGGAGAGATGTTCTCCCAACACTCTCAGCCATTAATGTGCTGCAGGCATGCTTGTGAGGTCTATCATCTCCTGGAAACCAAACGTGGATGCCAGCGAACTGAAATGGCAACACAAGATGTACTTCATTGGAGCCAGGAGCTTTCCAAGCAGCATGCATGAACTGCCGTGCGGTTGGATCCCTTTGGAAAACCTGGCTGATTTAGACAACACTATGCTACCCACAGAGGCAACTTTTCTACTCTGGACTAACTTGCAGCACATCAAAAACATATAAAAACCTGCTCATGAGAGAGGTCTAGTGAAGCCAGGTCTAGCAGTTCATTTCTCCAGGGCCAATCCTGTGCCATTCAAGCTAGGAGAATCACAGTACTAAACAGGCTCATGAGTCATTCATACATTCAAAAACAACTGTTCACACTGACAGGAGGTAAAACAACCCTCCACACTAAGGGGTTTTTAACTCCTCATCCTCTTGCCCTGGACAAATCTGTAAGTTTCTCCTCTACACCTTGCAGCTCTATGTCCTGTGCGGTTGGGTGTCCAGCTACAATCACTTCACAGCAGGAAGGACAGCAAGGACAAGCACTGGGGAGATTTTTTAAGAAGAAACACAGTTGCTTTGGATAAGACTACTACAGGAAGCCAACTGACAGCGATGTTGGAGCTAGGAACCTACTAGTCAACACCGCAGATTGAACGGGAAACAAGCAACGGCCTGTGGTTGAAAGCAGGATGCAAACTTTCCCTAAACAGTAACCAAAACAAACTGTTTAGCTGTAACAAGTCAGCAGAAACACTGGTAACACAGTATTACAGCAAATAATACCTGGGGAGTGTATCATCCTCAAGCTAAAAACTGCCTGCTTGAAAACAGGCACCATGTGGTTTCACAACAGGAGCGGAAACATTTGTGTGCCTTCACTCATGACTTGTTTTGTCACTGTACCCTGGGGTTCCTCTCTTTATCTGTAATACAGAAGCAGTCTAGCATAGACACTGCAAAGGCAAAGAAGGCAGCTGCCCAACAGGGTCAGTGTTCTTTGGCATCACGGGAGTACTGAAGAGCTGCATCCTTCCTCTCTAAAAACCCCTGTAAAGCATTTACTTCCCACTGGCCTCTGATGCCTGAATGACAGGTTTCAATGCAGAGAAAGGGATTTGAACTGTATGGCTTTGCTCATCCCTGCAAATGCACCACAAACTGGGCCCTGAGTTGGGAAGCTAATTAGGCAGACACAGCCTTAATGAGTCCATTCATGTGTGGGAAGCTCCGCACAAGTTTCAGAACCATGCTGAAGGAGCTCACCACGGACGACGGCCACAAGTTCTCATTCATCTTTGGTGCAGACAGGAATCTCAAACTGACAGCGAAATGTTGGAAGTGGTAATTCCAAAGTAGCACAGCCATCCTGATGGCCACTACTGTTCTCACGCCGTGCACCAAGGATGAGCAAGGCTAAAACCAGCGGCTAACAAAGATGATGCTCTGCTTTCTCACACCATCACCTACTCACATTCAACCCTGCAGTTAAGAGGAACCAGCAAGAACAGCATGAGCTCTTGGCACTCCTGCTTGTGGCTAGAGATGTACAGGAAGACAAGGGCACATTGCCAGATAGGTCTCTGGGACTATACAACACTCATAGTGCCAGCAGGCTGGGGCTGTGGAGCAGCAGGGGCAGTGATGCACGTCTAACCTTCTCACTCACCAAATTAAGAGTTTAAAGTGCCTCTTTAAAACAGACACCAGAGATAAGCTTAAGGAGGGTTATGGAAAGGACTCAGGAATATAGCCCTACATTTGTCTTGTAGGTCTGCTGACCTTGCAACATTAAAGAAGTGTGTTGTGTGTTTTGCTTTTCTGTAGGCTCCAGCGATCGTATACCATGCCAGACCAGCTTGTGGTCCTCCCCAGCTCCCAGCGTGGTGCCCTGCTGATGATTCAGGAGGCAAGCAGATCACACAAGTGGTACCCCCCCCCCCCCACCTGCCCTATATGGGTGGAAGAGAGCTCTCTTAGATTTCAGCTACCCTTCGTTAGCGCACCAGAGCATGTTATTTGATTATCCCTCTTAGAATATAGGGGGCTACTGTCCAGAAAATGACCCTGCCCCTTTTTAAAGCTATTTACAATTTCCTGGGTTTTTCACATCACCACCCAGGAGGGCCGCAGTAAGTGTTATTCATGGGCAAGGAACTATTCCTCCCGCTTCTTTCCTCAGGGAAGCCTTTGCATTGCTTCAGGTCCCCTTGCAAACCAGACAGTAAACCTGGCAAGCACCTCCCTACAACAGGTGCTCCAGAGCATAACCATAGGGCCAGCATAGCTAGGAGGCTTTTATGTCAGGTACTCCTTCAAAGACCATTTCCTTATAATCAATAACAGGAAATCCTGAAAGATTAAGGTCTGTGTTCTGCTAAATGCAAATGCACACGAGCCATGCCGGTGTTAACATCACGGTAATGACGCAGTCAGTGCCAGCAGACATGAGCATGGCGATTCTGCATGAGCAATTTTGGTACCCTGAAGAAAAGGAGCCCACATACATATAATTGCTGCTAAATCGAGTCCTTGTTAATAAAGTAGAAGCATGTCATTGTGTCCAGCCAGTTTATAATGTTGTCTTTCATGAGGCAAATACTCAGCAGAAAGACGGGTCTATGTAAAGCAATATTCATGGTACCAAGCACCTGAAAAGACTAATCCTACCACTTGGTGCAATCTGGAACCTATGGAAGCTCCTTCATACTTAAGTATTTTAAAGTCCATGCAAACCCCAGGCGCAAACCCAGAAGAACTGTGATTTCTTGGGCTACTAAGAGACCTATCTCCAACAATGCAGAAAAAATAACACTTTACCTGCATTAGCTGTAAGTCATCAGTACTGAGCAGCTCTTGATCGTGATAAAAACTGCCATGAATGAAGATGACAGAACTGGGCCCCAGCCCCACATACATGTGCTGCCTGTTCTTCTCAAGTATCCTGGTTATGCATCAGTATTTGCAACCCTTAACTGTATTTGCATTAGATTCCTGTTTATTATCAGTACAATGGTGATTATCACTCAGCCTCCAATAAATAACTAGCTTCGTTATCAGGCACTAGATAATCGAAGAAGAATTGATAAGTAACCAAGTTCTAAGGTGATCCACCTTTCACAGAAATCAGTATTAAGCATCTGCTCAGGTAACTTCACCTGGGCACAGAACTCACAAGATCTGTCTCTGATGTGCTCAGCTTCCATACCCCAGCCCCTTTTCAAACCACTCTATAACATAGCATAAATTCCAGCTGCCAGCTGGACTTAGGAGAGATTCAAACCTTCAGTACCTAACCCACACTGCTGCAAGCACAACACAGGCAGGCGTGCCTGACAGGCAGGAGCTTTTCGGTTTTTCCAAACCTCTTTGTAGTACTTTTTTCCACCGCTACTTTTCACATCTGGTGGTTTTGGGTCCGGCAGTGCCCGCCTCACTAAATTTCCATATATACTCTGACTCGATGTGTCCTTAACCTCAAGTGGACTGTCAAGCCAGATGCCCCCTTACTTCCTCAGTACAAACTATGGGTAAACCTTAGCATAACTTCACTTTGAGCCTTAAACTAACAGCATGTGAAAAGATTAATATGAATAAATTCAAAACTAATCAGATCCCTTCTTTAAATGTTGACACAGTATTATTTATATCCCATAAATACCTTCTTGACTAAAATTCATCCCAGGAGATTGGCATCTTGCCAGTTCTATTCATATTTACTGTATTTATACAGTACAGTTGGCCAAGGATAATATTTAAGACAAAATATGCCTTAGGGTATATACAATATCTCTTATAGTTTTCCTTTTAAATCTCCTCATTGCTAAAAATATTTAGCCTGAACTTTACAGAATGCCCCACAAAGACCTATCAGCGATCCGTAGTGATATATTGCTGACTATGAGTATAATTAGAGCATATTTGTAATACTTGGGTTGTAGTCAGTTACTGAATGCTAACAACTTGTGGTAAAAACTGAACCGCTGCTCTTTCCCATGCCTGCCTTCCAGCAGCTTTTGACCTCCAGTGCGTTCACACCGATCCCCTTCTCCCCTTGGATGCAGCAGAATCCATAGAGTTAAAAATACTCGCTCCAAGACGTCTCAGAGAAAGCGCCCGCGGCAGCCAGAGCTGCGCTTTCCATTTCTTCCTTTAGAATGTGGTGGAGCGATTCCTCTCCTTCTGTCTTTTTTGGAAAGGTTCGCTCCATCCAGCATAACTAGAGAGCAGTGGAAAAACAGTTAACCTACTTACTGTGATGTTAGCGACAGCCCTTGCACAGTAGTACTGGATCGGCAGCTTAACCGCCCCTTCGATCCCAAACGTCTGATGCACTCTGTTGGTAGATACCTGCAATCTCCTTTGCTCTTCCAAACCCTTCCTACTGATACTTCAGCACGAATCTGGCCTCTCTGACAGCATTTTAAAAATAGATCCTCTTTTTGTCAGCACCATCCAAGTCACACACCACAGATATTTTAATTTTCTGGAAAGTATGCAGCTGCATTCTGGACTATTGGTTCTTTGTAGTTTGCTCATGTGAGGAAACAGGACAGACATACTCAGGGTGGGTGCATTTTACAACTCTCTGCTCTGGGGTCAACTCCAGAAGCCCAAGGCACTGCTATCACTGCCCCTAACCTCTGCCCATAGGGGCTCATCCCTCTGCTTAGGGCACAGCCTGGTATGTCTCAGAGTGCTGACTTCCACCAAAACCACCAGCAAAATACTACAGTATTCCGACGTGGAAAACAGGCACGATGTCTGTGTTCTCACTATGAATTACACTGAACCTCTCTGCTCATACCCACTTGGCTCCCTTTTTTTTTAACCTTTTTTAAAGTATTTCTTCCCCGAGGGTAACAAGGGTGGAGTGTATTTATCATGGCTATTAAGGACGGTGCCATAATTACAATAATAAAACGGCTCTGACTGCCAGGATGTCCTGTACCTGATGCTGTCATTTAAGAATAAAGGAAGAAAGGGGAGGCAGCTGCACTGAGCACGGGCTTTGGATACCTTGGCTGGCATCCTAGGACTATCACATGCAAGATGGAGCAAGCCCCAGAGCTACAACTTACTAAACTAAAAATAAATAAGGAGAAAATGCAATTAGAAACTCTAGGATAAAGTTACCAAGATGGCTGCATTATCTATTTAAGCAAAGAGGTATGTGCTTTTCAGAAACAGACAGCAAAGTATATAGGGCATCAAGTGGTGGGGGAGGGAAGAGAGGGAAAAGGGAGCTAAATGAAAGGAATAGGAACTGGGCTTTGGATATGTGAACAGTGAAGTTATTTTCTGCTTCTGGTATTTCACTTTCCTCAGTGTGGTGATGAGCTAGATTCTTTTAAGGGGGTGCAGTGCTTTTTCTGTTTTCCTCTTCTATACACTTAACCTTCACTACCAAAACAAAAAGGCACATCATTGTGATTATCAATCATTCTAAGTAGATTTGGTCAGCACATTTACACTTTTTTCCCCTCTTTTTTCCATTTTCTCCCCTTTTTTTAGCACAAAACGTGGCATGGATCAACCAGAAGGTCGTTAAAAACAGCAAAAGGCAGACGGGCTGAGACAGGTTCCAACAACCGAGGCTACCCAGAAGGGAAAACTTTGGCTGTACCTGAAGTGAAAGCGCCCATGAACTGAAAGGGGAGGCTGGCTAAAGTGGGAAGAGGGGGGAGGACCTATATGTCCCTGTACTCTCCAAGCACCAACCCGAACAGCAACCAGTCTGTGGGACAACAGAAGAGGCACAGGCAGAAGAAAAGCCCGTGACTTCTTTTTTAAAGACCTCCTTTTCTTCTCAGTTATGGAGAGATGGAAACCTGCCCGATCCAGACACTCCAAAGGAAACAACAGCAGTGGAAAGATATTGGCTCTTTCTGGAGGCTGCACAGGGGGCTGTGGGGGAGCTAAACCCAGTGCTAGGGAGGGCTCGGGACCCTGCCCAGGTACATAGTGATGGAAAGCAGAAGCACTTTTGGGGTGATTTCAAAGTGGACTGGGGAGCCAGCTGGCCCCCAGAGCCACCCAGGCATAGGCATACCCATCACCTAACACAAAGTCACCACCTATACGATGCTAAGGACAAGAGCAACCCAAGCAAAGGTGGCACAACGCAATGCACAGAGCTGGTGTTTGAAGGCGCTGGGCACTGCCAAGCCTCGGGGGCTAAGTTAACATACACATGCACAAACACAGAGGACTTACTTTCAGGGTAAAAAGGCTGCATGTCTATTTTGTAAACTTCTTTGGCATAATACTCCTCTTCGCTCCTCTCCCTCTCGCAAGTGGCAGCTCTGTGGTTGGCTTTCTCTTGCAGCAGGTCCCTGGTGCTGTTGTAGATGGAGATGACCTCCGGGGGCACCTCCTCGGGCTCGGGGTACTCGTCCGGGGGGCTGGTGAGCTTCAGCTTGCTCAAAATCTGCCCTCGGATCGCCTCGATCCTCTTGCGCATAAACTGATCCATGTCGAGGGTGCTGCAAGTAGACAGGCTGAAAGCCACGGTGGCCAGATCCACGGTGAGAAGCACGCTCAGGAGATAGCAGTGCATTTTAAGTGTTTAAATACAGCGCCCCCCCGGAAAAAAAAAAAAAAAAAAAAAAAAAGTTACTTTAACAACAACAACTACGGAAAAAAATATTTTAAAAAAAGGAAGAATGGAAAAATAAAACGGGGGATGTGTGCAAACAAAGGGAAGATCTGCAGACAGAGTTCTGCAGTTCAGAACCGGACTGCAAGGGCGAGTTGCAATCGAAACGCGTCAGTGAAAAAAATAGTAATAATAATTAAAATAATGAAAAAAGGGGAGGGGGGGGAGCAAGTTGTTACAACTCGATAGGATTCGGCGGGTTGAGTGAGCCGGGCAGCGGAAGAAAAACGGGAGGAAAAAGCCCCCCAAGGGATAAAACAAACCTGCGAATCAAGTAAATGGAAAAGAGCCCGTTCCCGGCGCGCTGGCGGGACGGCTGGAGCGAAAAACTGGAGGAAAAAGGGAAAAAAAGGAGAAGAAAAAAAAAAAAGGGGGGGGGGAAGAAAAATGGGGGGGGTGGGGGGCAAGCGGCGGCGCTGGGCACTCCGGGCGCTGCCGCAGCCGGCGGGTCAGGGCGTGCGGGCGCAGCGCTGAGCCCCGCCGAGCGCCCGCGGCTCCCGGCGGCGGCGGCAGCGGCACCGCCCCGCGCCCGGCGGCGCTCGGCGCTCAGCGCCCGCGGTGGCGGCAGAGCAGCGCACGTGTGCGCCCGAGCGCCGGCCCCCGCGGCCGGGACGAACTGCGGCGCCTGTGCCCGGCGGCGGCGGCAGCAGCAGCACGGAGCAGCGGCGGCGGCGGCGGCGATCCCGGGTCCGGCCGCGTCCCGCAGGCTGCTGCGTGCGCCCCGCGCCGCATGCACCGACCCACCCCCGCGCCGCCGAGCTCCTTTTTCCAGCTCCCTCCTCTTCCTCCTCCTTTTCCCAAACGCCAACCCCAACGCCGCAGTCAGCGAGGAGGCAGCGCCGCCGCCCCGACAGCCTCCACCGCGGATCCGCGGCCGCAGCGCCGCTCTCCTCCTCCTCCTCCCCTTCTCCGCGGCTCGGCTGCGGCACACGGCGCGGCTCGGCACGGCTCCCGGCGGATCTTAGCCGTGCTCCGCTCGGCACCCCCCGCCCGCCGGCCCCTCGGCGCGCCCTGCGAGCAGCGAACGGGTGCCAGCAGATAACATCACGGCCGCGCAGGGACTGGGAGATTTATAAGGTCTCTCCCCGCCCCACGTGCTCGCCTCGCCGCGGAGTGACGGGGAGGGGCTGCGGGGAAACGGAGGGCTCCGACGGACACCGCCCGGTTATTTATTGCCCTCCGAGAGCCGCGGAGAGGGGATGCGGTGCAGTGCAGCCGAGGTGCCTGAGCCCAAGGTGGGGAAGGAGGAGAGAGGGGAGAAACGAAAGCGGCTCAGACAGGCTGTTTTCCTTATTATTTGAGGGTTTAATCTTTCTTGCACCTATTATTAATTAGGCCAAACACCACCTTTGCCTTAAAGGAAGAATTACTCGCTTCTTGGGAATGACTGAATCATTGAATATTTTGGGTTGGAAAGGACCTTAAGATCATCCAGTTCCAACCCCCTGCAATGGGCAGGGACACCTCACACTAGACCGGGTTGCTCCAAGCCCCGTTGAGCCTAGCCCTGGACACTGCTAGGGATGGGGCAGCCACAGCTTCTCTGGGTAACCTGTGACAGTACCTTACCCCCCTCACAGGGAAGAACTTATTTAACCTGAAATTCCCATGTTTCAGTTTGAACCCATCACCCCTTGTCCTGTCGCTACAGTCCTTGATGTAGAGTCCCTCTCCAGCATCCAGGGAAGCACTTGGATGTGTTTATGCAGAAGATCGCGGGGTGGAGGGTGAGGATGGGCACACTGCTCCATCAGCAGGATGTGGTCAGTCCCTGTGCTGCCCCCTGCCTCACTTCTGGGCTTCGCTTCCAACCCTGCTGTAGTCAATTCTCATTGCTCTCCACTGATGGACATCCCCCCACTTGGTCATTAGTGCTACCCACCAAGCAGAGACAAGGGGGAGATGAGGAAGTTTTGCTCCTTCTCAGAGGTCTCCTCTTCTGGCAGAAGTGTGCAAATACATCCTCATTGCACTGGACAGAAATTCTCAAGCCCCAAATGCTTAGGCTGTGGCGCCTGTAATTCAATTTTCCACTGCCTCTTTCAGCCACAGCAAACATCACAGGCTCCATCCATGCCTGCTCCAGTGCGTGTGTGCAAAGCTCAGGCTCTGACCTCAGGAGGACAGCTGCCCCTCTGTCCTGGAGACATCACCATCTACTGGGCATCCCTCAACCTTACGCCACACAGCTTTTCTCTCTCAGTCCATTTATCACCCCTCTACATCAACATTAGAAGGCGAGCAAGTAGCCTTTCTCTTTATTCCCATCCATTTAGCCCTATATTCCCTTCTAATTAAGTCATATCAAGAGTTTCCAATCCCACCCTCTTAGGTGGGACAAGGTTGTTTCTTGCCAGAGGAGGAACCTCTTGTCTCCAGAGATGGAGAAACACACAGAAGCAGTACTCAAAGTGCTACAGGCATTTAGAAGGACAGCTGGGGCACTGCACAACCAGGTAGACACACACAGGTGAAGTGGGAGAGGATGACTGGGATCTGAGAGCACAATGCGCATCACATAAGGTATAAACCAGCCAAACACCACCAAAGACTTCCTCTGGCTGACCACATCTTGGGAACTGTCTTCATTCTGCAAAATGCTTGAGCATTTATAGGTATGGGTAGACACACAGACTCTGGAAGTAAACTTACTTTGTTGTTTGGAAGTGTGTGGGGATGTACAGACACAGAGACTGCATCCTGATGCAAGAGTTAATGGTGCTTTCCATTTCAGTGTGTGAATTCCTGCAAGGCCAGATTAAACATCTCTGCCACAATATTACGCTTTTACTGCTGTACATGTCAATGTCCTGCTCCCACTGACCTCAAAAACACAGCTGCAGTGTCAGGAATGGCAATGCTTCCAAGATCATTCAAATAAACAAGCAAGCTCAGTGTGTAGCCTCAGCTGGTTTTACTTCTGCAACACACCTGTACAAAACCAAGGGGACAGTTCCTCGAGCTGTTACATCTCACAGCTCCATGGCTGCTCCAACCAGCTGAGGAACCGGCTCTGTTACACGCGGCACCTCAACCACAAATACTTCTGAAGAGAACAGTTATTAAATGATTTCCTCCAAAAGCTACAGCTGAAACCATGAAGAAATTCCTGACGCAGCACCTATGGCCCTGCAACACTTGGCTGCTGTAAGTGCACTGCCCAATGCCTGCCTTGGGGGCTTTGGAGCAACCATGGGGACAGAGCTTAACACCCTCCTTCTGTTGGAAATTTCCCACCTCCTATTAGGAGACCTCTGCAGGTACAGCCCTGACAGATCCCAAAGTCTGCTTCTTTTGCAGGTGTATTTGTATTGTATTCCAACTTGGAGGAAAAAAAAAAAAACAACCAAGGACAAAACCAACAAACTTTGCAGTGTCCTTCACAAATACTGGAGCACTAGAGATGTCCACAGAGGCTATCAACCTCCTGTGTACTCAGGGCCTGGCCACCCACACTGGCCATACAGCCAGAGGTGCTGGAGGTCCAAGCTCCAGAGGAGCCTTCCACTAAGCCAGGCTGACAGCAAACCAGTCTGACTAGATTTTGGAAGTTGCTGAGATTCCTTTTGATTTGGAAACATTTCCTCAGACTCTTTTAGGCCAGCTAGGGAAAGAAAAAGGAATTAAAATAAATCTTGGTTTTGTTCTCAGTCAAGACAACCCATTTGCTTCCCTTCTCACCCTTTCAGCATGACACTGTATTGGGCTTACGCGAGAGCAGGTCTCCATTCTGACTCCCTACTGCAACACAGCTCAATTCCCTAAAGCTTTCTGGTCTTGCCACATGGATGCTTTTGCCAGGCAGAACTCCCCGGTGCAGGAGCACAGATGGACTACTTGTCCTTTCCAAAAGGCCCAGCCACTTGAGCTAAATACCCACCAGGCACAGAAGACCCACCACACATGCCTGAGCTGCTTCAGTTCACCCCAGGAAGGGCTACCTACCTGCCAACCAAATCATGCCAATACACATCCACATTCATAAGCACCAAATGGAAAATATCTGGAACACAGACATGATTATAGACATCAGGAGATACCTGATCTTACTTCTAAAAGTCAATCCCCTGTACATACAAGTTTGGGGGCTTTTTTCCATAGAATTCCTGCAAGCTAGACTTGAAAAGCTGATGTTCCTACCTTGTAATGCACAAGAAAGACAACCAAAAATTGTCAGGAATGACAATGCCCAAGCGTGTGCACTCTGCAAAGCTGGATAAAGAGTAACATCATCAAAATTCAGTTATCACATGCCCTTCTGCACAGGTAATCCAGCTCCCCTATTCTACCTTTAATTTCCAGGAGTGATGTATCTGTTAAACTCATCCTCATTATGGCTTTGTGTTTTAGCCTAAAAAGCTTTTTGGTTTTTTTTATTCATTCCAAAATGGTTTTAATTAACAATTACCTGTTAGTTTCAAAAGCTGCTGGGATTACCAAACAATGAAGTTTAACTCAACCACATTTATCCGTTCCCTGTGCCTTTATGAAATGGGTTTATCCTGTAGGGCTGCTGTCAGTGGAAGCTTTGTAAGTCAAAAAGCAGGAACGGGCCCTTAGCATGCATACAGGGAAAGAACAGAACTTAATCTGTTTTGGAGCTTTTAATTCAATGCAATACTGTCTTTTTATATATATATATATTTTAATAAACAGTAAGTGTTTATTAGAAAAACAGGGACACCTGGAAAGTTACTTCACTGAACGCAAAGGTTTCATGTTTCCTATTAACTTAAGAATTACACGGTCAGGATTTTACAATTTGTGGTTTCTTTTGAGATTGTTTTGGTTATAGGCAAATGTGCTCTGTGAAATACAAAGGCAATAATCTCTCTGAAACTGCTGACGACCAGGTCATTAAGTAAGGTGGCTGGCTCCATTTCATGAACTAAAGAACACTGTTGGAAGACGGAATAACGTTTAAAAGTTAAGAGGTGACTTTTGTAAGCGCTCACACTGATGAGGAGCACAGGATGATTGCACAATTAATTCTTTGTGGCACACAGAGAAATCTGCAGCCCTAACAGTGGTCGTGCAGAATCTCAGTCATTCTGGTGCAGGGCGCTAGGCAAAAACACGTTTGAATTCTCCTTTTTATATAACTAGGTGTACTGAGGTTCAACTCCTAGAGCCAAAGTGACACCTAATAAAGGTGAGGCAAAGAGGAGATGACAAATAATGGAAAGTTGTAATATATACCATAATAAAACCTTAGATTTTACTGTTTATTATCCTTAGTGAAGCAGAAGTCCATAGTCCTGCACTGCACATTTCATTAGCGTGCGCAGTAATGCCTGGATGAATTTGAGAGCAAACCCTGCTGACCTTACTAATACAAGCAGCCCCACTGCTTCTCAGATTGTGTTTCACACAACCACAGCCCACTCCTGCAACACTCATGTTCCAGAAGATAAAGGTTACTTTATAGAACATGCTGTTTGACACGCGACACTGCCTTCCATGTTTATATATGCATATGTAACTACTTGTCAACTTGCAAATCAAAGGTATGCTTCTGATTATATAGAGAGAACCTCTCTGTAGGAATGAGAAATTTAATATATTTTATATATAGGAATAAATGAGAACTTATTTTTATATATATTTGTAGATGTACACATATTTTTACGTATTTTATGTATATTTTATATGCACAGACATACATAAGTATAAAGAAAAGTTCTACAAATAAATCCAACAACTTCAGTGGAAACGATCACAGGAAGTGGTGAGAGATTATAGTTGTCCCCCCCAAAAATCTTATAGATAACAGGAAAAAGAGGACATAAAGAAACGTGACTATTACTTTGTATTTCAGTGCTCGGGTTATTATCTACATCTTACAAGGCTTGGATTTGACAACCCAGATAATAGCTTTCCTGTAGTAAAATTGCTGTCCCTCTCTGAAGAGCACAGCTGGACATCAGGGGGTTTAGGGAAGCAATATAACAATCACTGGGCTAGAACCATCTATCCTGAAGATATACATGTTTCCTATAAAGGCTGCACACATCAGTGCATCCAAAGAGGTTTCTGCTTCCAACAGCCAATTCCCATCTTTAAATCAGTTAAAACTGAAGCCTTGGTAAAAATTCTGTGAATGCCAGAGAAGTTCCCCCATGGTTACAACTCCCAGAGCCTGATCCATTCATGTGCTCTTTCAAATCTGCTTGTCAGCCCCAAGGATGCCACACTAATCTTCACTGCATCATTCCAGTTTTAGTCTATATACCACTAAAAAAACTCCAGCCTTCTTTAATCCTAGCACCTGTGGTTTTAATCACCACAGGAAATCCTGTTTCCACTAAAGTCAGTAAGACTTAAAATATCAGCAGAGGAAAATGATCAGATTCACTAACTAAAAATAAAAGTAATTTTAAAAAGGGGGAGAAATATAAGCCCAGTGGTTTATATACTAGTGTGTCTTGACATCTACTTATAGCAAGCATGACAAAGTAAAGACAGCAGAATAAAAGTAACCCCTTTAATCTCAATGTTTGAACTCCTGACCTGCATCTCTTCCTCAGTGTTACAGCTGTTCCCTTCTATTTCTGAACTGCTCAGCAATGATTTGAGTTACACCTCCTTAAGTAACACGTAAATAATAGCTATAAACACTGTACTGGTCTATAGCAGTTTATTCAACAACTTAAAAGAACAAACAGAAAAACTCAAACACAAAACTCACAATACAAAGCTTTTGTGCTGTACTCACCAAACTAGCTCCAGAGAAGGTCTTTGTGGCACCTCTCAGCCTTACACATTTTTAAACTCATGCTTTATGCCTGGCTACCAAAATCAATGAAACCAATGTTCTCAAATAGCTCATCAAACCATACCTTTTCAGTTGGATGGTTTAAGCTTGATGACTCAATCTACAGGCAGAACAGAAAGATCCATTTCTGTGACAGTGACAATTCTGAGACAGATTTAGGTTACTTTAGAGCTAGATCTAAAACAGGCCACCCATATGGAGTGGTAAAAGTGTCAGTACCTATGCCTCCTAAATCAATGTTCTGTCTGGCTGTAGGCCATATGAAGAACTTAAGTAACACCCCTGTTTTTAAGCTCGAAGAGCATATACAATTCTCTCCTATCTGGATGGTTTGTATTGGGAGCATGCTTAGTAAAGTGCTCTCCAGAAGGAGGACCAACTGAGAGCACCTTCCCTACCATCCAAGGCTGGCTCTGGCGTAAGGACAAAGATCTTTAAAAGGAAAAATCGAAAGAACTGTGGTGTTTTTCCACACCTATATTTCTATATTTTCTAGAAAAATGAGAGAAAGTTTTTATGCAAATAAGATTTAAGAACAACAGATACCAAGAATGGGACAGCTGTATTGAACATATCAAAGCCCAATTTGTTCTTTGGATATTAACTACTCCATCACGGATGTAGACTGACAGCTGAAATGCCTACGCTCACAAATAAAAGCATCATTTGAACATCAACCTCATTAACAGCTAAGTCAAAGCTTAGAAAAGCCTACATACTGGCTGGGAAATGCAGACCATATTGATGTAATAAAAAGACACAAATGTATTTCCCTTCTTATCTGAACTATCTTCCTTACAAAAAACTTATTTCACTCCTGCTTTAATTCTAAGCAATGATGCCAAAACTTAAAATAATCCTTCAGCAACTAAAAAACAGGGCACACACAGCAGATGGAGAGGACAGCAGTGGCACCAGCAGTCCTGATCTGACCTGCTGACTGCACTGGTACCTCAGAAAGGTGTTCAGCACCCTTCAAGGCCTGACTGGTCCCTTTGTTAACACAATTCACAAGAATGAATGGCAATTTATCATCCCATCAAGCTGGATTTGTTTGACCAGTTTTCTTACTGGAAGTGTATTTATACATAGGTCTAATACATTGTTTTGGCATAGTAACAAGCTCTTAAAGAAGCCCTTAAAGCTGATCAGGTGTCTGGAGCATCTCTCTTATGCTGATTGCGGGAGCTGGGCTTGTTTAGTCTACAGAAGTCTGAGAGGGGATCTCATCAATGCAGATCATTATCTCAAAGGCAGGTGCCAGGAGGATGGTGCCAGACTCCTTTCAGTGGTGCCCAGCGACAGGACAAGGAGCAATGGCCATAAACTAAAACACAAGAAGTTGAACCTCAACAGGAGGAAGAACTTCTTTACATTGAGGGTGGCAGAGCACTGGAACAGGCTGCCCAGGGGGGTTGTGGAGTTCCAAATCCACCATGGACGTGTTCCTGTGTAACCTGCTCTGGGTGGCCCTGCCTTGGCAGGCGGTTGGACTGGATGATCTACAGAGGTCCCTTCCAACTCTAATGATACTGTGATTCTGTGAAACTGAGGATCTTGCCTGAAGGTTCTGAAACTCGTAGTCTTTTTCTGTTATTATGAAGTGACACCAAGCAGAAAATTTTGTGAAGCCATATTAAAAAAAATAATTTCTTAAGGACATAGATACTGTCAAGTATTCCAGTCACCTAAAACCCAACTGTAAGCAAAACTACACTACTGTTACCAACATGTACCTGGCAGCATCCTTTACTTATGAACCATAAGCTCTTTGGAACTCATTGGGATTGCAACCGAGGTAGCAGACCTACACAATGATGGATAAGCTATCAATGTGGGTTTGGTCACCTTTCATGTCTAACGAGCATTGTGAGAGGATGAATGGATGGATGCCCAGGCAGGTATGTGAAGTCTCAAATAAGTAAGCTCACGTATTGAGCCCTGTAGTAACAGTTTTCATTCAGCTGCCAGACCTCAGACACCCTTCTGAAATGGAAGCAGAGAAGTATTTGTCCCTGGAAAGCAAAAGGCTGCTTCAAAAGTACAGTTCTAAAAATCTCTGCCCCTGACAGAGCTGGCAATGAAGCCTAGGACTGTTGATACTTGTATTTCTACCTGCAACTACCTACCCTTGTAATACATAATTTGCCTACATACATTGTGATTTATGGATCACTTGAGAAACAAAGAAAATCCTCTTTAGATAAAATATACACAACCCAAAAGTTAATGCAAACATCCACATAATCAAGAAGGCTTTCCATTACCATTTTGCTTGGATCAAGCAACACTTGTAAGTATTCCTGTTTGGAACAAGAATAGGAAAGTCCTCCTTTTCTGGGAAAGAAAAACAAAGTGATTGAATAGCCACAGGCTCTCAGCCACAACCTCCAAGATTACATTCATAATGCAGTTTATAATGGGTTCATAAATGGCTAGTGGAATCTTTAAGTACCTCAATATTCAAACAAGTTTTAAAACTATCACAAACAACCCTGTTATGTTCTATTTGTGATCAAACATGCCTATAATAGACATGAAGACCTGACTAGTACATAAAATCAGCAGGCTATATACTTAACCACTTCTAAATTACACATTAAGTCTCTGATAAGAAGTGTAACCAGCATATCTTTTAAGTGACCTATTTCTATTAATTATTTAGCTACTTCTGAAAACACTTCTGTCTGTAAGAAATCCTAGTGCTATCAAACCCCAGTGCAGGTCTGATCCTGGTTAGCAGTTCACAATTAACACCACATATACTGAAAACAGAATTAAGAAACACTGGGAAAATGTTGCAAAATACTGCTCTAAAAGTTCACTCACTGGCAAGAGAGAATGGGCTATTAAAATCACTGAGGCACTGTGAAGAAATAATGGGTTTTGTAAGTATTCCTAAAATCACCTTCCAAAGTGCCTCTTGGAAACCATTTGTGCTCATGAGGTCACATGTGAAGACCTGACGAAAGTGTCCTAATTCATTGTACAATTTGTTATCCAGCAGATAAAACACATGGATTTAAACAAAAAGAAATCATTCCAAAGGATGAAGCATTACACAAGCACAAGAATCTTTTTTGCTGAAGCCATTCAGTTTGACTGGAGTTTTATTACAACATATCCCATAAGACAGAACAGCAATTAAACAGATGCATTTGAAAACAGAATGGTTTGTCTAAGAAATATCAGCCATCCTTATCAGTCTGAAAAAGAATGATTAAGGAAAAGCCCTTATCTGCCAGATCATCTGCAGAGGCGAAACCTTTGACGCTTACATACTGACAAGAGGTTAAAAGCTGCTGCTTTAGAACAGGAGTAAATCAACAGCATTCCATAGTTTGGTAACCAAGAACTCCCCAGTGTCTAACACTGAGGTCCTAAAGTCCAAATTTAACACCTTATTTAGCAGGAGGATACTATCTATTTATTAAGATCCTAAGAGTCTTCCCTTCCTCAACCCTTCTCCTGGCCTTCTTACTGCTTACCTCAGCAAGTCTTGAAGAAATCATTGAGCAATTTGCAGGGGCTGGAAGTGAACAGCATTGATGACTGCTCTGTGTGGATATTAACTATGCCAGGACTCATTTCATAAGAATGAGTAGTTTGTCATTTTAAGTTGCGCAGACTGTTATGTGCCAGATGACTTCTGCCTTCCTCCCTGGAGACAGCTACTGAGCCAGCTCTGAACAGATGCAGCTTTACAGACCACCTTCTTCTGGAAGCATCAGATAGTCAGAACACTTTCATGGCCTCCAACCATTTCTCTCTCTAAAACAAAACACACACACACAAAGCCGTATCTCCATTAGAAAACGGTTTCTAGCTCTTTCATTCTGAGAACCCGCCTCACAGCTGCCGAAGTGGGAGCTCTTCCCTCCACGTTTTAGCAGGGAAGGTGATATGATGCAGTACCATTAGGCATGACAAGGATACTCCACCATCACTCATCAAGTGTTTAAGGAAACAGCAGACTGCAGAAAAGCAGACAGAAGATGGTAAGATGGTTTTTTTTCTATTTTCTCCATAGGCCAACTCATGCTTTCCTTGCTGAAAAAATACTTAGCACAATTAACATAAAGAGAAATTAGATGAGAGGATAAGAAACATGGGGGAGAGCTCACCCTGTGCCGCCTCTTATGAAAATCCACTTTGTTGCTTTGCATGCAATCCATACAATATTAAACTCTGCATGTTCTAGAGTTGGCTTGAAGCCTAACAAAACTGGAACCACCCCATCCTTATTGGCTTTATATAGATAGGTACAGAAATACACAAAGTTGAGATGATTCATGCTCTCTGGAATGAAGGGCAGCAGCACAGCTTTGCTTAAGCAGAGATATTCATGGGAGCAGGCAAAACAGACCGAGCACTCTGCTGGCTGGGAAAAGCTGCTGAAGGTTGTTCTTGGTAGCTATGGAAAAGGAAGAACATTACTGGAAAAGCGGGTGGGGAGGCGGGTAGAGCCTGATCCCACAGCTGAGAAAGAAGACTGGAAGGGGTATGGGCCAAACAGGGCTTAGCTCTTCTCTTGAACTGCTAGTCCATTACAATAAAGCTTGTGAAGTAAGTCATCCACCAAATGCCTAAATTTAAAATACACACTTCCATCTGCCACAAAGAGCCTGGAGCTTATTTCACTTTAGGAGGTAGTTACCAATCTAAGTTACTCTAGGAGTTTTTCTGAATACAGCACAACCAAAGGACATGGCAAAGGCAAGGTACCAAAATCTAAAAAGTATTCGATATACATAGAGTATGATGCTTCTGAAAAGGTAAGAAATGCTCTCCACTTACAGGCAAAAGGTATTGGTATGAAATGGAAGCTCAAAGTATTTTTAGCAGTATCAATATACTCCATGTTTTTCTTAAATACACAAGTGATACTCCATTCCCTTAATCAAAACATCACTTCAAAAATGCACAAGTAAACTTCAAACACCCAAGTATTCTAGAAGTAGTCTGAGAGTATTTTTAATGTCATAATGTCACTGTTCCTAAGAAACACCAGATTACTTTCCAAAAGTTTTACCTCAGGCAGATACTGGCGATATCAAATAAAAGAGCAACTGTAGATTTAAAGATGCTGATGTAATTTTTCCACACAAACTAACTGAGCTCTGTAGAAAGCAAGCAATGTCAGATTAGGCTATTATGCTGTTATTCTGCTTAAATAGCTACTTGAAATATTGTAGTCTTTGTTTTGCACTAATGAGATGCCAACTCTCACTGAAAGATACCTGGCCTTCAGAAGCCAGGATAACCATATGTCAAACTTCTGTGGTTTTGCCACTTGGTATTTTGGGAGTATGCCTTAGTTTGTGATAATAAATATCATGCCACAAACTAATGTCTCCTCAGATATCTAATATGTCTAACACTCAAAGCAGCTTGAAAATCTAAACATTTCTGCTGCTAGCTTTGAGCTGTCCTCAAAGAATTATGCTACAATATCCACATCAGATGAATAGGCTAGGGATAACACAAGCATCGCCAGTTGTTAGGATGGGTTTCTCTGCCATTTTGTATGTATATTTTTTTTCTCCTGCAGTATATACAAAGTACAAACCCTCTCTCCTCCTCAGTGCCTTTACTGGGAAAACCTAAATCCACTGTCCTACACAGATTTCAGTGCTATCTTGCATATATGCAGGTACAAAGAAAGGTTTGTATGCCAGACATCTATGGAAACAGACAGAATAGTACTGTGCTTTTAAAGTATCAATTAATAGTCCCCAAGGCATTTTCTTCACATAGGAAATGGGGAAATGTAATAGAAAAGTTAAACAACTGACACAGCATCAGACAGCCAGTCTGGAACAGTGAAGGCAGCAGAATTCAACCTCAGCCTCTCACTTAGAACACCTTAATCACAATGCACTTTCTTCTGTATGCATATGCATATAAAGAATATATTCTTATTATGTATGTTAATAATAACATATTCACAACTAAACAACTGATTAGGAAAAATTGCTGTGGTTTGGACAAAGACAAATAGTGTTACCCTGACAGATGTCTTCCAAAATCTGCTACTGTTACAGTATGCACCTAAGAGGAAGGGCTTTTGTTTGACCCTTTACAGACCTCAGGAATTAGCATTACAGCTGCCTAAACCCACAGGATGTATCCTGGAGGTCCAGCTCCGTGCTGAAAAAGGCCAGAACACCAGAACTGCAAATGAGGAAACACTGAACACAATTTTATGCAGTATTGCTAGAAAAGCCCCCTCTCCTCCAACAAAAATAATAGCAATGATTGTCTTTTCGTCTCTTATCAGTCTCTTAGCTTATACAACTTCAGACTTGCAATGGAAAAACTCATACTTCCATATATATAACAAAATATAAAAGCCAATCAGTAGGGTCAAGTCTCTCCTTTTACAGTTATGTTTCCAGAATTGTCTCCAATCAAACTAATGCTCCAAGACCAGAACTATCACATTAATGGTTACTTTTCTTTATTATCTACAAAACCTTTTCTGGACCAAGTAGTAAAGACTCTATAGGAGTCTGATAACTTTACAAGGTGACGGCATTTCTGTTTATTGTAAGCCATTTCTATTGCGAATTGCTAACAACTTTCAAAGTGCAATGCTGATTTGGAAATGCAGGCACACTAATACAACACTTGCCATGACTAATGTATAAACTTTTAATGACCTTGGCAAAAATCAGTCTTTCATTGGGCAGGTGCCACTATTTTGACTGTACAAAATGTTTTGGAAATACATTGAAAATTATACATGTTTTGGAAAATATTTCAGGATTTCAGTATAGCAAATGAAGCTGTATTAAATAAAAGTTTGACATGAAGGAGAAAACACTCCAAAGTTGTGCAAGTCTTTTCCTTTTTTTCTTTAAAAAGATATTCTCCAGGTGTTGTACATTCACAGAATGCTGACTTTTTATCCAAAGAAAATAAAGATGATAAAACATTATCTTGAATGGTTTTTAGTTTCATTCAGTCACTGTCATCTTGTTTCAGACCACCTCCTTCTTCAATACTGCCCTCTCCATCGCTTTCCTTGTCCCAGTCTTTCATAGATGCTCCCATCATGAAGTCATCACGCAGTATGTTCCATTCTGGCCCCTCTTCAGACTTCACTTCACCCTGAATGTTTGAGGGAAGAAGAACAGAGGAAGATGAGATTAATGTGAAAGGCAGTAAAAGATGGAAGCTCTTCATGCAATCAGAGTAACGCCTCTCACGCAGTTTCAATCAGTTAGCTCTTTACGCAAATGGTACACAGAAATATGCAGGTCAATCATAAATGACTTGATGCTAAAAAGCAAACTTGCTTTAACCAACCAATAAAAGAAATATGGGAACAAAACAATTATTCCTCGTGGATGAAACGGTCAACCCTGGGCATGGCTTCCTTTATTAAAATCTTTCTTGGCAATCAGAATGGATCCATGATATCATTTATTAACCCCCAGGTGCTACTTCATTAGAACACTTCTTGGCACATTTTTAAAACACAAATATGGATTTAATAAAGGGCTAGCCCCCTCCCTCCCCCAAATTTAATATTTAACATATTCTGCGATACATGGACCAAATCCCCTTTATGTGGACTATTACCTCATTACCTGGGCTTGTCATATGGTACAAAGCTGCCGCTAAAAGAAGCAAACTTGGTCTACACTTAGCAAGCCAACAACACCTTACTCTAAATTTCCTACCTCCTGAAAGTGGATAAACTGAAGCCACACTACATGGACTGGTGAATAATAAATAAAAGCAACAGGAGTGTAGTTTTAGGTTAGCACTGAAGACAGTGCTTGGTTGCAGTTCTTCGAAGTGACAGATCATATTTGGGCAGTGCAACAGCCCCATCCTGTGGCAACAGTTTTAAAGAACAGCTTGAAGCTATTCCTGCATTCTTACTGAAAGGAAACATTAAGACCTGTTCAATGAGCTGAATGATTTCAGCGGTTTAAGACTTGGTAGCAAAATTCTTCTGAGGAACAACATGGCTCAGTGTCCAGCAGGTAAGCAAAGAATTGTCCTACTAAAGTGGAATCAGGGGCACAGAACACAACAACTTATTTTTGCAGGCTCTTTAAAAGAAAGTTAATACACGTATCTCAGGTGTGCTTTTCCCACTCGCCTGCTCAACAGGACAGACCTCAACTGACTTATTTAAGTACCATCTCCTGATACTGTAACAAAGTTCTCTCTTGCAGCATCCTCTGCAGACACAGATTTGATGACTAGATGCAAAACCCATAGTGAATGTGGTTGCTGTAGACATTTGTTCATGCCTCCTCTCTGCCATGCATCTAGGAATACCTGATATACAGAACCATAACATATATAAGGCAGATGTCATGCAAGCTCTAGTAGACAGAAGCATCCAGAATTTAACAGAAGGAGAAATGAAGAATAGAGAATGCAGGTCCATTACTGTAAATCTAACACATCATATCACACCGACAGAAACTGAGTACAGAAAGTCTGCTAAACGAGGTATTTTTAATAGATAATCAAAGCAGAAATGCTAAATGTGACTTCAGCAGCTCTTCTGAAAGAGTACTGTCACAAAAATGGGGTAACAAGCCTTAACACTTCCCTTCCCAAACGGAATCTCTCAGGACCCAGTCCCAAAATGGATTTTTTTTGGCTTCACAGCTGTTCTCAGTAATGCCTACTCCTAAGAGTAACTCACCCACAGCAACAACCCCCCTTTTCCTCAGGCAGGGCCTTCTAATCACCTTCTATTCTTGCAATAATTCACTTCAAATACCCAGTAAATCCTGAAAACATCACAGACAGGGTAATCAATTGCCTGGAGTTAAAGAGTTACAGATAAGGTAGGTCCCTTACACAGACCTGAAGGTGTTAACATGAGAATAATTTGTATTAGGGTAACACAAGTACTCTGCTGTGGGATGCAATCAGGCAGTAGCTTCCCCTGACACCTTAACTGTCTTTCAGTTGGTTTCTGTTTACTCCTGAAGAGTAGGGAAAGGGTGAAAGCTTTACAAAAGTCACCAAGCAGAGAGCTTCATTTATCCCAGACCTTTTTTAAATCACTGTTCAAAGATACCACAGAGTTAAATTTGAAATACCTGAATGGAAAAAAAAAAAAAACAAAACCCCACCTCCCTTACAAAAAAAAATGCATTTTTCCTATTTCTTTTCAACAATAAAACCAACAGAAAATCCTTTTTTTCCCCCAGATGTGCAGAACAGGGGCTGGGGTTTTGTTTTTTGTTTCTAAATAGCACAAACCAATACATTATTGTCAGCAACGACAGTGAAAGGCTGAGGGCTTGAATAGCCCAATGCTCAAATTCATCACAAGCTACTATTCAGCCTTCTTTCTGGCTATGTCAAGTGAACAACGGGACAAAAGAGGGATGCTGATCCTTCATTGCATTACCCACTATATAAGCGACTACAAAGGTTTGAATAGAGTTTTACAAGCCCCAAGGAGAGGCAGCATGTCCATGCCTCAAAGATGAGGATTAAATGCTTGAAGCAAATATTTAATCTATTTCAAGCAAGCCCTCCAAGTGAAGAAAACCCCATGTTTAATATCTTCATTCCTAACTCATTTACTGCTCTATTTTCCCCTCAGAATAATAATAATGATTAAAAAACAAAACGAAGAAAAAGAAACCCAAACGAAAACAAATCTATTGTAGCACAAAACATTCCTGGAGTCATAAGAAAATCCACAGCAAGACTATTCGGATAACCAACAATTAGCTCAACTGCCACATCACTTCCCAACTTGCTCTGTGTAAGAATGTTGATATACTTGGGTTTTCAGTGCCATAACATGGTTTCATCTAAATAAAACAAAACTGATTCTTGGCACCTGGAAAATAAACCAGCTTTCATTCTACAACTTTTCAACCACTTTTGAACTTCCAGTCAGCTGCTTGTCCACATCTCCCACATTTCACTACAGCACTGAAGTCCCCTTTGAATATCCCCAAATGAAGACAAAGCAGGCTATATAAACATTAGCATGCAATGCTACATAAAGTGGGTTCTTCAGTAGGGCAAAGAGTGAAAAATTCTGGTGTTGCTGCCCCCTCCCCCCCCCTTTTATTATACATATATACATACATTTGAATGTATTTTTCTTTGCCTGAAGATGTGGCAAGCTATTTCAAAAGGTCTTAGGGACAGCAGGTTAGTAAAGTATCTCAGGAGTTACTGGCACATGACAACGCACTTGTTATCATGAACTAAGATACAACAAAACGCACAGTGTGGTTACTCTAGCACAGATACTGGGAAAGACCAATAGTCCAGTTGAAAAGAGATTACCCAAATAAAACAAACACCATCTCACCTCCTTGGTATGCCACCTAACCTATCACAGCATTAGCTCAAGTCTGACACAAGTAGCAGGGACATACTTCCCAAACTAATTATTTTTGAAGACATACCCTTTAAAATCTGCACCAGGAGAAGATGAACAGAAATTCGTAGCCAAGTCCTAATAAAATCACCCACCCACCAAAAACCAAAGCTTAGGTCTGTCACCTAGAACAAACAGCCATCCCTTGCAGGATCTGTGACAGAACTGCCACCTGGATGATTTTGGAGGAACTGGTCTATGAAAACCTCATGGCATCATCAGCAGCTACATGATCAAGATCATGTTAGAAATCTCGCTGTTTCAGTTTATTTCTCTGCGGAGCTACATAACCCACTCTTGGTAAATGACATTACAGTAAGTATCTTCAACTGAGACCTGCCAAACTCAACACCAGTTGTGGCAGACTGCACTGCCACTCAGGTGGGACACAGATCCTCTTTATCCCTTCTGAAGTCGTCAGAAGCAGGAGTGGGATACTTGCAACTGCACGTAGCTGCTTCAGTCTGCAACAAGTGCCTTAGCTCAAAGCCTGCTTCCTTTGAAACCTTAAGGGAATTAAGTTCAGTCTAAGTCACATTGTCATTTTCATCTGTTGCTTTACTGGCACAGCAACATCCTAAAAGCCAGAGCTTTTCAGAACCCTACACACAAGCAAACTGAAGTCCCATAATGCTTCTTGGTAAGTAATGGCATGAAAAGCTGGATCTTGAAATCAGACTGCACAGAATAAAGACAGCATTTCACTCTGGTTCCCACCAGTTCATCTCACTTGAGCATACCAGTTTCTGCAAATGCAAAGCAGCACATATACACATCACTGCAGAGATTTCACTACAGCCTGTGTTCAGATGACAGTAACTGCAGGGTATTAACAAATGGACACCTTTCAGACCTAGGAACTACAATCGACACACTGGACTCTCCATGACTTTGCTCCAAGTACAAGATTAAATGCCAGAGCTGGCAGGGCCATCTCTCTTTACATCTCTCATGTCCCTGAGGTTGCAAGGGCATCCCTCATACAATAAACGTTTATTTGTACCTGTCAGGGAAGGAATTTCTAACATAAATATCTCTCAAGCAACAACTTTAAGCCCTGAAAAAACAATTCTAACATGTCTAATTAATTTGAACTGCTTCCCCAAGTTCCTCTGGTCTGCTCAATACAAAAACATCTGAGACCTTGAAATACAGGGAGGCTTTTGTCATGACACAGTTAAAAAGCGTAACTGTCAAAACGCAGTCTCACATACAGCTGACAATTACCTTCCCAGCCAGCCTGCATCTTGGTCCCAATGTCTGCTGCTATTCTGTTTCTCATCCCCACACAAGTTCTTTTATACCTAGCTCAAAAGTCCTTAGCACAGACATACACTGAGGTGTGTTAAATCTCAATTTAATAAAATAGAAAATTAAAACAGACTTGGTAGAAGAGAAAGGAAATTGAAAGCAAAGAACATCAGCACAATCATTTCCCCTAAATTTGTTTGCAGAGATATCCAAGCTCACAGCCTAAGAAAGTAAGATTCCCCTAGGCCGGGAAGAAATAAAGAAAACTGCAGCTGAAACAACTAAAGCAGCAATATAAGCAGAACACAAATGATTTTTAACAGAAAAACACTCAGATTTAATCATCAGTGCTGTTTACAAGTTTATCTAATTTGAATTATGGTGAGATCTTAACTATAAGAAAAGTTCCTAAGTATACCCAATCCCGCAGAACTGGAAAACAAGAATATATCCTGTACTGCTACTATTTTGAACTTCTGAGCTGAAGTCTCACAGCAACCCACTTTGGGAAGCATTTTTGAGCTTGCAGAACATTCAAACTAGACAACAACAACCTATTCTGCTGCAGCATCATTCCACACAATCATTTATTCCTTAGGGTGAGAGTTACTCAATACCCATTTGCATCCTCTCTCTAAATGAGAAATCAGAGTGACTGAACTAAATTGCCTTGGCATATCTGCATTGACTCTACAATGTGGATGTCAGCAGTGACACAGATTTACTTACACATGTCACACAGATTCTAGTGTGCACAAGAGGGAGTGTGAGTAAATCTCACAGTGTGAGATTTACACTCACTCTTGTGCCCACCAGAATCTGCACTGGCATTTCTAGTAAATAAGAATGAAATGTTTTTACAGTGTGTTTTGAAACCTGTTGTTCCTGTTCAAAGTTCTCTGCAAATAACACACTGGAATTATTCCTACAAGCACAACAAATACTGATTTTCCTTTTGAGCACAGCCAGAAGACCACCCAGAGCTTAATGACCTGCATGAGGAATCTCCCCATTCTCACATCATCCTCTAGGATTTACTACAACTGAGGATGTGTGAATGGGAAGGAATGCTTTGGGTTGGCATGCAGATGCTTAAACATGCCCCAACCTTAGAGGGGTCAGAACTGAGTTACAGAATTTCTAAAAACAAACATTCAACTGGACTTAAGAAAATTCATTAGCACTGTTATTAAATGCTCAGTTGCAAAGACGAATCACAGAAAGCGCTTATGCGAGAACACATTTCTTCAGCCTTAGCTCATCAGAAACCTCAAAGATCAGTATTTCTGTCAGAAAAAGCAAAAATATCTTAAGAATCCAAGCATAACACAGGACCCTCCTACACACAGGGCACTCCAGAACTCCTCAGCCTGTGCTGTGTTCCAGCTCTGACAGCAGCCACCTCGGAAAACCTTTGGCTGCACAAGCAATTCTACCATCCTGCAGTAACAAAGACATAATGGAATTTAAAGATCATCTTAAATATTACGCAGATCCACAAAATCTTTCTTGCAAGTTGCACAGTTCCCAAACCATCAAGTTGAACCTGGAAAATACACAGATACAGCAAGACCTAGTAAAAAAGCATCTGGTCAAGACCATCAATGTGCCATACTTCAGAAGTATTAATGTCTTTCAACAGTCTACTTTAGACAAACATTTCCGAGTCACAACAGATCTTTCTTAGATGTCACCCATTTACGCAAAGCACTTATGCGCTATCTCAGCTGGGTACCTAAAGCCTTCTGCAGGATTCCGTAACAGCCTGCCTGCTAACACAGTAAGGAAACATGCACAGTAAAGAAACATGCACAGTAAAGAAACATGCACAGTAAAGAAACATGCAGGCTCACAGCTGTTAGGAGTATATTTTGATCCTTTTTTAGAATAAATTAGCATCTTGCAGATTTTAGAATAATCTGAATGTGACTCAAGATTATTCCATACAAACGATGCTGAAATACCCGCTGGTTTTCATTATGATTCAACAAGAGGCATAACAGAATGAGTCCCAGAAGGTTGTCTCTAACAACGAAGGCTACAGAAACGACCAAGTCCTTCACTTCCAGCACTTAAGAAATCATCTCACAGAGTGGCTGATGAGGAAGAAGCAGGGCTAATAAAAAACCTCCTCTTCCTGACTCAGGATTTCCATTTATATTCGAGTCCCAAAACAAATATAGGGATCAAAAAAACTATGAGGCAGGAGGGGGAGAAAATGGGGGAAAAATACACAAAAGAACTAGTTTTTCTGTAGTTTTATTACTAAATATGAAATACTGAAGTTTTTATGACTACTAAGCAGCTTGTCTGGCTAAACCTCCCTACACTCATTGCTCCTACTTTTACTTAAGTGACTTTTGCAACATACCCTAAATGTTTCCAAATCCAAGGCTGTTTAATTTTATATTCCTGTAATTTCCCTCACACTGCTGTGGGTGAGTGGCAAACTCATTATGCAACAGACCATACCCCTCAGCATTCCCAGTCCGCTTTCAAAAAGCAGTTTAAACCTGAAGAGCAAATATGTCATCTGCTCATGATCCCACTCCCTTATCTTTAACTGGCCACCCTTTCTCTTCGTTTCCAACCCTTCCATTTACTTCTGCATTTCTGTATGGGTTTTACCAATGCCTGCAGATGGAGAAGAAATGGCACAGACCTCATGCAGAACACCGTCCAGGGTTCAGTAACAAACCCAAAAGAGATCAGATCTTTCCAAGAAGACAGCTTTAGTATCATTTGTAATAACAAGTAGGATTAAAAGGAAAAAAAAGAAGTGTATTTTCTAACGCTTTCAGTAAATTTCTGAAACATTCATTAAAAACTGGTCAGATTTTCCCACAGGAAAGAAAAAAACCCACAAACCAAACCTAAATTTAACAACCTTCTACCCACTGGAAGCTGGAAGCAGTCTGACCCACCACTCCTAAGTCTACCAAGATACCAAGCTGCATACAGAGAGGTGACCTCAGGTCGTCACCTCACGAAATACAATAGGTATTTATTATCAAATTTCTCTTGAGGTATCTGTCCTCACTGATCACGTACTATCTGCACCTTAGAAGACAGCATTAAACTGGACCATGTGTGACTCATGATGACAAATGGGGACCTGGTGTTTCTGCATGAGCAGTTGTCAGGGTTGCTCTTACTTTAGGCACCAGGACATGGGGCCACATGCTTGCCCCTCAGGTGCAAGGGAAGAGAACCCAGCAGGAACATAAAACACAAAGAGGATAAAAAATGAGGTTGATGGGAACAGAGTGCAAAATCACAGTCTTTTTCCCTTTCTGACTTCTGATCATGTATCTGAAAAAGACAGCAGAAAGAGAAACCTGAAGCTAAAATCACAGGGAAAAGGGTGAACCTAGTGAAATACAGCTGTCACACAGCCCTTAATCCTCTTATCTGGAGCTGAACTCACAGTGTCGAACAGTTCACATCTGTAAAGCAAATACATATTTAAATATTGACAAAGATCTACATTCCTATGTTAACACAGATGTGTGTTACCAGCTACAGCAAAAGATAGGGAACTGAGCTTGTATATCCTAGAAACCTAACCCTGCTGATGACGTATACTAGGTAAATTAATACATCTTCCTGTACAAAGATTTAAAACAAAAATGTCACCATCAAACAACTTCTAATACTGCACAATAACCCTTTACCTTAACGAACATACGGAATTTAAGATATAGCAAACTCATGTCAGGTGGCACTGCATTTATCCCTAAGGACAAATGATAAAAATCTGAATACAGCATACAATCGGGTAGTCAGCAACCTGCTGGTACAAAACCAAAAAACAACATTAAAATGCAGCAGCTCCAAACATATAGCAGGTGACCTTTGAGAGACTGTACACACGTTTGAGAAAAACAGATACAAATGCACTATATATAAAGGAATCCAGATTCACAGAACCATAAAATCATTTGAGTTGGAAAGGACCTTAAAGCTCATTCAGTTCCAACCCCCTACCATGGGCAGGGACACCTTTCACTAGAGCAGATTGCTCCAAGCCGCATCCAACCTGGCCTTGAACACTGCCAGGTATGGGGCAGCCACAGCTTCTCCGGCCAACTGGTGCCTCAAGCCCTCATAGAGAAGAATTTCTCCCCAATGTCTAGCCTAAATCTACCCTCAGTCAATTTAAAGCCATTCTCCCTTGTCCTGTTACTACAAGCCCTTGTAAAAAGTCCCTCTCCAGCTTTCTTTTAGGCCCCCTTCCGGTACTGGAAGACTGTTATAAGGTCCAGGCTGAACAAGCCCAACTCCAAAGCAGAGGTGCGCCAGCCCTTGGAGCATCTTCATGGCCTCCTGTGGACTCACTCACTTCATGTCCCTCTTCTGTTGGGGGCCCCAGAACTGAATCCAGGTGGGGTCTCATGAGAGTAGAGTAGATGCTCCTGTGCATGTGATGGGAAGACATTTATTAGAATTGAGAGAACACATCTACTCTGGCTGCAGCTGAACTAAATTAACACTTGGCTGCACCCTCAAATCTGTTGGAACACATGCATGCCTGGTTACTCCTTCAATTAGCTGTGTAAAGCCAGCACACAACAGCTGTAGTAATAAACTTGTTACTCTGCAATGTCATTATCACCTAAGAAAAAAGGTTTCCTTACTACTGCCCCTTCAAACAGGTATATGGATGAAAACAAGAATTCCCCCTCCCCATTTCTACACTGTGTAAAAAAGCAGAGCAACAGAAAACTGGCCAGTACTTATAGAGTTGCAAGAAGGAGGCTGTCACTCTCACAGGTTTTAAACATGTCTAATTTTAAGCTGGAAAGCACATTCATATCCCCATCTAAAATGCAAAATTAAAGTCCTTGTGCCAATTCTTGTGTCCCAGCAAGAACAACAAGTACTACAACAGAAGTGTAGTACTCCTTCTGCCTTGAATAATCTTCAAACTACTGTTTAAAATACTTATGAATATTAAGTCTTCTGAAGAAAAACCTATAGCAAACCTGACTCTAATCACTGTTTTTACAGTGATTAGAGTCACTAAGTCGCTAATAAGAATCATTAATTTACTGAACTAATTACAGATTACTTCAAAAACACCAACAGCATTTGTAAAATACACTTCAGGCAGAAGGAACATACCTGGAAAAGCATTTTATTTCAAGTCCCATATAAGCAATAGCTGATACGAAATCCCACTTGTACTTGTTGACACTCATCTTCCTTCCCATGAGTAAATTATTCTAGAATAGGTACTATTTTGAGACTAATGCCCCCATTTTTTCCAGATGTCAACACAACACAGGAAGCAAATTGTACCTTCAAGTCATACAGTCAGCACAGTTTACCTTGATGATTACAATTACCTTGCACAATTTGAATCATGGTCACTGAAGCAGACCAGGAAATCCTGCACTGAAATGCTCTGCCACAGATCTGCTGTAAGGAAACTTACAGGTTGAAGCAAATACAGGTGATTCAGAAAACCATGCTACAAAGGTCTAATTCAAAGGTTGATGAGCGCAGGTTACGCTTGTCACAAAATATATTTCATGCTAGCTATTTTCAATGGAAAAAGTTTTACTGCCCAGTAATGCTTTACACAGAATATCACTAATGAAAAGAAATAAATCAAGATGAGAGCTTCTGGTACTTGAATGACCCTGTTGTAACTGACATGAAGCAAATGAGAAGAGCTGATGCTACTCTGGGAATATTAACTCTGAATTTCTTTGTTTCCTTACAATGATGATTTCAAAACCTCATGTAATTCACTGTATCAGTCAACATGTCTGTGCAGCTCTAAGAGATCAGAAAATAGTTCCCTAAACCACAATCCTAAAAACACCCAGGAAATACTTAAGCACCTAAAGAAACCAAAGGATTCCTATAAGGAATCCTTTACTGACACTACCTACTTTTGTGTTTCTTCTACAGACATAAAGATGGGCTCTAGGGATAGAAAGACAGCATCTCCAACATGTACCTTTCTTAAACCTGTAGTTTAGTAATGCTTCCTATAGTATCTTAGAGGTGGAAGCTGCAAGATACAACCAACACACAGTGAAATGAAAATCTGGTCTGTAATGATTGTGTAGAACAAGACAGAAAGCTCTCTTATCTCCCAGTAAATGCTTCCCCAAAAAAAAGCAGTGAAAAATATTAAATAAGTCAGCTGGCTCAGCAAGGATTAAGAAATACCTAATGATATCAAAGGCAAAGCTTTTGGCTCCAGCTCACAAAAGTAATTACTCCCATCTGGGCACACAAAACCCCAAGAAGGGCTACAAGTTTCACATGGCACAGGGAAACGTTCACAGCCTTACAGTCTTTCTTTCATAGCTACACTGGCTGGGTGTACACCAAGTAATACTTAGGCCAATGGCTAAAAGTATACAAGGCTATAAACATTCTCACAGGGCATAGAGGTTGCCTGTCCTCCTCCCCATCAGTGCGTGAAGATGATGGAAATGGAAAACAAACTTTAAGTGGCTGTGCTGCTGTGAAATCCCACTGCTACATGTGGGCCTTTGCAGAGCATTTGATTTCTTTTTCTCTAAATTGGAGAAACATCAATTTGATAGGTGGACCACTCGGTGGATAAAGAACTGGCTCAATGGCCGCACGCAAAGAGTTGTAATCAGTGGCTCAATGTCCAGCTGGAGACCACTAACAAGTGGTGTCCCTCAGGGATCAGTGTTGGACCGGTCTTGCTCAACATCCTCGTCAGTGACACGGACAGTGGGACTGAGTGCGCCCTCAGCAAGTTTGTTGATGACACCAAGCTGTGTGCTTGTTGATACGCGCTGGAGGGAAGGGATGCCATCCAGAGGGACCTTGACAAGCTTGTGAGGTGGGCTGCTGCCAGCCTTATGAAGTTTAACCATGACAAGTGCAAGGTCCTACACCTGGGTCAGAACAATCAAAGGCATAGCTACAGGCTGGGCAGAGGAGAAATTCAGAGCAACCCTGCAGAGAAGGACTTGGGGTGTTGGTTGGTGAGAAAATGAACATGAGCCGGCTTCAGTGTGCGCTCACAGCCCAGAAAGCCAACCGTATCCTGGGCTGCATCAAAAGGATCATGACCAGCAGGTCGAAGGAGGTGATCCTGCCCCTCTATTCTGCTCTTGTGAGACCTCACCTGGAGTACTGTGCACAGTTCTGGTGTCCTCAACATAAAAAGGACATGGAACTGTTGGAACAAGTCCAGAGGAGGGCCACGAGGATGATCACAGGACTGGAGCACCTCCCGTATGAAGACAGGCTGAGAAAGTTGGGGCTGTTCAGCCTGGAGAAGAGAAGGCTGCGTGGAGACCTCATAGCAGCCTTCCAGGATCTGAAGGGGGCCTATAAGGAGGATGGGGAGGGACTCTTCATTAGGGACTGTAGTGATAGGACAAGGGGTAACAGGTTCAAACTGGAACAGGGGAAGTTTAGATTGGATATAAGGAGGAAGTTCTTTACTGTGAGGGTGGTGAAGCACTGGAATGGGTTGCCCAAGGAAGTTGTGAATGCTCCATCCCTAGCAGTGCTCAAGGCCAGGTTGGACAGAGCCTTGGTTGGCACGGTTTAGTGTTAAGTGTCCCTGTCCATGACAATGGAGTTGGAACTAAATGATCTTAAGGTCCTTTCTATACCCTAACTATTCTAGAATACCCTAACTATTCTATGATTCTGTGATTCTCACATATACCTGACTAAGCAGTCAACCACAACAGAGCTTTATATGGGGTTTCTTCAACAACCCCTAACATTTGGAAGAAGCCACCACACTTTGAAAAATACAGCAGTGAATTGTAGAGTAAGAAAAAGCATTTGCCCATTCTCACAAATATAGTCAGGTCTCCTTTCATAATCTCAGAAGGCTGGAGTTGAGAAAGGTTTGCTTTCATTGGTAAAACTTTATTCTACTATTTTTCCTGCTGACTGCTTGTTTTATGTGGGTGGGGTAGTGTTTTTATTGTTCTGGACTGCATTTTAATTGATGGCAGAGTGCCTGGAGTTTGGGATTGGCATCTCTTCCATTTTTTTTGTTGAGATAAATAAATGTATTTCCCCCTCTCTCTCTCTCATTTTTTTTTTTACAAACAAGTAAGTATATGCCATACTCTCAACTGCTAAAAACAAAGCAGGCTGCTAAAAAAAAAAAAAAAACCCAAACAAACCAAACAAAAGCTTTCAGATGGCACAAACAATCTACCAAACTCCTGCTGCAAGGAATTCACCACCCAAAGGCCTCATCGCTGCTTACCACCCTCTGAAAACCCACAAAGGCCAAGCAGCAGAGATATGACAGTGGAGACCAGCAGTACTGTTCAGCGTAATTCTGAGGAGGAGACTGAGGATCAGATTTTGGCCTCAATCTCAAGTATCAACAACTACAGGGATGGGAGCCTGCTAAGTGTTTAAGATATGTTGTCAAAAGGAAGTAAGGCAGATCAAGAACAGCTTGAAAAGGAGTTATTAAAGAGTTTGGTTCAGTACCCAGTAGAGTTACTGAAGTGAATGCAACAAGGGAGAGAGGAAGTGAGGTGGTCTATAAAACCAGACAAGGCTATTAAAAAAAAAATATCTGAACCAAAATCCCCAGCCCCCTCTCCAAACCTGCAAGAATAGCCTGACATTCATGAAAAACTCCAAAATCTGAAGTTTTTGTAGCAGCACCTGTATCAATACTCAAAACCAACAGTAACTAGCCAGCATTTAAAGCAGCTCCAGAGCACTTTAATGGAAAAATGCTATTAATGATGCTGCCAAAATAAGCTGCTTTTAAATGTACAGAAACATTTGCTATCTATGTTTTCTGACCCAGTAATTAGAAAGTTGCCCTGCTACAATCTGAGACAGAGGAAAAAAAACATCCTAATTTTTACTCAGCTATTGATTCAATGCTTACTACAATAGTACTTGGCACTGCTATCACTACAATGTTGCTCTGCTATTCCAGGGGAGGAAAATCCCCAACCAAACCCCAACCCCAAACCACACACACGCATGCTCCCCACCCCAAACAAGCAAGCTGGAATTATTTAGAAAGAAATAAAGTGTCAGCACCAAGCTAAATTGTTCTCATTATCTGAAGAATTTTTAAAAAATACTTTAATATTACACTTGCATGAAAATTGTATGAGCTCTTCATGCCAGGCAGTGTTTCAGCATGCTCCCCAAGTGCACACAAACAAAAAACATATGACAAACTGTTGTCTCCCAACTGATTAAAGTATTTCTTCCTGGCACAGAAAAGCACTTAGTTAGCTGCTGTGAATCTGGGCCAAGAGAAGTATTCCACCCACTACCGAGCACAAAGTTCAAACCTGAACACAAATATGCTTCAAAACCATGCAGCTTCTGAAATACAAGAAAGAGTATATCAGAGCAACTTGTTTTCAACCCTAAAGCTACTTGGTGAGTTGAAAGAACGGATAAAGACTTGGGTAAGTCCAACTATACTGTGTCTCTCCTGAACATGTTTGGAAAAAGTGAAATGTGTTAAAATACTTCTTTCCAAAACACTGTAACAGCAATAAAGGCACATCAGCTTAAGACACACATGGAATTAGGGAAATAAAAGCCTACATATAATGCTTAATACACCTCAGTTTCTATTTTGTATTCACTTGCATGGCAAAGCCCTTCAGTTCCAGATACCATAATCATTCAGAAAAGTGAGCCTGAAATGCCCCAAATCATGAGTACATGCAAGTAGTACAGACTAACACACCATGTAAGATGAAAAGTCCCTGTGCCTGTAACAGTTTAAAAGAGCTGATAACTATCACTGGCCAAATTCCAAATGTCACAATACACTAAAATCTAGCAGTTTGGTCTATGGTTGGTGCAAAATCCATGATAAAACCCAATTTTTCACATTTTTTTTTAAGCACAGCTAAACCAAGTTATTTGTACACAAGACTTGAAGTCTTATCAGAAGAACTTCCCATGTTTTGTGCCTTGATACTCAAAAGACAGGGAAAACACACTAAGAGCTACTTGCTCCCTTCCTAGTTAAGTGTCAATAAAACCCAGGCACTTGGAACACAGCTGCTCTGAAGAGCAGGTACATTAATGGACAGTAGTTTAGCTGAGAAGGGATTTTGTGTGCATTTTTTCTTCCAGACAAAGCCTACCTGTTTACTTTTTGCAGCAGGATTCTTGCTTCCTTTAGCACCCTCTGCATTTCTTAAGACATCAATGAAATCTTTCTTTGAAACAGATGACAGCAGTTTAGCACGCTGCCTCTCAGATCTCCCAGCTTTCTTCATCTTCTCATCAACGTTCTTTTGGTGAGTCCTGACAGCATTAAATAACTGTACAACTCCTCTGGGATGGGAAAAACAAAACAAAACAGTTTTTAACTCAAGTTCCCTTTATGGCTTCTATCTCCCCAAAATGGCTACTCAGAACTTCAATTAAGAAGTAACATTTACTACAGCATAAAAGACTTTCAATTTTCATTTATCAGTTATTGCTAGGAATCAGTAACGAACAAATCCACAACTATTCAGACCCTGAAGTAAGCACAGTAACACAGCACCGAGATAATTTCAAGAGCATTTTCATCCCCAGACACGTTACTTGTCCTAATTCAGCTACTGAATTCTTCAGGCAAGATCATAAGAGCAGCTGCAGTAAAGGGACAAGGTGGTTAAATGAGTAAGGAGACAGATACAGACAGCACATCAAGGTACTCAACTAGCTTTGTGACACCAAACTACCACAATGTAGAATAAGCAACTGAACTTGAGACATGGATCTGGTGAATCCTCTGTGGAGAAGGAAAAAACAGTAGTAGAAGCAACTGTTCTGCATTTTGAAAGCATTAAATTAACAAAATGAGGGGATTCAGCAAAGCACTTCTGTTAAGCAAACATTACATTCCCATCTAAATTTTTACTCTTTCATAAAGCTTCTGAAATCTTTTGCTGAACTTGATATTGTACAATGCAGACCTGTATATAAATCACTTGGCTCTTAGTAGGCACTTCTTAAGAGTTCAATCTGATTGGAAACAGATTACCTGCACAGGCCTTTTCTTCCCCTTTTCCTCCTCTTTTTGTTATACATACATATACAAGGAAAGCACTCAAAAAAACCTCTTACCTTGTGGCAATTCTCTGAAGATTTCTTTCTCTGTCTCGGTCTTTGACAACATCTGGCTTCACTCGGCACATCATTTCCCACTCCCGCTTTTTATCGAGCTGTGTTATAAATATTGTGACATACAACATGGACATTTGAGAATGTAGCGTATTTTGATAGAGTACGTAGCAGGAGGAAAAGAAAAGATAAATCAACAAAGCTCAGCTGGGTTTGAGAGGAAGGGGAACTCCAATATGGGGCTGGACAACAGGTCTCAGGCAAATCTCTTGTATTGACACACCAGGGGCCACAGTCAAATCTCACAGTCATTTGCTTTTTGTGACAAAAACTAGGGAAGACTCACACCAGAGTGATGCCTCTGGCTCAAGACAAGCAAAAAGAGTGCTTTCACACTGACTGCTACAGACAAGGAAATTATTCAGAGGTAACTTTCAACTACAAAACTTCACAAGCTGATCACAGAGACAACTACACATAATAAAATCGTGGGTCTATCAAGACAGGCGTGTTGCATTTTGAACCTTGGGAATTCGACTTTTCCTGCTGAATTAATCATAGTACAGCTTTGTGACCAACAGTGACACATGGCAAAGACTACAATAAGCAGAACACAAGGAAGAGCACCAACTGCCCATTACAGCAACTGTGTACAACACTGATGTTTGCTGTGCATTTTGTTTGGGGTTTTGGGGGAGGTTTTTTTTTTTGAGTTTCTGTTTCAAAACCAAACTGATCCGCTTTCCCATTTCCAGAAGCCACAATACCACCAGCTTTACTTTTGCTACAATAGGAGCACATTGTATTTCCCTAGAACGTGCTTCAGGAGGAAGGCAGTGAATTTTGTTTTTCCCCTCTTTTAACAGTTTAACACTATTCTAGGCCTGGTGATGTTGCGCTAAGTCTGTTTTACGCAAGAAGTCTTTCACGCAGTTTCAGAGCCCCTGTCTTTATAATTCCAGGCAAACTAATAGAATTTGTGAGTTTATGACCATGTTTTGGCCTCTGATAAAAAGAACTGCCCTATTCTAGCTTCCATCAGCAAGAAATTAATGGAAGGCAGACTATTCTCAAGTTTTTCTAAGGATAAACAAGTCAATTTGGGGACCTGCAACCCACCTCTGCTTTGCAGTTCTCACATACTCAGTGGGTGAGAACAGGTATTTAGGACAACTAACTGAGCAGATGCTGAACTGAAACTCCCTGTATTTAAAAGGCAAGCTGTGGCATAGCCACAGCATGTCCTAAACCGTCAGATGGATAACCTGGTTATCCCATTGAAACACAACTGGTAAGATGACACATCAGAACTATTAATGTATTTTTAGCCTGAAGGTAAATCAATCACAGCCTTGAAATTAAAAGTTCCACTAAAGATACACAAACAAAATACTTAATTGCCAACACAGTTTTGTTTTCATCATAGGAGTTGAACCAGAAGCAATTTAGCGCACAGACACTATAACAAAAAACTCTAGCAGGGAAATCATTGAGGGGAGCAAACAAGGATTCATAACCACATCAGTAATTAATGCAATCTCAACCTAGAGTTGTTTGATTTTGGAAACAACAGTAGACTTTAAATGAAAGCAGCTTGCTTCTCTTTCTCCCTCTCATTTTCAGTAAGAGAGAACTATTTCAACTTCTAATGCCAACAAAATGAATTATAGCCCAAATGAACAACAGCAATTAGAAACCTAAGCTTAAAGCAGCTGGTTTCATCCTCTCAACAAGAAACACACCTGAAGTTGACAGCCTGGAACAGTCCTGCTGCCAAAGATCATCCTGCCTGATGGCCCAGAAAAAGCAGTAAGGGAAAAAGCCCTACAGCATGACTGTCTGGAAAGCAAAAAAACAATCTGAAGCTACTTGAAATCACTGTGGAGGAGAGATTCCAAAACTGAGACAGTCTCAGATCATTCTCCCAGATCCCCACTGAAGGGATCTTGCATGTATCTCCATCCGACTGTGATTGCACAATGAAATACTGCCTCTTTTCCTCACCTTCATCCTCTTCTCCAGCCTTTCTTGTTTTTCCTTTGCTTTTGCTTTCTCCAGATTTTTATTCTTGGCCAAGATGATGGACTTATTTTGTGGAATCTTTTTGTTGAGCACTTTTGCCATGGCATCTGCCCAGCCTGCACTTGGGCCAGCTTTGGAGCTTGCTGCCTCTTCAACCTCATTGCCAAGGGCTGCTGTTTCATCTTCATCATCACCATCCAGGGCTTCACCTCCTGATGAGTAGCTGTCCTCTGGAAGCCCTGAGCTTAACTCAGAATCTAGGGGTAAAAAAGGGAACAGAAAAAATGTATGAGGAGTTCTGTTTCTAGTAAGGATGCATGACTAGAATAATTTGTTCCATATGTAAATGTTATTCAAGTTCAGGGCTATGTACTGCTTGCTGTCATTGAATTAACTGAATTCCTCAAGCAGGCATACACCACCATAATGAATTTATTAGAAAGCATCCAGTACAAGTGCTTGCTCATCTCACTGATGATTTGAAGTGATTTAAGAGGTTGGGTAAAACGGAAATGGCAGCTTTAGATATTTATTAATGAATAATTTGATGTTTGAGTGGTAATTTCAGGGAAAAATGTATTTTCTGCTTCAACAATTGTAATGTATAAATGCATACACACACACATATGCACATGTACACACAAACTGCAACAGTGACATCTAGTGCTTAAATGCAAACAGCCACATGGATGAACATGGGTGGGGGGGGTCATTTCTTGCATGAAAGCAAAATCAGCTCACAGAAAATAATGCCAGCAAAATCCCCCTTATTACCTAAGACTAATGAACACAGAGGGGAGACTGTTTTGTGAAATACAGAATCAAGACAGTTATCAGGTAGTTCAAAAAAACCCAGAGGCACTGAGTTTTTCTGGTCTAAGTAACTGCTCAGGTTCTCAACATACAAATAAAACACCCCCAAATTTAAGTTTCTTTACCCTATTCCCCCCTCAAAACAAAACGAGAAGGTAAAATACTGAAATTTGGAATCAAACAACAGCAAGACAGGAGAGAGAGAGATAGCTATTAATGATATTCCCTATTAAACAACTGCCTACTTAATTACTTAACAAACATACATTCTGTTGCCAGACTAATTAATTATTCTGCTTTCTCCATGTGCCTTTTCAAAACAGCAAAATACTAGAAAGTAGCATCAAAACAGTGGCATAAACCAATTTAAACCAAAGCCTTTCATGACCAGGCACATTTAGAGCTTCGGAAAGCACTTGGTTATCAAAAATGGAAATAAACAAGATTATACGTTTACCGAACCACTGCACATAAAGTAGGTGCATCACCACGTTCCATTTTCTACATGTGAACTAATTTAGCTGGTTTCCAGCCCTAGACCTTGTCCATGCTAGAATATTGCTATCTCGATTTTTAACAAGGAATTAACCCCTACTTATGATTTTTCATACATACAGTAGCTAACAGCTACCAAAAGCTTAAACCAGAATTCCACACACTGTTTAGGATCAACTTCTGCAGTCAGCCATAAAGATCCATCAGGCTTATAAAAACGAAAATTGCAAAAGCATGTGTAGTCTCCTTTACCTAACACTTTCTGTTAATAACAGGATAATACCAACATTTTGTTTTCAAAACTATTACAGAAAGATGAACAAGGCTTCAACAACCTGCCACAACTTCCTCTTTAATACGACACCATGAGATAAAGCAGACGTATTTCAAAGTAACTTAATACTGAATTACATCTATCAGAAAGAAGACCTGGCACTCTTTCAGTTGCAAAGATTGAAGCCCAGCATAGATTTACTACAGTAAATCCTAACTGGGAGGGGGGGAAACATACATACATCCCCATACTGTATTCTTCCAACCTTGCACAATGACTTCGGTGTAGACACACGCAGTTAAAAACAACACTAATTCAGAAATGAGTCATGAAAGCAGCTCCCGTGCAAAGTTTCCTCTCGGGTTCAGTTTTGACCCTCAAACCAAACAGAACCACTGCATTGGCTTGGTTCCTCCAAGAATAAAGGAAGGAAAAAAACTACAATTACATTATATAATTAAGAAGCAATCACAACTAGCTAGGTATATCCCCACAACACACGGAAAGGCAAGAATGAGTGAACCATGTGACACAAGGTAAGAGCATGAAAGTTGTTTGTGCTCTCCCGGCGGATTACTGTAGTAGGTGTATCCCAAAGCTTTCCCCTGGAGCAGAGAGCAGATCCCCGCCTCATAAAGACGGAGTCAGGCATACACACAGCGCTCCTCGCACCAAGGAGCTCGCCCAGCTCTACCCAACCGTGTCATGCTTCCTCCCCTTCAAAGAAAAGGGGTGCTACCCAAGACAAAACACGGCAGCGAAAGCTATTTTGGTGGGCCCAGAGAACGAATGAGTAGCTGTTGGTAATCCCAAGGCTACAGCAACGGGAAGCTCCGAAACACCCAGCGCAGGGCAAGGCTAGAGCCGCATACCACTCCACCAGCACGGCGGAGCCCAGCCTGCAGAGCCTCAGGGCACCCCGTTGCCTTCACCGCACCGCGAAGGGACTTCGGCAGGCTGCTAGGAAGAGGCCTTCGCTCCCGCTTCCTGAACCAGCACTATGACAAGGCTCCGGAGGGGCCCTGGCCCACCAGCGGGCTCGGAAGGGACAGAGAGGAGTGGCAGCCGGGCCGAACCCACAAGAGGGACCGGGAGACCTCAGAAGCCCGTCCGAGCAGAGAGGGACCCAACCGCCCTCCCGCTGGGTTACCGCTGTCCGCCTGCTCGCCCTCAGCCGCCTCATCTCCACGTGGGGCCGCTACAGCAGCCGCCATCTTCACTATGGTCCGCCCACTATCACGTTCCAACCCCGCCCGCCGCGACTCTGCGTTCCGGCTTCAAAGGTTCCGGGAGGCAGGCAGCAGCGATGGATTCCGGTGGAAGGAGGCTCAGCGGGTGGGAAGGGTGCGGTGTCGGTTGTTGTTGAGCAGGGAGCAGAAATCAATGCCTGCCGAAGCAGCGCAGTCTGCCTGGGCTTCTCTCGCCGCCAGGTGCGGGTAGGCGCCGGGCTGCTGCTCGTTCCAGACCCTGCGAGCCTCCTCCTCTCTTGGAGGCTGTTCGGTCTCTAGCACGTTTTGGGGTCCCCTAACCAGGCATGGAGACGTGGCCTCGGGTGTCCATGTCATAGAATCGACTAGCTGGGAAAAGACCTTTAAGATCATCAAATGCAGCCGCTCCCCAGCACTACCAAGGCCACCCTAACCCATGTCACTGAGGGCCTCATCTACAGAGTGTGTGAGCCCTTCCAGGGACGGTGACTCCAGCACTGCCATGGGCAGCCCCTTCAGTGCCTGAGCACCCTTCGGGGAAGAAATTGTTCCTCATCTCCATCTACACCTCTCTGTGCAGATCCTGGGGTCATTACCTCTTGTTCCATTGCTTGTTACTTGGGGAAGATTGACCCCCACCTCACTATAACCTGCTTTTAGGTAATTGTAGAGAGCAATACAGTCACCCTTGTTTATTCTGTGGGATTTAGTCTGGAGAAGAGACTAAACTACCACAGCTCCTCCTCATTGTGCTCCAGAGGCTTGTGACTGTATCAGCTAAAATGTGGAGGGTACTCCAGTGAAAGCTGGAACTCGGCCAAGCTCAGGCTGGTTATTCTGTTCTACTTTGAGGAGCGACTGTGAACATGCAGTGATAAAAACATGTTGGTGTTGTATTTGCTGCAGTTTGAGTGGTGGGAATAAGAATTTGAAGTCTCACATTCATAGTGGTGATGTCCCCAAGAATACTTGGACAAGCTTTCAAACATAACTTCAAGGTCCAAAAGGGGGGAGGTTTTCAACATGGGGAGGAATGAAAAAGTGAAATTATCTTTTGTTGGCTTTTCACTCAGCCAGATAATTAAAAAATAAGTGAACAGAACATTTACTACATCCTTATAAAGATTTACCACTGATATTGCATACTGCTTCGAATACGTATTTTCCCTGCACTAGAGACATTCTCCGAGGTTACTCTCAATCTTTAAGGTTAGGCTGGAAAGTTAATATCTGCGGAACGGATGAGCTCAGGCCTCCTTGAACACTAAAAGGCACATGGGCTCCAGATAGGTGGGTAGGTCATGGACCTGCTGTAAACAATTCTGCTTTGCTTCTGTGTGTCCAAGAGGACATGTTCCACCCCAGGATGGGCTGGGATGTTAACTTCAACATGACAATTACTGTGTCCACCTAAATTACACTGATGTAGTCCTTAGCATGAGTAAAGTCCCAGAACAATGACTATGCTTTACCTTCTTTTAGAGATTTTTGATATTAAGAGTTTAGGTTGCTAGGAATTTCTGCAAAGTCCTGTTCAATTGATGAACTGAAATCCCTTTCTGTTAATGGTAGTTGGTTTTATCACTGGCTGGTCAGAAGGGACAACTATCCTCCATGTATAGGGAAAAAAAAACCAATAAAAACCCCAAAACATAGAATAGTTAGGGTTGGAAAGGACCTTATGGTCAAAAAAAAAAAAGGGGGGGGTGGGGGGAGAAAATAAATCCTAGGTTAGGGAATTTCTTATCTGTGTAACACATTTCTGACACTTCACAGCTATTAAATGGGCACACAGATTTTAAGGCCAGACTCTTACCAGTCATCTAGTTACTCACTTTGATGCATCTACAAGAACATCTTGAAAAAAGCACCACCTAGAACACCAAAATTGTAAAAGAAGCAAATTGTCTTACACAACTTCTTACCTAAAAGCACTCAAATAAAACCTTAGTTATCAAGAACTTATGTTACTATAGCAATTAAATGTGCTGTAGACAGAAGCTCCAGGATTCCTTGGAGCTCCAAAGGTGCAGTACAAATAACCTTGGAAATTGAAAAGCATGTCTATGGATATGAGTATTGCTAGTAATGTATCTGAGAAGATTTGCCCAAAATACTTCCTGGCTTAGGTCATAATCATTAAGCATGATCATATGGATGAAACGTCTGACCCCTCTGTACCTTTTTTAACACCTTAGAGAGCCTGTATGCATAAACATTTATTAAAAGAAGGAATGGTGGCTTATGTAAATGACGCGCAAGGCAATGCTGTACATAGATATTAATGATCTCAGATCGTGTTTTTTTTAGTTTAAGTGACTTTGTTGGTTTTTAATTCTCAATTATCATATGGTGGTGCATCAGGGAAAAAAAAAAATCCCCCCCCCAAAAGAAAATAATAAAAAACAACAAATAAAAGAAAAACTAAAAAAGAAAACGTAAAAAAACACACACAAAAAAAACAAACAAACAAAAAACCTACAGGAGAAAAATGTTCCATGTGGAGTATTCGTCACTATTTTGCAGGTTTTAAAATCATTAAAATGCTACTTTTTAAACCTGTATTTTTGTAACTAAATACTTAATTTGTTGTTGCTACCCTGCAGTCAGTGACCCGTTTCTTTATAGTTCTGACACTCCTTTTTTTTTTGCGATCCTAAGGATAGCAAATTCCTTTTGCTACCTCAGTATCAGGTGTAAAAATTAGAGGTTGCAGAAATGTCAGAAAAGAGCCACAGATACTATTACATAGCTAGTTTCCTGGTTTCACAAGGAAAGCAGCTATTAGCAAAGACTTTCAGTCTAATTCATTGTCACAAGCAAAGAGAAAAATGTGGGCCTCTGCTATGATCTGCAGAGTAAGAAGGAAACCATAAACATCCCCATGATGCTTGATGGAGAAGCCTAAGCTTTACAGGAGACATAATTCCTAGTGTTTTACACTGTAAGGCTCAGCTCCTAGAGTGTCTACCAATAATAAGCATTAACCATTTGGTCAAGTCTGCTGTGTGATGATACCGTGATAAACCACCATTTGCTTGGCATGAGTCATCTCTGAATCACATTGCATTGAAAGAGATGTTGCTAGAAAGACTGCATAGAAAAAAAATTCCTCCAGGGTAGCAGTTACAGTCCTTGTTACCTAGTACACACACATTATTGAACGTGTCTTACTCTTGGTAGCATATTTGTCTCAGAAGTATGTCAGAATCTTTTAAGTCCTGTAATGGGTTCCAATAAATGACAGTTCTGAACTTTCTTCCCTCAGACTGAATTAACAGGTTACATCTCTGATAACATACTTCTCCCCACAAGCATTATCCCAAAGCATTTGTCAGCAATTTTTTTTTTAATATTTTTTTTTTTTTTTGCCAAACCTCATTTCAAATGACTGTCATTGTCTCTCATCACTCTGGTCTGAATGTTTTTCTGTACTGAAATTGTCTGAGGAGCACTGGAGATAGAGCCACCCCGCAAAATCTTTCCAGTGCAGGCAAAGCAGCAGTTACCTCTCACTTTATCATTGTCGGCAGTGTCTGCAGAGCAGCAGAGGCACAAGCTGGCTTTCTGCCTGTACAGGTCTGTAGTAAAACCATGGCTAATGACACAGTGCATGAAACTTTGATCTGTGGATACAGCAGAGCCAACATCTGAAAACCAAGCTGTGAAAAGGGTAGCACAGGAATTTGCAATCCTAACTTTTATCTTGTTAAGTTTTCAAATGTGTTAATTTTTTTTTTTTTTCTTTTTGCTTAAAATTTAAACATCTACAGTAGTGGAACACAGCTCAGTTGAAGTGGTTACTGTATATTCCTCATTACAAAAATAGGAGCAGCAAAATGAAGACAAAACTTTCCTTTGGTTTCTCCTTGGAGTGGTACAGCTCCTCTGTCCTGGTCTGTTCTAGAGTTACAATTCTAATGAAGGCTGAATACCAAGCCAGTATATAAAGTTCAAAATCTTTGCTACTTTTGTAAATCATGTTCACAGCCTGATACCTGCACTAAGAAAGATCAGTAACATGACACAGAAGAGTGTAATAAAGCTTTCCAGTGCCCCAAGATTTAAACATGTTTATTCTCGTTCCCATTTCTTTGGTTTAGCTGAATCAATGTTTCCCCCCTAACTTTTCAGGGTATTTGCAGATGAATGAAGTAAATCACAGAACAGTGTACTGTCATATAATAACTACTGCTCTAATCTCATATTCAATAAAACTCATATAAACTGACTTTCAGTAAATCGTAATAAAATACTACCTGGTCCTCTGTAAATACTTTGTCTCATGAAAGTTCTGATCCAGCTCCCAGCAAGGTCAGGTGGAAACTTCCTTTATCTTTACATGGGGAATTAATTTGGCCTCTGAGCCTAACAACCAGTGAAGTAAATCTTCATCTTCTTAGGAGACAGACAGAGGGGCAAATACAACATTTTCAAACCTTTATGCCTGTATTTGTGAACATAAATACGTGGTTTTAGACTGAATACTTGTACAGTTGTTAGCTGCCCAATCAATGAAACCCATAGAAAAGCCAGGAGGAACCAGTTCCATACCCCTTAACAAAAAAAAAAAAAAAAAAAAGGGGGTTTTGTTCTGGGGCTGTCATGGACTGAAAAATGATGCTAAAAGGAAACTGAAAGCTTGCCCACTGAATGCAGCAGGTTATCACACTGTGTTTGTGATTTGCTGTTTTCTTAACTTCGAGTTTGCAACTACCTTTATTATTTGACACAATTTATTTTGTATGTAGTTATTGATTCTTATATATTATCTTTCAACCAGTACCACGGTGCCATTTGAAATACAGGTTTCTGATTTAAGAGATATGTCATGTTGAGCAGTAATTATTATTTTCTCCCACATCATGAGAGACAAAAGGGCTTAATGTACCCGGTAGCCAAATCTTAAATTCCTCTGTTTCTTCTTCACTAATTCCATTCATTCATTTGGGCTCAATAACCATTCTTAGTACTACGTTTCATAGGGGTGAATTATGGTAGTGATTACTTTACATAATAGCATTCAAAACATGAATTAGTAACTGGAATTTTAGGAATTCATGGCAGATTTTCTCCATTTTATCAATATCTGAATTGCCATAGCTGCACTGCAATCGCTGCATTGCAATAGCTGAATTTATCTGAGTCTTTTTTCCTCTTTTGCTCAGTATTAATGAGCAAATGAGAAGAGCCTGAGCCCAAATACGTGGTTTCATGTCCTGAGTAGATTTTAAATGTGTAAGGACTTGTGAAGGAGAGCACATGGGAGAATAAAACAGTCAGTGAGTATTTTATCCAAATCTTTCAGGCTTTCAAGGTTTCTTTTTTTTTTTTTTTTTTTCCATTTACATTATTGTCATATTGTATCTGATAATTTTATGGAATTCTCAATATTGTCATATTGTATCTGATAATTTTACGGAATTCTCAAAAGTGGTTAGAAAAGAGAAGAAAAAAACTTGCAAATATGAAAAAGCAGAAAAGCTTAGCCTCCTGCTAAGAGTTGCCTCCTGCTCTCTGAAAAGTACAGAAGAGACTTGTGGCTTGAGCTGGCCTGAAACAGAAAATAATCCAAATCTGTAATACCCATATCTTAATAAAAGTTTCAAATTGTGACAAAAGTACCAGAATAATGGCTAATAGTCAGGGGCAGTTCCTGTAAATTCTGACAATGCAAATTTCTCACAAGTTACAAAGCAACAAACTGCGGAGAAAGATAATTCTTTAAGATAATTAATTAGAAGATGGGTCCTTTACTACTTTAAAAATAACCTCAGGAAGTTTATATATGCATTTGTTTAAAAGGTTTATCTGTTACCCACATCTTTTAGAATTACGTCAAATTATTACATCAAATTGTAAAATCTTTCTGAATCTTCTTATTTTTAACAGTCTTCACAAAATCAAGTGAAACCTCACTGCAGTGATTTCACATCAGCCATAAAAGTAATTATAAAATAGAGATCCAGAAGCACTAGCTAAAAACAGTATTGTAGCTACAAAGCAAAAACTTCATTGGGATAATTGATGAGGATATGATAATACTCCTGCACAATGGTGTAAGAGCTAAACAAAGATTTCACTCTAATCTAGCTTAAAACTTTCATGGTGGATTTTATTTCACTGCAAAGCAGGGAAATTCTGGGGTTAGCTAGAGTTGACCTTTGCTTTCAAACTTGTTCACACAAGAACAGCAATTGCATCTATTTTTACCCTTCATTTAATGCCAGATTTTGATACACCTACCTCTAATAGCACCTGGTTGCATAAATTAGCTTGTACCACTCAGGAGAAAAAAACAACCAACCACCAAATCTAAGTTCAAAAAGCTTCTAAATGGGCTATTCAGCAAGTCTTGCTCATACCTGTGAACTCTCAGCACCTGAACTCTCTCCATTAGTACTCATGATCTTGAACCATGTGCTCCCAAATCATGTGTGTAATTACCTTAATGAAGCCTGAATACAAAAGGTTTTATGCACCTGAGCTGTAACTGGGATGTGCTACTTGCACCTGAGTGCTGATGAAAAGCCATGATTCTCATATCAGCAAATCTGCTGTAAAATTATTAAGTTTTTTTTTTTTTTCTCCTGACAGCTGAAGAGCAATGGGAATTGGCTTACAACTGATCTATCATACTCTCAGATTTTCAAGTAATGCTATGTTTTTGAGAATGTGAACATTGCTAGTGGTAAAGCTCACTTTACTACTAGCAATGTGTTTAAAGAACACTGTTGTGGTTTAAGCCCCTTGTCACTAGGGTTGGTGTAGCTGCTGTATTTGGAGTTGGTGTAGCTGCTGTGTTTGGAGTTGGAGTAGCTGCCATTGTCTGTTACTTTGCCATCAGATCCAGAGACATCTTTTTCCCTCTGAAGGTGCTGGATAGTGTTGATTAGGGCTCTGTAAGCATAGGCTAAGCCCCAGCACATTGCCGTAATTTGTCCCTCTCTGGTATGACCAGGATGACAACACACCTCATTTAAGTGTTTTACTTATTTTTCTGGATTTTGCACTTGTTCAGTGGTGAAGTTCCAAAGCACTGGAGGGACTTCCGGTACACTTGGAACCGTCTGTCCCAGGGGTGGAAGCACAGCCCTACCATCTGCCATGGTAGGGCTGCCATGTTACAGACTGCACTGGAACAGGGGCAAGCTCTGGAACACCTGCAATACATTGATGACATTATTGTGTGGGGTGGTAAAGCAGGGGAAGTTTTTGAGAAAGGGAGGAAAATAATCCAAATCCTGCTGAAAGCTGGTTTTGCCATAAAACAGAGTAAGGTCAAGGGACCTGCACAGGAGATTCAATTTTGGGGAATAAAATGGCAAGATGAACGTCACCAGATCCCCACAGATGTGATCAACAAGATAACAGCAATGTCTCCACCAACTAGTAAGAAAGAAACACAAGCTTTCTTGGGTGCTGTGGGGTTCTGGAGAATGCACATCCCAAATTACAGTTTGATTGTAAGCCCTCTCTATCATGTGACCCGGAAGAAGAATGATTTCAAATGGGGCCCTGAGCAACAACAAGCCTTTGAGCAAATTAAACGAGAAATAGTTCATGCAGTAGCCCTTGGACCAGTCCAGACTGGACCAGATGTAAGAAATGCACTCTACACCACAGCTGGAGAGAATGGTCCTACCTGGAGCCTCTGGCAGAAAGCTCCAGGGGAGACTCGAGGTTGACCCCTCGGCTTTTGGAGTTGGGGGTACAAAGGATCTGAGGGCAGCTATACTCCAACTGAGAAAGAGATACTGGCAGCCTATGAAGGAATTGAGCTGCTTCAGAAGTGATTGGCGCTGAAGCACAGCTCCTCCTGGCACCCCGTTTGCCTGTTCTGGGTTGGATGTTCAAAGGCAGGGTCTCCTCTACACATCATGCAACTGATGCTATATGGAGTAAGTGGGCTGCACTAATTACACAAGAGCTTGAATAGGAAATCCCAGTCATCCAGGAATGCTAGAAGTCATGATGGACTGGCCAGAGGGCAAAGATTTCGGAATGTCACCAGAGGAGGAGGTGATGCGTGCTGAAGAGGCCCCACCATATAACGAACTGTCAGGAAGTGTAAAGCAGTATGCCTTGTTTACTGATGGGTCCTGCTCTATTGTGGGAAAGCATCAGAGATGGAAGGCAGCTGTATGGAGTCCCTGACAACAAGCTGCAGAAACTGCTGAAGGAGTGGGCGAATCGAGTCAGTTTGCTGAGGTGAAAGCCATCCAGCTGGCCCTGGACATAGCTGAACAAGAAAAGTGGCCAATACTTTACATCTACACTGACTCATGGATGGTGGCAAATGCCTTGTGGGGGTGGTTGTAGCAATGGAAGCAGAGCAATTGGCAACGCAGAGGGAAACCCATTTGGGCTGCTGCACTGTGGCAAGATATCGCTGCCCGGGTGCAGAACCTGGTGGTGAAAGTATGCCATGTAGATGCACATGTACCCAAGAGTTGGGCCTCTGAGGAACACCAGAACAACCAACAAGTGGATAAAGCTGCTAAGATTGAAGTGGCTCAGATGGACTTAGATTGGCAACATAGGGGTGAATTATTTTTGGCCCGGTGGGCCCATGACACTTCAGGCCATCAGGGCAGAGATGCAACATATAGATGGGCCCGTGACCGAGGGGTGGACTTAACAATGGACACTATTGCCCGGGTTATTAATGAGTGTCAAACATGTGCTGCAATTAAACAAGCTAAATGGTTAAAGCCTCTTTGGTATGGAGGACGATGGCTGAAGTTTAAATATGGGGAGGCCTGGCAGATTGACTATATCATACTCCCACCATCCCACCAAGGCAAGCGCCATGTGCTTACTATGGTGGAAGCAACCACCGGATGGCTGGAAACATACGCTGTGCCCCACACCACTGGCCAGAACACTGTCCTGGGCCTTGAGGAACAAATCTTGTGGCGACACGGCCCCCCAGAGAGAATTGAGTCAGACAATGGGACTCATTTCCGGAATAACCTTATAGACACTTGGGCCAAAGAGCATGGCATTGAGGGGGGATATCACATCCCCTACCATGCACCAGCCTCTGGGAAAATCGAATGGTACAATGGGATGTTAAAAACTACACTGAGAGCAATGGGTGGGGGAACTTCCAAACATTGGGATACACACTCACCAAAAGCCACCTGGTTGGTCAACACCAGAGGATCTGCCAACAGGGCTGGCCCAGCCCAGTCAGAACTTTTACATATTGTAGAGGGGGACAAAGTTCCTGTGGTGCACATGAAGAATGTGCTGGGGAAGACAGTCTGGGTTATTCCTGCTTTAGGTAAAGGCAAACCCACTCGTGGGATTGCTTTTGCCCAGGGACCTGGATATACTTGGTGGGTAATGTGGGAAGATGGGGAAGTCCAATGTATACCTCAAGGGGATTTGGTTTTAGGGGAAGACAGCCAATTAACTCAATTGGATGCTGTTGCCTGCTATGTGGCACTTTTATAGCCCACCAGCTAGATGTCTTCAGGTCACCAGAGGCTGGCACTGACTTCCCTCTGATCATCATCCCAACAAAGAATGAACTTTGATGAAACCAGATGAGCTCAGCAGTGACCAGACGAGTTCCACGGTGTCATCAGCAGACAGCAATCCGACACTGCACACCATCTCTCCTGCTCTGAAAGACTGTTACAAGAGTTGGAGCTCAACATCATGGACCGGATGAACTCAGCAGCTGGGGGCAGTAACCTGGAAGGGGTAGATCGCTGCTCGGATCAGACTGGGTATTGATTGGCGGGTGGGGAGCAGTTGTATTCTCTTCCCTTGTTATTTCCCTTATCATTATTATTACTGGTGATAGCGGTAGGGGTTTTGTGTTATACCTTAGTTACTGGGCTGTTCTTATCTCAACCCATGGGAGTTGCATTCTTTCGATTCTCTTTCCTGTCCCTTCGGGAGCAGGGGTGGAAGGAGGTGGGGGCGGGGGTGGGGGGAATGGCTGTGTGGCTCTGAGTTACCAGCTGCGCTTAAACCACAAAAGTTATTTGTGGCACCCAGTGTGGGGCACAAAGGGTTGAGATAAGAACACTTTCAACATAGGAAACTAAATTTTGCATTTAGATGTATTGCTGCAAAGTAATTTGTTTCTAAATATCAATTCCTCTTCCTCCACCCCCTCCTTTTCACAGTGGAGATCATCTACAAATCTGGATCTAGCTAATACTCCTCCAGCTGAATGAGAACGTGGCTTACAACTGTAGTTAAGACTCAAACAAGCTGAGATCGATCAAGTCTTACCATGCCTGGAATGTATTTAGGGGCACTTAAACTCTCTAGTGAGAAGTGTGTTATGTAAATTTAGAGATGGGGAAGTAAAGAGAAAGGAAAAGGTGGCTCTGTCAAGCAAGAAGCTCATAAGCAAGAAGCTCATACTGTTGAGAGACTCACCATCCAGCTCATTTTCATAAAGTTTCCTTTTCTCTGTGTTCCTGCAACAGGCACCCTCCTAGGTGGATCTCAGAATCTTTTAGAAGGCCTTCATTTTTAATAGAAGTGGATAAATTCCTGATTCCCTTGAACCAGAGGCAGATCTCCCACTATGTTCAGGGGAAATAAAATTTCATAGCATATTTTTATATGTATGGTAGCAAAACCATAGCTACTAATGATTAAGTGTATTTTCTTGCCTGTAAACCTCCAGTGATTTACCTTGATGATGGTATTACTAATAGATAAACCTGTTACAGTAAAATGACTCTTTCAACTTCTATCTGAATACTGGCATTAACTAAACTTGCATCACTTGTTTATTGTTTTCCTCCAGCCACAACAGAAGTTATTATTGCAAAGGAACTCCCTGAATTATTGAGCAATTATCCTGTAAATGAAGTTACTGACTGGAACAAGGGGCTTGGATGAACCTGTTTGTCATCTTTCAGAGCAAACAGTGCTTATGTCTACTTTGCTTTTCTGAGGTGCATCTTTTATAGGGTAGGCTTTGCTGCCTTTACCCTCTTTGCGAGCAGCCACAAAGCTCAGCAGTGCATTGTGCACAGCAAGGACACTTGACTTCTGTAAAACTTTTAGTGTCAGGGTTGTATGGTCTTTTGGTCCATTTGCCTAAGGTTTCATTTAAGCTTCATCACTGCATTGTTTATGAAGGTCTATAGTGTTATTCTTTTCTCAAATACTTCATGTGACTCTTTAGAGAAGCTGAATTGCTTGATTTAATGTTGTTCTGGTTTGTTGCAATGAGTGTGGATGTTTGAAATGAACCTAAGGAGATCATTGAAAGAATGGCTTTCCTTTTAATTTCCACAGCAGTTAGTCCTGTAATTGTCCTTGTTTTTGCTTTGCGAGTGAGCTATTGAGTAAATCAGGCTTATGGGGCTGCTCAGCCTCCTGCCGAAGTGAACCTCCCCATCTCATACGCTCTTCGGGAATGCATCTGCTGGGAGGTACGATGGTGGCAGCAGGAAAAGCAACTTGGCTTTCAGTAGCAGGACAAAAACATCTAGCTAGCCTAAGATTTGTAGTCTCTACTCTGAGATTAGTCATCAGAGTAGAGCGTTGGTGGTGATCTTGACCAATAAAGAGAAGGACTGATGCCTTTCATGTAAGAATAATTTTTCAGGTTGCTTGCCTTCATTTCTGGTTTTAAATGTCTCATTGCTGTCCCTTAAGAAGAAAAAGGTTGGAGGGGAAATGGGAGCAAGAGGGATATACATTCCTTTTTGGGGGGAGGAGGGAAGAAGGGAGAGGGAGGGAAGGAAGGGTGTTGAAGTTGTTTGGGTTTGAGGAAGCGGGAGTTCATTGTTTGGAGATAATCTTGACTCTCTCAAACTGATTTTTGAGGCATGAAGATTCACAATTCTAGGAAGAGTGAAGGTAGGATCTGTGTGTATGCATTATTACTTAAAAACAGACCCAAGCATTTTACTGCTGCTGATAGCAATAAAAAAGCACACCCACGTCTGTCTGAGAAGACTAATGTGGATCCCACATACATGTGCAAGTTTCTAATGAAGCTCTTTCTGCCTATAGGAGAAAATGTTTCTGTTTATCTTTAATAGAAATCCATTGCATGTAGCTGTGTAATGGAATCTCTCATTTTTTACTTGCATCTATTAGCTTTTTATTGCAAATAGGGCTCTAAATCTTACTTTAGAAATTAGTATTGCACTATATATCAGGGCATGTGCAAAGGAAGCCATTAATAATGTTCGTTATGAAAACCTGATCATAAGTGTTTTTAGTCCATTAGCCATTCAGCTTTATTTATGTCCTCTTTCAGGAAAAATTTGAAGCCAGAATTCAAAAGATGAAGTTTGGAAAAAGAGCCACACATGAGGTCATAAAATGCTGGCATATTCAGGATGCTAGAAAATTCTGTTCTTTCTTCAAGGTTTTTGATAACCTTTAGAAAGAGGAATAAGTATTCATCATCTACTGCTTTGCATCATTAAATTACAGTGCTTTTAGGAGATAAAATTCTAGTGACCAAACCATTAGTAGTCTGCTAATTACATGAAATTAGAATGTATCATACTTCCCCAGGCTGTTTAAATGGACTATAGGTAGCAGCTCATACAGAGTCTTAGTCCTTTCCCCTCAAGGCTTGCATAACTTTATTCTTGAGTATTTGTCCTGACTGCCAGTATGTGCAGTGCTCTGATCACTTTTAGGATAGAAAACTTGTAAAATAAAATACTGAAAAATGTGCAGTCAACTTCCTATCTTCATGGACTTAACTGTATTCATTTGTTCCAGGTATTGCTGAGAAAAATTGGGCCCTAGCTCCAAAGTGTCTTTTGGTCCTATTTTGCAAAAGACACTCTCAGGAGTAAAATTTTGCATTAAAAAAAGAAAAAAGTCCTCATATTATGAGCTGGGTGAAAGCACAATCCTATTCAAAAAGAGTTCTTTCTGAAATAACAACTTGATTTCGCTCCTTTTTCTTTCCTTTCTAATTTACTGTGGGGTATGCATTATTTACAAATAGAAAACTGCTTGTAGTTGCTATTTTATCTGCAAATAAAATCACCTCACACAAAAGAATGTTTCTTACAGCTTGCTTGGAATATAGTTACTCAGTCAGCCTCTGAGATTTCTTGTGTATGTTTACTGTTTTAATGTATCCCTGAAGCTACAGTTTGATCCTGTTGCATTTAGAAGTTGTGAGGTTGGGATTTGAAATGTCAGCAGAGGGGCTGCTTTCAATGCATCACCGCTGCCATAGGTAGCAATGGCTGTGGCAGCCACTTTCAGGAGCTGCTGCTGGTCATATTTCACAAAAGCCTCAGGAAAAGAGGCTGTGTGAGAAATAGGGCAGTGGAAGAAAGAAATGGTCTTGGCTAATCTGTCTTCACCTTTGGTTAACATAGAGGCAAGTGGATTGTGTATAATACAAATTATGTCATGATGTATAGGGAGATTTCCCCCCCGTGATTTACATAAAAATGCAATGGTTAGTCTGATGTAATAATTTGGCATTCAGTGGTTTTTGATTGTGTAATGCTGAAAGGCTGAAGTGTTTTCTTGCATGAAGAATAGGTTGCTAACTTCTGAATTAATTTCTGTAGGAGACAATATGGGTGCAATGGTTTAAAGCTTAATTTAGTTTCAAATTAACATGAAGACAAGCTCCTTGAGTCACCTAGTCTTTCTCTGTGGAATCATTTCTAATTGAATGTTAAGATCAAAGTTTAAGTTTATAAGAAAGAAAAACAAGTGCAGATAAATAGTTATTATCTGACATCCTTATGAAAATTCATGACCTGCCGCTTTATCAGAGACCTTTTAAGAATTCTAATTGTGAAGTATGCATAACTATTAAATGGCTCGAGTGCTTCAGTCTCTTGATAAGAAGCGAGTTAAATAATTGTCCTGTTTAACTTGTGCTTGTTAACCTTTAAGGTCAACTAGTTTGAACATACGTTTAATGAAATCCTGGAGCCAGAATTTATGATACTGCTGCTGAATGTTAAATTGGACAATTTACATAAGCAGGACATTAACCTTCTGAGCACTAAATAGCATTTTAGCACTTAGCCGCTGGGGACAATAAGGGACATGTTCTATATATTTGTGATTAGCTTGCCTGGAAACTCTCATGATGACCAATTGGCCTACCAAGTTTAGCAGCATAATTAAATGAATGGACTCAGCCTAAGTAAATTATCAGTGCTGTGTATAGTATATCATTATAGTCCTAAGGAAAAAAAAAAGAAAGATATGAATAATTTAATGTTACATTACTAATTTATCAATGCCAAGAGACTGTGAGGAGGCTCTTTGTAATTCGTTGTTTTAAATTTGATATTTGATTTACTGCCAGTGTGATTAAACTTGAACCCACTTCATTTCTTTATCAGAAATTTATGGTAACAGTAGATATTTCTTTTCTTTCTCAGGGTAATGAATGTTTTTTTCATTTTCTTCTACTTTGATGATAATAGCAAATACAAAGTATTACATATTGCCAAACTTGTAATTAAACAATTTGTCATAACAAGGCATGTGTGCCATCTTTTGACTGGCAGATCTTGTTTCAGATAAGGTCAGCAGACCTGGAATTGTCACTGGTCTGAGCTGGAAGAGCGGAGCAATAGCAGCTTAGGGTATGCTTTTCTTCCTGAGCTGAAAGACTCTGGCAAGTCAAGGCCACATATTGCAAGCAATGTGGATTTTTGGGTGGTTGGTTCTGTACTTATTAGGACTATTGCAGTGTATTCCGGGATGGTGTCTCTTTGTCTTGTGTTAGGTGCTGCACATGTGAATAAGGACTGTTTTGAAGGACCAGTTAGGACCTGAGTCACTTCCTAAGGAAGCACCTGGTTGCTCTCATTCAGATGCTTGCATTAGCTGTGAGATGCCTTCGCATGGTTGTTACCTGTGGTCATGGCTCCTCAGGGGATCACACCTTATACGAGCCGCAGTGTCACACAGCTGCCTTGTGTGTGAGTGCTGCACCTCCAGCTCAGCTCAGCATCTCTACCTGAGAGGTTAACCTCCATCAACAGAGGTAGGAATGGGACTTGTGTTCAGGGAACTGGAGCCAAACAGGAGAGGATGGAGCTGACTGACACTTGACAGTTGCGTGTACTGCCCATGGACTGGGAAAGCATAATTTTCGTATGTATTGCCACTGTTAAAATACTTGCATTACAGCCTTATAAAAAAGGACAGTGACTTAGAGGACTCTTCACTGATCAAAAAAAATCAGGACAGTAATAGACATATAATAAATAACTTGTGAATGTTTCAAAACAGAGAAAAAATAGCCCCAAGATCCAGCTTTAGAATTGCCACAATAAGGTTGTTGGGAAGATGTGACAGCATTGCTGTCCTTCTCTTACGAGGCGTGAGGGAGGCTGCTGAGCTCCACTCTTTATGCCCCGTGGACTTTGCTGAGGGTGCTGTAGAGGCTGAGCATTGCCAACAAGCCCAGGCTGTGTATGTGTGTCGGTGATGTTGGGAAGAAGCACTCAATCTGTGATTTTTCTGGCATTTCTATGTCCTATTTCAAGTTGTGTACTGACCAGTTTTATTCACCTGTAGAGAAAGAATAAGAGTTCAGAGTATGAGTTTAGTCATCTCGTTGATGTGCCAGAGAAGTATAAATTTAACCCAATGGTGAATTTACTGCTGGATAGCAAATCTATGAACCCTGATCTTTGAAATAATACCTGTCCTTAAAAATGCAGTTCTGGTTTCTTCATGGGCAGGAATTATTCCTAAGGATATAATCCTACCCTTGATATTTTTCTTGAATTTGCAAATACTTCTTGATTTGAAATAGAAGAGATCAGACATACTGGGAAGCTTGTGGCTGGTTAGGAAATTTTAGTGCTTTATAAAAGCTTAACAAACCCCTGTGTTTTCAACAGGCTAGACAAATATATTGGTATTTTGGATGCCAGGCCTCTTAGCCCTTTCCTGCCTAGCTGGTGCCTGCCAGTCTTTTCAGTCTCACTTACTGATTATGCCATAATTAGAAACAATAGTAAAACAGCTGAACAGGAAAAAAGACTTGCAGCCATCAACAAATTTATTAATGTGTTTGAGCATATAATCCTGAGGATTATTCAAGGTGTGGTCTGGCAACTGTAGATACTTAAGGGTATTGTGTGTGTTTTGAGAAGGTGGTTTATCTGAAAAGAAAGCTCTCTCAATTGCTGATTTTCTCTATAGAAAAACTTGGATGACCCAAGTTCAGGGCCTGTTGTGGCAGAGAAGTTCGTGTAGAGTTGGGCAAGTTGCTGAGTTTGAGTGCATCGGCTTCTGCACCCAAGTCCTGCCATATACAAAATGTAGGTAATTCAAATAATTCTGTGAGGATGAATGCACCAGGCCTGTGAGCTACTCTAGTGCTGCAGTAATGAAAGTTTTATAAGCAATTTCCCTTTTTAGTAAGTAGTAAAACTCAGTGGAAGAAATTTAACTTTGGTGACAGAGGTTTCTGCCTGCTGTGTAATAAATACACTTGCATCTGAGTTGAGGGGAAAAAGGAAGAGAAACAAAGTCACGCACCAGCCGTTTTTAGCCGCAGAGACTCAAGCTGTTAAAATATGCATTATTGGCACAGCATGCAGCTATTTTTCTACTCCATTTTTATGGCATCAGTGCTTTCAACTGACCGTCACTGGGATTACAAGGTGCATGGTCTTCAGAAACCATTTGATATGAGCTCCTGTATACATGACAATCATCTTTCACCTCTCCTGATCCTCCTCCTGGATATTTGTCATTTGGGACATTTCTCTATACATTCTCAGAACAGTTCTGTTAATTCCCAAGTGTTTTTTCCCAAGCTTTTCTCTTGGTCATATTTACTGGCCTGAAATACCACTGGTATTAAAACTGGTATTAAAACTAGGATTTTTAATGTTGTGATCACAGACAATTGGATTACACTGGTGAGATTAAGTCTTGTTTGAATCAGAAACAGATGAAAGAAGTGGTGAGTTCAGGTAATACGGCTTGTACAGATGGAAAAAATTAAGGTGATGGTAACCCACAGGTAGCAGCAGACTAGCACAAATCCAAATGGGAAAAGATGGATCTTTAAAAAGAGTCAGTGGTTATCTATTACTTAACCTCATCATCTTTATTCATGGCAAGATTAATTTATACCTCTTGTGTTTCTTTTCACATCGTTCAAATTCAATGTAATCAGACAGCTATGTGGGTTTGGGGTCTGATTTCCATCCAAATGAATTTAGCCTTTCAATTCTTCTCTTTCAGTAAGCCAATGAAATCTCCTGCTTCCCCTCAGTCGTTAAATACAGTCTAATTTTAGGATGCTTTATCTTTCTTCCACTACCCTGGAAAACTTGTGTTCTGGTTCAGCTGTCTTTTTACTCCCCTCTCTCAGGGAATGTTTTAATTCTTTCCAAGCAGACAGTCCCTCTTAGGGAAGTAAACTGACACAGAACTGTGAATGTTGCAGTGGGTGATACTGAGGATGAAACAGAATAAGTACACTACTTTCCTCAACCCTTTTAATATGTGACCTGGTTAAACAGACTTTTCCATCATTAGACCACTTCCCATAAGTCATGGTGCAAACTTTTGCTTAAGTCTTAAGCTATTTGCAAGTATTTAACTTTTATAATTTTAAAAATGAAGCAGATACATCAGTTGAGTGCATCAGGGGAGAGACTTTTCGTCACACCTTTAAAATTGCCTGCACTAATTTACACCTGCAGGAAGCTACACATTTAATGTTACTGGCATTACTTTGTCTTCTCTTTCATATGCATTTTAGTTTCCCTGTTTAATGATACAATCAGTTCTCTAAATATCCTTCAGCTTCTATTTAAGCATGCTAATGGCAGTATATATGCGGAAACTGATGTACATGTAGAGTTGTTTTGTGTTACTGGAAGCCATAGAGTCTGTCTCTGCATTCTTCTATCTTCCTCTTCTTTTCTGCTTAATAAAAGGTTTTATATATTATTGTAGTCAACAGCAGTATGGAATTAGATGGTTTAAACTTAAAAAAATCTAGTCTTCTGAACTGAACTAATTGATGTAGCACTCTAGCAGGCTGTTTGAAGAGATGTAAAAATGGTTTCAGCTTAGCTGTGAGACATCTTCCCACAAAACAGCTGTTATCTTTTGAGGAAAAAAGACAGACATTTCTCTGGCATGTTTTCCATGCAGACATTTGTAAATATAATCCCTTCTGTTACTTTGGTAAGTCAATCACACTAACAAGTACTAGTTATTCAGTGGCTGCCTTGGGCTAAATAGAGCAAGTGACAAAAACACTTTTACGTTGTCATGTGTTAATGTAAAATGCCCCCAGACCCCAATGCTTATTGATCTTCATCTAGTTGACTAATGCTTTTCCCATGCTGTTACATATTGGTAAATTAAAGAAGCCTTCCAGACAGTTCTGTCAACAGTTTACTGCAATGCACCACATTAATGAGGTTGAGCTGTCACATGTGTGTAATTTAATCCTATTGAATTATCACTCAAAAATTCTCGAATACGAGCCTTTATAAAGTAAGAAATAAGGTTTTCTAGGAATGCTGTCTCATTATAAATTGATAAGATGTGAAGCATGCAAAGGGAAAACCTCAAGAGTTGTTCTTTATGCTTGTAGTAAGACTTGTGACAGCTCTTTCACTGCATCTTGTATTTTAGGGAACTGCATAGAGCATTTATTTCGAGCATTTATTTTTCATATCCATAACAGAGCCAGAAGGCTGAGTGCTGTGCTTAAGATGGAATATTGTTTCTTGCCCTTAAACAGAAAGAGAGGGGAGAAGAAAATAATAGGGAACTAAAAGCACAAGGATGGACTTCAGTTGGTACCATAGAAAATCATAGGCATATAGTGCTCCTTTTAGAGAACACAGAGCATTTTGAAATCTTTGGAATCAGTTCTGTGTTGTTTGACCAATGCACATATGATTTAAACCATGAAGTACATGTCTGTGGGTGCCTGGGGTCTTTAAGCACACTCTGTTCCTACTAACATCACAGAAATGGGCCCTGTCTGCAGACCGAATGTGGTATGCTTGGGAAAGCTCAAAACTAGAATTTCTCTAAAAATGTTATTTAAATAGATCACCTCTTTGACTTACCACTTTAGTAATGCTTTTGTTAGAAATGGGTTGGGAGGACATGGGAAAGAATTTCCAACAAGAATGAGACACCAGGGTAAGATCTGCCACATGATGGGCTTTCCTGGGCTGTGGTGGAAGTTCAGAGGCTAGCTACACTTCCTACACCCTATCAATGTGGTCAAAACACTAGATAATCAGATTCAGAGCAGAAACTGAAAAGAATCATGGACACTTCACAGGAATGGTCTTTAGACCGTATGCAACAGGGTAATGGTTTCTCATTCACCGCAGCAATCACTCCCAAGCAAAGGAGGGGTGTGATGAAGTGTGGGCTCTGCATGTGTATATGCCAGCTGTTGATGAAGAGGGAGGGGAAATGGAGTAGTGCCTCAGCACCTCACCTTTCTGGAGAACATCCCAAAAGACTTTTGCCATGGTGGGGGAAAGCTCATCTATGCACAGTCATCTCCCGACTGAAGGTCACCTGGGAGTCTCTGTGGACCATGTCCTCTGTGCCTGGGGCCAGCCCTACCTAGTTTCCTCTCCTGGTAGCCGTGCTGGCTTTACATATTTAATGAGATTTTATGGGTTTAGGCATTGTAAATTATATTCACTTTCTCAGACCTCTAAGACCTTCCTCCACCTACCCTCCCTTACCTGTCAAGTTTCACTGGGTATGCTTTAAATTCTGGAGAGGAGAATACTGACTTTGCATAACATAAATGAAAGAGTTAGAAAGCATTACATTTTCATACAACTTACATGGAAAACCCCAAGATTCTGTCCTTGAGGGGAGACAGCAAAGCAGCAAGTGTGCAGAGAAACAACAGCTTTGGGTTTTTATAGGCAGGGAGTAGCGTTTCATGTGCTTATCAGGAAAGGAAAGCTCTTGTGCTTTGCAGGTAGCAGTTAGGCAAGGCTAGATTTTGTGAAACTAAGAATCCTTGCCCTAATCCTACACAGGAAAGGTTGTACATGTTTGTGGGAATTTTGTATTAAAAGTAAAATAAATGCAGTTATTTCTCCTTCGGACTTTTATACCTATAATTCATTCCTCAGTGAAGCAAGCACTTTCTTTCACTGGGAGTGTCAAACGTTTCTTCTGCAACAGGGGCTGCTACAGAAAAAGTATTTTCAATAATGAAAATGCAGCGTTGCTTCTTGTGTATGTAGCTGAACACAGCAGCTGAGCAAAATAGACTACTACTGAGAATGTGTAAACTATATGGAAAAGTTTCTTTGTCAGTTACTGTACTGGGGGTAAAGAAAGATTGAGACTGGTCAGTGAGGTTATCAGCAGAAAACTAATCAGTTCCTTGCCGCTCATAAGACATTGTCACAAAGGCAGTCAACTTTGGTCTTTCATTGCCCTGTATGAGACAATCATCTGGTCAAAGTATGCCTAATGATTTGAAACACTTCCTTGCAAGTGAATATGGCTTTACTTTTCTGAGTGATAAAACAGGAATAAAACAAAAGGGTTATGTGGTTTCTGGCAGAGGCCAAGGCATATGCTGAAAAAGAGTGTCTCTGTTGTCTCAGATCATGCTTACTACTTTGGGTTCATGAAGAAATTGTACATGTAATTCTGAATTCATACAGAGAATGGCAGGAAAAATAGCTTGAAGTTAAATATGGATCCATAGGGACCATGGGCAGGAAGTATGCAACTGCTTTTCAGTAGGAACTCTCCACCTGACATAAAAAGTAATTCTAGGGTTAAACGGAGTTCTTCCAAGGTACCGGACCCTGATTCCTTCTCCCGTGATAATCCTTTATCCTATGGCCACCAGGGCATGAAGTTCATCTTCACATAAGAGATGTTCTTTTCAGGTGGCTGAAAGTTTGGGGTTGTTGATTGGTTGCTTTTTGGTGGTTTTTAGTTTTCATTCTATGTTTGCAGGGGAAAAACCGAAAAGGTTTAATACTAATACTACTATACCTTCTTAGTTTGGTTTTAATTCTGCCAAGAATTAAATTAACATGCTTTCTAGCTCTGGCCATAAAACCATTCTTTAAAAGAAAAGCAAAACTCATTGCATAACAGCTTGCCAAAATGTACCTAGGAAAGCCCAGAAACTGAAAGCCACTGAACCTCATTTTTAGTGTCAGAGCTAAAGAATACTGAAATGTAAAAATGTGCACCTGTTTCTGTATTGTCTTTCTTGACTTCTCTTCAGACATTTCAAATCTCGAACTAATAGTGTGAATTTAAATTCTTTTAAAAAGCAAATACTTTTAAAAATCTCTGACATTTATTAGTCAAACCATGTGTATCTTTTTGATACAAGACTCTTCTTCATTGTCTGTTTTCTTTATAGTTCTGTCCTATCTATGTTTTGTTATGATCTAAAGGAAGAATAAAACTATATGCGTAGCTTTACTGGGCTTTGGTTTTATAGGTAGGTGTATCAAGTTGGTAGTGGCTTTCATGACCTTAGGAACTTTCTACTTGCTAAAGGAAAAGCACAAACCGATGTTAAGCGTTGTAAGAATGGGAAGGAGACCTTACTATCCATTGCAAATGAGATGGAAACCAGATACTCTTCTGAAATAAGATGAGATATTGATCTCTGGGTTTAAAATATTTTATTCTTAATTCATATGTTTTCTGGATGTAAATTTGGAATCCTTCTCAGTGATTGGATGTACAGTAGGTTCGCAGGTAATTTACCAGCCAATGCACAAGCTAAATTATTGAACTGCTTAGATTTTGTACAGACTAAGAAAAAAATAGCATATATAAAATTCTGGTTGAAAGTTTGAAGCTCAGTGCCTACAGCTCTAGTCTAATCACTAAGTTCTCTTTCCAGTTATACTGGCAAAAAACTACCTGTTAAATTCAGTCAGTTCCTCACAGAAAGTCCATTGAAGTCAAAGGAAAGATTCCATTTACCTCAAGAAAATTTGCATTTGTCTTTTCTATGGGAGCCTCTCATCTTTCTTTTTTCCTTGTTTGTTTGGGTTTGTTTTTTTTTGTTTGTTTATTTCAGTGTTGTAGCTCATTGTTGCTAGCAGAGTGCTATTTGTGTCCTTTCTTTTACAAGCAGTTTGCCTGTTCTCAGTCATGGAATGGGTTTATAACACTACAGAGCCCTGTTTCTTGGTTTGGTGGTGTTTTTAAATGTTACTTAGAAATGTGGGTTTGAATATCTGAAATTCCTATGGCTCCTGAGTGCAGTGTGCTTTGTTTCCAGCTCCACTTTGTACTTGCTGCTACTTTGAAGGTAACTTAGAGCTAAAGTATAAGGTATAGGTCCAAATCGCATTGCATATGCTATCTGTTATGTTCTAAAGCATCTGATGATGCTGGAAAGCTAGAAGTCTTGTTATGCGATTACCCTCTAATTTGTACAAAGTTGCATTAGTACCCTTTCTCAGCAAATCAAAATCGGGCTTAGTCTTCATCCAACACCCCTCCAGCTTCAGCAACTGGAGGGGTGCTGGAAAGTTGCTGATTAGGTTTTTTATGTTTCAGTTGCTATTTAGGGCATAATTGGATGACATCAGAAGTCTTGCTGTTGAAAGGGATCAGCTCAGTTTACTGTGCAACCAGAAATCTTTTTCCTTGCCAAGTTAGTTGTTACTGGGCAGTGTAGGATCACATGAGAAGAAATAGCCTCAAGAACCTTCACTGCTGTGTACATAATTCTGGTTCCCTTAATAGCATTTTATTAAAATAGAGGCATACTGAAATGGTAACTCTCTAATGGTGTTCTCCATTGCCTTTGTAAGAACTCCACAAAGAACAGAGAACAGATAACAGATAATTGCCTTTTTCTCTTCATGTATCTACTACAGTTTCTTCTAGAAACATTTCTGTGGTGGTCCTCTCTGCCAAGGTTTTTGCCTAGGCTACAAAATGTAAACGAACGATATGGTACCATCTTTGGGCCATCAGGGAAGAACTTCAAAAGTCTTATCTTGTCTCATGGGTTAGCTGCTGGAAGCATCAAATGAGCTGCAGCACATCTTACCCCTTCCACCATATCATATAATAAGGCACAAAGAAGTTGTAATTAATTTAAATTAGGTGCGTCCTAAAAAATCTCAAGAAGAGCATGTTAGGAATGTCAATATACCAGCATAATACTGTAATAAGCCATCTACAGTAAGTCTCAACAGTTATAAGGAGCCAGACTGCCCAGGCTTCTCACAGGGATATATTAGACCCTGAAAAGTATCATTCTAATACAACTGTACTGGTTTCATTACCTAACTTGGTTTATTCCAGTCTAGCTTGGTTATTTCCACTTTTTATGTTGTACAGGTTGTCCTGGGTTCAGCAGTAGCAGTCATTTTTCTCCTTCTTAGTAACTGGTGCAGTGCTGTGTTTTTGGCTTTCAGCCTGGGAACATTGCTGATAACACTGATGTTTTTAGTTGCTGCTCAGTAATGTTTACTCTGACCAAAGACTTTGTGAGTCTCATGCTCTGCCAGGGAGGAAGGGAAGCCAGGAGGAAGCAGAGACAGGACACCTGACCCAAACTAGGCAGAAAGATATTCCATACAACAGCACATAATGCCCAGTATATAAACTGGGGGCAGTTACCTGGAAGCGAGAGATCACTGCTCGGGTTGGGCTGGGTATTGGTTGGTGGGTGGTGAGCGGTTGTATTCTCTTCCCTTGTTATTTCCCTTATCATTATTATTATTGGTGGTAGCAGCAGTGGTTTGTGTTATACCTTAGTTACTGGACTGTTCTTATCTCAATCCATGGGAGTTACATTCTTTCGATTCTCCTCCCCATCCATCGGGGAGTGGGGGGAGGAAGAAGGGGAGGGAGTGAGTGAGTGGCTGCGTGGTTCTGAATTAGTGGCTGGGCTTAAAACACGACACAGGGGTATCCAGTGGAAAAGAAACAACCAACTGAACAAAAATGCCCCAATGTTATGTGTTCCCTAGGAACCTGTCTGGGAGCAGCAGGAGCAGGCTGCTTCCCAAGGGCAGATGAGACAAGAGGCAAGGATAACAAGGTAAGCCCAGACAGGGATTTCTCAGCCCACCGTATCTGAACAAGAGGAGCAGACCAAGTCCAACAACAGCAACCAGGGTCAACCAGCAGTCCAAGACTGTGGCTCCAAAGTAAGTCCAAGGACAAGCCAGGGCAACATAAAAGCATAAGAGGCTGGTCAGGGCAATTAGAGCCTGTTGGCACACTTGTGGCCCTCACATGACCATCTGTCCTGACTGTTTAGATATGTGGTTTCTTACATCATGCACGAGATGTAAAATTTTGTGGATGTCAGTGATGAGGAGGACACCAGCGAATACCTTACCACATCATTGCCTGCCCTCACACAGGAGGCATGAGGAAAGCAGAGAGAAGTAGAGGTCTACTCCCTGTGGTGTGCTTAGCTGAGACTGTAAGCAGAGTAACTTCTAGATTGTCTAATTTATATCTGGACAGGGACTAAGGCAGTTTGAAAATTAAAAGGGCATAACCACAGTCCTGATGGCCTCACCGTTTTCCTTTATCAAATAGATCTTGGCAAAGGAAATAATCTTTCCTACCTTCCTGTAAAGGGCAGGTTTAAAAAGGCTCTGACTTTTACTTTCTCGTGACTGGATTGAGTAGACATTGAGGAAAGACTTTTATTTCTAGCATGGTCTAAGTCTATGAGGAACCCCAAATGCCTGGGACCAAAGCAGTACAGTTTATAAGATAATACTCCAGTTCTTCACTGGGTTTGCTCTTGTTTTTCTCCTTCATTTTTATGCTCATGAAAATTGCTAGGTTGACAGACTTGGAAATGAACTTCCCTCTTTATCCAGCTGTCCTGACAATGTACTACTTCCCTAAGGGACTGCTTTTAAGAGGACTGGATGGTAGGTTGACTCCCACATTATGCTTCTCTGCCAGTAACTAAGTGCCTGGGAGTAGGTGACCTAGTTCTGTCTGTGATGGTGATGGGATTTTGGTGGGCCAAACTCCTGGGTGCAAGAAGTTGAGCTTTTAGTAACTTCCTTAATCTGTAGATCATGTACTTATTTGGTGAAGTATAGAGAGAAATCTATGTACATACAGGCATAAAATATATATACTCTTAAATGCCATGTACTTGCTGTGCCTTATAGTGCTATTTGCTCTGTGGGCACAGCCCATGGAATTATTATCTTTACAGGTATTTTGCAGTCATGGCATTGTTATTACCATGCAGGAATGGGAAAAATATTATCTTTTTTTTGTGTCAGTTTTCATTAAATTGCCAACATTTTTATACCAAAGCAAAGATTGGAGACTGTCAAGCACTTCACGCATTTCTGTCAATGCTGGGTGAATATGAGGGGTTTTGTCTGGGTTTTTTATAGATACAGAACTGTGGAAAATGATTCTTTTTAAGCTATAAACAATTTCTGTATAAAATACAGTACATTAATCCTCCCGCAGCTTAATGTAACTATACCTGAATTTGATAATTTCTTTAAATCCTGAAATCGGTTGGTTCTGGGTTACTTTTCAATGACATTTAACAGTTACACTTAAAAATACAGAAGAATGCATTATAAGTTTTACCCAAAATGATTATGGCAGTCATTTGAATAAAATACAGATTTTGCAAGCTGTAAAGCATATCATTATACTATATACTGGTCTAACTAAGGTTTGGTTCACAAACTACAGTGCTCTAACCAAGTCATTAAATCTATCTAAAAAGGCCTCATTTGAGAAGCAATAAAATTTTTAATCATTTTATTATTAAAAGAGTGTTTAATATGTAGCTAATTAAATGCCAAAGGCAGGTTATCTGAGTTTAACCTTCAAAAAGAAAATGATGTATCAAAGTCTGCCTCTGGCATCATGGGATAGAAATGTCATCCTCATAATCATTGCGTGACAACTAGCTGGTGGCCTTTTCTAGAGCTATAGTTAAATTACCTGATTAAATTAATAGCCATTTAGATGTTTTAGGAACTGCACAGACCTATACTAAATGAAAATTAGGTCCATTACATTTTCTGAGTGGGCTAGATAGACCCTAAAATAAAACACGTATGCCATTGTCCACATTACCTAGATTAAGCAATTAAAAGCCCTTTCTTAAAAGCTACTAATTTTCCATAACGTGCCAAGAACTAGGTTTACACTAATGATCAGAGAGTTTTGCTCTGCTTTCCCCCCACCTTCCTTCTTTATTTTATTATAAAAAAAATCCCAGCGACTTGTGTGTGCTTGTTAAACACATCTCAAATGTGCAAGTGCATTGTTGTGCTGCACTGACTTCTCTTAATCTGATCTCCTGGGAGAGCAGTAAGGGAGGATGTTATGTGTTCAAAGTCCCACCAAAATCACAATGGTCTTCTCTATTCAAGCTGGAGTCCTTCAGCATTGGGCTTTGTCTCCGTGGCACGAAAAGGCTTGTCTGGCGCAGATGGGTGGAATGGCAGGTGAAGAGCACAATGCATGTTCTTTCTGTGCCAGATGATAGAGTGCTTTCAGCCAAGGGAGAGTGACTTAAGGCTCCAGAAAGGATGTTTCTCTTGTCTTAATACTCTGCTTGTGAGAGAAAGGAGGGAGGGGAAAATGTGTTTATTTTGGATAAGGTCTGGATGGTTATTTGCAAATGTCTTGATTTGTGTGCGGCATTCAGTTGGAAGCAGTTTTCTCATTGCTGTGCAAGTTTGGTTTAGGGTAACAGTAACTAGAACAGGGGTTGGGAATTCCTATGGAGAGGTCTGCTGTAACACCAATAAATTGCTGTAGCTGTGATTCTGTATCCTTGAAAGGGCTAAGCAGCCTTAATATCCTCAGGATATGGTCTCCAGAAAGCACCTGGACAGATGTTTACCCATCTGTAACACAAGCATGGCTATTCATACTCTAACGGGAAGGCTACCATAAGGTTTATAAATTCATCTCTGAACTCTTTGGGACCAGCTCTGTATAAAGGATATGGTTCAAAACCAGACACTCTCAGAGTGGAGCTATCTGTTTAATAGATAAAGTTAGTACCTTCAGTAAGTAAGTGAAAAGCATTCATTAACCTGGTCTGTCTTAGCACATTAGATAAAACTGGTTTACACACTAGATTTTCAAGTTATGCACTTTTAACTGGATTAGTAAATTTAACTGAGAAGCATGATTATGCTTCTCAGTTAAGTTATACCCCCAAAATAAAACCCAACAAACAACCCCACTCCCAAACCAGAAAAACATAAAACAACAAGCTGCTTCTTATTTTATGTTTATTTCCATCAGTGTTTTCAGAGTTAGTGAAATGAAACATGAGACAATCTCATGGAAGAGAAGATCTCATAGAAGCTATGGTTTAATAAAGCCTTATTTAACATTTCATTTTTCTGTAACAATTAGGCAATAACATGATGTTTATAAACATTCCTGCAGTTTTAAATACTGCTTTTTTTGTTTGTGGAGTTTGCATATAACTCTGCTGTGTAAATCCAGTTGCTTACCAGTGATGTATTAATAAGATAAAAAAGTTCCTGCAGAAGTGTTTAACTGTGTGATAAATTCCATGTATCAGGTGGTTAGATGCTCATGAGGTAATATTAATAGTTGTGCAAAATGCCAGCACCAGGTTTACTTGACATTTAAGCTTAGATGAAGCTTAGGGGCTTCCTGAAGGGTACACTGCATTTGAATCAGTAGTATGTCTCCACCACTGGAGGGCAAGGACAACAGAATATGCTCTGTCAACGAGTGGACTCTCATTGGGTGCTATAGTAGGACTGTATGCAGTTAAAAATATGTACTTAGAAGCACAGTACATATGTACAAACATAAACAAAGCAATGCCAAAACAAAAACAAAGCCCCCCCAAATCCCAGTTCTTTTTTTTTTGAAGTGAATTTGGTTTGCCATGTAAGTGCTGTTGTTTTTAAAGGGTAATGAAGTTGCCATTCAGTAAATGGGGATGGTTACTGGGAGAGAGGTATAGGATAAGGAACAGACTTGGACTGAGAGTGGATCTGTAGAAGAAAGAGTGACTCTCTTATTTGAAATACTTCATCACAGGGTGCCCAGAGAAGCTGTGGCTGCCCCATCCCTGTCAGTGTTCAAGGCCAATTGGATGGGGCTTGGAGCAACCTGGTCTAGTGGAAGGTGTTCCTGCCCATGGCAAGGGTTTGAAACTAGATGATCTTAAGGTCCTTTCCAACCCAAATCATTCTACGTTTCTTTATTAAACTGGCTTCCGTTATTTCAATTTGTTTAGCACCAAAGGTTTGTTGCTGTTACTGGTTTTGTTGTGTAAGTGCAAGTACCAATGTGTGTTTGTTTTAATCAATGACATGACCCATACCCCTTGGATAATCTTTAGGAGTCCTTGGAGTAAAAACAGGTTTTTATATGGATGATAGAACTGTCCAAAGCAAGGGTCAGCGCCACCAAAGCAAGTGAGCTCCAGAGCTCCTCAGAGTCCCCCAGTGCATAGCTGGAGTCTCCTGAAGGTGTTTCCTCAGTGTTTGGCTCTGATCAAGGATGTGCATCCTTCTTCAGTGCTTGCAGCATAACCCTTCGTCTCTCAGTACTGCTGTGGTTTTACCTCTTCTCATAGAAATATAAAAACCAACATGTTGAAGGGGATGTTAAATATCATCTGACACTTTAACAGGCCTTTTCATTTCATGTGTATCTCTACATGCTTTGCAGCATTTCCTTGTTGAATGAGAAGAGGAGGCATTTCCCCACCACTGCCTGGCCCCATGGTGCAGCATTGTGGGGATGAGGGTGAAGAGAGGGTCTGTGTGTGCCTGAAATAGCTGGGATTGGCACACAGGCAACGGTTTTAAGTGGGCAACATGTAATTTCCATAGCTGGGATTTGGCAGAGGCTCTGATATAGTCTGATTTGAAGTGGGAATGATCTAATATTCTAGGTCTTGGAGAAGGTGGAGCTGCTGGATAGGGTAGAAGTTTCAGGGAAGCTGCTATTTTGAGTTTTAGAAGCATGATATGGTGATTAGAAGTTATCCCCATATTGAGCAGTGGATTTATGCTGATAATCCACATATTAGCATCAGCATAAACTGCTTGCATAAATGTTGCCCTGTGGCGTGTGGGAAAGTGAAAATCACTGAACTGCTCTGATGCTGCTGCAGGGGGTGTACCTGAAACACCAGCAGTAAGCTGTGCTGGCCCTAAGAGTTGCTGAGAAAAGTTCATGTGATGAAGATTTATTGTACAGAGCCAGCTGAGACTATCATAAAATAGCAGGTTTATAATTACAAGATGTCTTTCATCTGGAGAATCCAACACTCCAGTTCACAGCTCTTTTGTGGGAACAAAAAATGCAGAAGGGTTATACAGGCTGAAACTGTGCTCAGATTAGTTACTAGTATTTCTTTGGTGCAGTTCCCACTGCCTTTATTTGGGTTTAAGAATGATAGCAGTAATTCATCTAAAATTCTTTAGAAGTTTCTCTCTTTAGTGAAGAATTATATCCCTTTGCTACGCTAAGTTTTGCCACATAAAATAAACCATCCCACTGGCTTCATTTGAGCTAAGATGATGGAATTAAGCAGCAAATCATTATTCTGGCTAGGAAAATATTCTTTGAGCTGTAAAATATTATTAGTAAATACAAATCAGTGTGGTTTTACTGCTAGATCATGATTTCAATAACGGGATATTTGATTTGGTAAGCAATGCAAGCTGCCACAACTCATGAGTAAAATACTGGAAAGAAATGCTCATGGAAAGGGAACAGTGACGAGCCTGTTAAAAAAAAAAAAAAAAAAAACCAAAAACAATTTCTGAATAAGAATGGGAAGGCAAAGGGTGCAATTTAATATTTAGGATATGACTGGAGGTCACTTACTACCAGCAGAGTACTGAAAATGCTGAAATAAAAACATAAGTGATTTTTAAGTGTAATTACAATTATTTTTATTAAAGCATCTTGCTTTCAATGCCAATTCATCGTTGACAGGCTTGCTTTTTCAGTGCTAGTCTGCTGAATGTGCTGGGTTTTTTCCTCTGTTAAGAGAGAAAACTAATAAAGAAAAATCATGCACACACAGTTTAGATACCTGTATATTTTTATTTCTTCCATCCATATAGTTAGTTATGGAATTTACAGGGTTGTAGCAGAGATCTGAACTTCTCCATGGTGTAAGATCAGGTCTTCTAAGCATTGAGTGCTGACTAAATCCCTTTAAGTTCATAAGAAGGGATGAGTGTACTCAGCATACTCTCTAACCCAGCTTGCAGATTTTCATTGAGGTGGTCCTGGGAGAGTTCATAGAGTGTGAGAGAATGGGAGCTTCTGAAAGGGTGGTAAGCCGGGAACTGTGTGTGGTAGGAACTGTGTGCCCATACTGAAGACATCCTAAGTGCAGATCTGTGTTTCCAATTGATGTAGATTTTCGAGGAGCTATCACTATCCAGCAGAAGTGTCCATATAGGAATGGAGCACTCAGAGATGCTACTGAAGGGTGGGCTGTACCATCTGGTTCTTGAGTTACTGGGGTTTTTCTTTAGATACTGGAAATGCGCACTTTTTGTCACTGTTTCACAGAAATAAGAAATTATGTTTTCTTTAAACATGGCATTTGCCAGCTGCCTGCATTGTGCCTTTAAACACTAGCTGGGAGATAAATATGCATTACCTACTGCCATTTTTTATAATAGCATATTTATCATTCTATTATTTATGTTTCTGGCTTGCAGTGTGGATGCAAATGTATTAAATACTGTTAGGACCTGTGTGCTTTAGCATCTGTGGAATATCATCACACCTCCAAGGCTAAGCCTGCAGCTAAAGTGTTTAAGAATTTATATGGCCATTCTTTTTCTCTCTCTGTGGCATTAGAGAGAGTTAAAAAAAAAAGCAATAATGAAATGCATAACCTACATCCACAGAAAATATAAGCAGCCTATTTATGATGATGATTCACAGTTCGGTCACTAGAAATATACTGTTCTGCAGGTTTATGCATTTAGCAGTTATTTGTTAATGGCAACTCCTAAACACATTTTCCTGCAAGTCTTGGATTTCAGGAGAAAATGTGTCCTTCAAACAAGTTATTTCTTTAAGGATCTTTCTGTAAGTGGGTTCCGCTGTGTATTGACTACTCATAATATTTTCTGTTATCATCTTGTCAGTGTTCAATTCATTACTGCATTCATTATTCAATTTGTTGGGCCATGAGCATCTGAATAATTGAAAACAGCACAAGTATTATAAATTATAGTGTCTCCATGAAATCTCAGTTTTAGGGTTTATGGCTTGACTTTAAGAAATTACTCTCTGTTGAAATTTGGCATATGAGGTCTCATTTTTAAAGCAGAATCTTATGAGTGTGGTGGGTTTTGATATCTCTATTGTTGCCCACTTAAGAACTCAATTGCCTCAGTTTATCTGGTTTTTAATTACTATTGCCATCTCGTGATGTGGATTAGGGACAGACAAATAAATTATTTTGAGGTTAATAAGCATTTTTCAGCAGTTAATTAAAAGACTTGTCATTCTCCTTTCACTAGAAACAGTATAGCTCTCCTATACTAAAAACAAAGAAGTTCCTATATAGAAATACATGCTGACATTTAGCTGTTATTTTGACTAAGTACAGTATGTCTTACTGAAATGGGGGTTTTACTTCTATGTTTAACTCTCATGTTTTGAATTGGAGTACTATCAGATTTCTACAGTCTGGAGAAATTATATTAAATTGCATCGTATTTACTTCAAGAGAAAAACTATTTAATTTCTAAAACCATGAATACCTCATAGAATTACATTCTTCTCTTGATTATGTTGCTGAAGGATCAACAGAATTGCAGCAGGGTAGTCTGTATTCCTCGTTTCTAAATTCTAAAAATTGTCTGTGTTTAGACTATAGGACAAATCTGGGAAGATACGCCAGAAGCAGTGAACCTGCTCTCTGTGTTTATCTGATACTAAGGCCACAAAATGATTTCTAATTTATCCCTGTGCTGATTATTGGTAGTGTCAGATGCTTCTTCATGGATAACTGTTGTGATCATCTGATTTTGCTATTATAATACAAAAGAGTTTATAGTCATGTTATTGGGAAGCTACAAAACATCATGAACAATGTTGTGGTGAAGTCTGCTGTATCAACACATACATTACATCAACCATATTCTTTGTTTGGCCATAACTTTTTGTGGAAGGCAAGAGAAGGATGTTTTCTTGAGAAGGTGGTCCAGGGCTCACTCTCAGAGCTGGTATCTTGGTTGTCCTGTGCTCCTCTGGCTTTGGCCTGAGAGGGCGCAAGGCTTTTTAGATTCTGAGGATATTAGCCCCTCTCTGTGCCTCAGGTACCTGGCCAGAGATTTGAAGGTATTTGGCCTTGTACCTTTTGCAGCATCCTTTGTACCCTGCCCTTCGTATGACCACTTCAGTCCTTCACTGTGCTCTGGGTCTTTTATTCTTCTCCTTGAGGGCCTTTCACAGAGCAAACAGCTACCTAGAGCTGGCTGCAATTTGCTATTGACAAAATAACTCACTTAGAAAAAGTAAAAATGGAATTCCATAATTTTAGAATCTGACCCTCTCCACAAAGCTGAAATGGAAAACCCCATATTGAGTCTTCTCAGTGATGCTGTGGCAGAAGGGGACTGGCCCCACATGGCTCTGGCTGCCAGGGACACTCTTATTTCTCCGAGAGCTTTTGGAGGAGTATTCACAGGGATGGCTCTGTGGGAAGCCCAGCCCTGCCAGCACAGCTGTGTGCTGCTTTCACAGCTGCAATGGTGATGCTGCAGCTGCAGGGAGGCTGAAAGCCAAGAACTGTGAGGCTTTTCCTGGAAGCAGGAAAATTATCTGGGATCTTACTGAGATCTGCGAGTTTGGGTTTTGGTCCATATCTAGGCATGTATTGACCCTGTTTATGATTGCAGTACTACTTTTCTGTACATTATTTGCACAAATTATCTGTGTCTTTGTGCTACGCAGGAATGAGGACCTTTATTCCCTAAGATAAGGGATTTCTGCGCATGTTTTTCAGTGAAAATTAAATAGGAGGGAGTCTTAGACCCTGTAGATCCACATATTTGTGTGGTAGAAAAAAGACAGTATTGTTTCTACCTGCGTCTGAAACCCTTGTGGTCATCTTGATGTCATGTCTGTTTGGGTATGCAGTTGCTGGGTCCTACAGATTGCAGGGAATATCATCAGCACTGTTGATTATTGAGAAATAAAGGAAAAATATGTCAGATTTGGATGGAGAACACAGACGTGGTGTATGTCTGAGCCCCAACTTCAGCTACACCATTGTTCCCATGTTACTTGGAGATGCTGGCACAGCACCATAGAGATGTTCCAGCATAGACATACCCCAGAAGCTGGTTCCTGATGTTACTCTTATGTTGAACACCCGTAAGGGAAGAAGAGAGATTATGGGAGGGGTGGGAAGGACCATTAGGGCATATGCTATTGTAGTAGGAGAGGGATAGGGAGCCTCCTAGGCCACTGATGTCCCTGTTGTGGGATCTGTGGGATACATGGAGGAGGTGGCTTCTTTTGGAAGGGATGACAGAAGAAGTAGCTGAAAGCACCTGGAAGGCAGTGGCTGTTGAAAGGGGGTTCTGGCTACATGGGACCAAAGCAAGTTGCTTGGAGAGCAAACTCCTGGTGCTCAGTAAAAGAGGGATGGACAACTAAAGGGGTTTGGATCTGTGGAGGTGCAGGTGGGCACTGCTGTGGGGAGCAAGCGAATGCCAACACACTGTGGAGCTGGGGACCACAACAGCATCAGCACGGGAGGTGAATGGGAGGAGGGAGGTCAATGAGCAGGGGAGAGGGTAAAAGGTTAGTGATGAAGTGTGCAACATCCTACTTGCTTTATTTTCTGTCCATTTATTGACAATCTTATTTCTCAGCCATTATTTAATGGGCAGTTTGAGTAAGAAGACTGATTAGCTGTAGGAAGCACAGTGATTAAAGCTGCAGGATGCAGCTTTAGGAAAATCTGCCCACTCACATTTTTAATATCAAAGTAGATAGCATCTGATTTAATGACATTTTATAATAAAATAAGGGCTTTAATCTGAAAATTATTTTTCTTGCTGTCTTTCCATACTTTTAAAAGCAAACCTGGGCTCTTTGAAGTGCAGCAAACAGTTTTATTATCAACCTACTGCATATCCCTTTCCATATTGACAAAATCTAGCTTGGATCTGCAAATAAATAAGTGGTTTTGAGACCTAAATGGCTTTTTATTTATGTTTAGGAGTGAACAAAATGGGGTTTGTGATAGAAACACATTCTCATCTTTAGAAGTGGGGGAGCTGCCTTTGTGCCACAATACTACTCAGAGCATAGGATCATATTTAATAAAGAGATATTTAGTTTGCTGTTGGAAAAAGATTGGTGTAGGAAGATATAAAAGCTACTTAGATATTTCCATAGAACTTTTGCATAAATCTTGTATCCATAACCTGGTCTAGTGACATAAATATTAGCAGCTTGTTTCTATTTCACCTGCTGTAGAACCACTGCTGTCCTACAGCAATAACCAGCAAGGGAATAGAGCTATTTGCTGCTGTCATAAATAAGACGGGGTGTCACAGCTGTTTTCATTTGACTGAGCAGTAATGGAGTTAATTATACTTCCAGTCTCTTTGTTTTTGATCTCTGTTTCCAAAGTCATCTAAGCTTCTTGAATTCTTGCAATTTTTTTAACCCTTTTCTACTCGCCTGGGTTAAGCATTTTCTTTCATTTGGAGGGCGTTCCATTGTTATAATAATTTCTGGATTTTATCTATACTTTTATTATTAGTTAAACTTTATTTTTATGTGAAAACCACTACAAAAATAAATAAATTTATACTGAACCACATAACAGAGCATGGTCTGTCTTGAAGACCAGACAGATAGACTTACATTTTATTAGAAAATAAATGTTTTCCTCCCTAGCAATTCATATAACTTGCTTTAAGAACAACATACTAAAGCTATACTTTGATCCAATTAACTGTATGGCTAAAAGAATGCATGCAATTAGGGAAGTCAAAAGGACAAACAGACTTGCACAAATTGGGAAAAGGCAATTCATACTTAGGAACACCAATCCATAAAGCTGCTACACAGTGGTATGTTGGGCAAAACATTGTATGAAAACCTCTTGCATTTTTGTTTGGTTCCACCTTTTTCTTCTTTTAATTTTAAAATATAACACTAGTAAATAAGAATAAAGTGAAATCTTTGTTTATAGGCTCTAATGGCAGTATCTTGAATGTGGAGCCAAGTTTTGCTTGGAGAATTTAGTAAGTCTGAAGTAACACAAAGAAATACTGATGTTGAAATGTCATGTGATGAGGTGATGGAGGTTCTGATTTTGAGCCAGCTTTATAAAGTTACATTTTTATAGTTTGTGGGAGCCGGGCACTGATTCTATATGACAATCACACTGGACAACTCTCTGCATATCTCCAGGCTTATAAATATGTTTTGTGCTTCCAGTGATTTGCAAGGAAGTGACAAAATGAAATGTGAGAGCAGCAAGTACTTCCACTATAATTCTCTAATATAAATAGTGTATGATTGTTAAGTCTCAGAAATACCCTTGAGATAGTGAGCAAGGAGGTAGCTTTAACAGTCGGACTTAAATATGATTGCTAATACACACCTAAAAATTCAAAGTTACTTGAAATTGAGTGTGACAAAAAACATCCAGTGGTATGTGCGAGCATAGAAAGTCTATGATAAGTAGCCTTGCTCTTAGTGTATTTACCTAGTTCTCAAATCCAGCTGCCATACTGTTATTGTAGCATTACAGGACTCGGGATTATGTATTATTTGATCCTATTGTTTACTCTTTTGACAAATAATTAAGAGAGCAGACAGGATGATGAGTTCCTTTGAAGGGACTGCTCAGGAGTGCATTCATTGAGATGTTGTGTATCTGATCAGAGCTGTTGTGTATGGGGAGTAGCAGTCACACCATCAAATGTCCTCATAGATGACAAAACCAGCTTTGAGAGGGGGGATTCTTGTTCTTTAATGACTTGATACTAGTTCAAGTGAGAAGTCAAAGTTTCCTTTTTCTGCTGCCAAAACCTTCAATCAGCCCCACACATGCCCCTTACTCCCCAGATATGGCTATACATGATGATGGAAACGTGGTGTAAATTCTAGGATGGTGGCAAGAAGTTTACCCTTTGCCAAAAGGCAGGAAAAAAATTGGGTTTGGTTGGTTACTCTGTTTTTGTTGTTTTGTTTTGTTTTGTTTTTTAAACCAGGCTAAATTTAAAATCCAGTTTGCATTGTGAGGTGTGTAAAAACTCTGGTCTCAATAACGGATTTAACCAAGCTACAGCCTTTGCTACAGAAGGTCAAATCTTTCACTCTGAAGTCTTTCAGACTCTGAACCCAGTTTGCATATTGAGCTCTCAGAACTATTTTCAACTACCAAGGGCATCTGAGCATGAAGAACACGTTTCTTGATGTCTTTAGTTACAAATTGGCACACAGATGGGCTGCAGTAGCATGATGGGGAGGGGGCTCATATCTTGAATCCGCTCTGTTTATTACCCAAGAAGTTTTGATCAAGTTTATGGTGTTAAAGACTCCAACATATCAACTCCATTGAAGAACAGGACAAGCTATTGTAAATATGAACCATCAAAGCATTAGCCATTTCAATGAAATGAAGCAAATCAATTGTTTTTTATAAAGGTGCCTTTCAGATCTCCTTTTTCAGGTTCTGAGATCCCTTATCAAGTTCAGCATTATTAAATGTTGGACTATGGACTGCAAGAGTAGTTTTTTAGGACTTCTGAAGGGTCACTTTGCTGCTAACATGCTTGTCTCTGCATTTATTTTACTTGACCTAAACAAGTTACTCACACACATGCAAATATGCATAAACCAGAATTAATTCTGTTGCATATAATACTTGCTTGAGCCTTAATTCAGCAAAGTATTTGAGGACTTAAAGAAAATTAAAGATATGTTTAAATGCTTTTGTAAGACGGGATTAGTATTTCCAGTGAAATGCATCCATCAAAGTGATCTGGTTAGTATTCTTGCTGGTTTTCTGCAAGAAAGAATTACTGTCTATACTGGGGGAATAGATTTTTTCTTTGTGGTACATCATATGCTCACCTTTGTAGACAGCTTTATGTCCAGATGAGTGGGATGGTTTCTGTTTCTGGGGTTTTCATTAGCTTCTGCAGGGATGCTGCAGAAATGCTGTGTCTATGTTCTCCATACTGGGGCAATACTGATTGTGTGTACAGGATGGAGAATACTCCATTCCTTCTGCCCTTTCTCTGCTCAGGCAATGGAATTAAAAATGGAAGCTTGTTAATGTTGCATATGTAGCTTTTGTTCTAATAATTTTAGGTAATTTCTGCAGAAGAAATTTCCAGTGAAATGCAAGAATTCCTTAACTTCAAGCATGAGATGTCCATCTCGAAACACATGCTTAAATATAAGTAGGAGATTAAATGCCTTCATAGGCTGGGGTCAATGTTTCCAGCCTTTCCACTCTGCTTGTAATCAAAGACGCCTGACATTACTTTAGCATATGCTTTCTTTAACATGCCAAAGCACTGAGCTGCCATGTTTCAGAGAAACAAGAGCCTAGAATAAATTATCATCTTCTAGTAAAAAATAGAAATTCCTCTTCAGAATTACATTGGCTCAGCTCTATTATGCCTAATATACTTTCCAACATTACTGACAGGTTTAAGATCTGGTATTTGTGATACTTAAGAGCTAAAACCATATGATTTATACCTCTGGAAATACTCTATTTCTAGCTTTCTAATGGGACAAACAGAAGTTGCACCTAGCCCAGGAATGTCCAGAGTCATTGCAGCTTAAGGCTGTGATGTGCTTTTAAGTGCAAAAGTTATTCTGGGTCACTTTAAAACATGATTTTAAATAAGAATTACATCTTTGCCAGTTTAAAACTGAACATGGGAACAATTTAGTAAGGTGGATTTTTTTGGACACAATTTCTGTAATATCATACATGCCTACTTTCCAAAGCATGCAGTAAAACAGAGCTTATTGTAAACTGCTTGATTGCTTTACTTTCTTCCCAGACTCAGCTCAGTAAACTAACGATGTTATAAAGTTGGTGAGAGAGAAGACCTTTTCTGTGCCCCAGTGATTGAATAATTCCAATTTTTCCACTTTCATGTGAACCTAATCCTGCTTTCGAGACTGATATAGAGTAATCAGTCAGGAAGGAGGATAAGCTGGGTCTGTTTTCTCTGACTTCTTTTGAGCAAAATCCCCTTTGAAAGAGGAAATTCTCTTCCCCAGTTTTAAAATGTGTACTCGAATAGTGAGCATCTCTCTAAAAGAGGTAATAGTAGGCTATTCCAACATAAACATAAATCTACTTTTTCCTACAAATTAAAGCTTCAAAAATTATGAATGTATTCTTGCTGAATACTGATATCCTCTTATTCTTCCCCCACATTTTTCCTTTCTCTTTATAACTCCCTAAATTATAAGGGAATTAAAAGTCCATTAGATAGTATACATTAACATATGCTATTATGGTTCTAGCTAGTAAGCGTGGGCAGAATCTCCTGTGTGATCTGATTTTTTCCATTATTTTGCTTTGAAGGCAAAACATAAAATTGTTTAATATGTTTTGCTATTTTAAAAAATCCCAACGTACTAGACTTCTGAGATATGGCATGTGACCTAAAATAGGTAAGTAAAATGCTTATTTCTAAATGATGGTCCACACAAAAAGTCTGGTTGCAATGCAGTGCCGTGACTACAATATCAAGCGTTTCCCGATCATGTCTAGAATACCTTCTCCCAAAGAAGTCTCAATTCTTAGGTAGAGATAGTTGCCACATGTTTGAAACCAAAAATAATAATTTTTACTTGCATTGCTTTTACTTCCTACCTGCCTTGAGTCTGACAGATAAGCCTCTAGGAGCAAGTGCCTATAGCCTGTGTATTCTTATGTCCTTGTCCAAGTTCGTTACCCTTGCTATATCCTAATATAACCACGTGCGATGGCCTCTCTACCTCATGTGATGGAAATCAGACATTACATTTAATAATAATTATAAAGAGAGGTTTTGTCAAATTTGTGATGGGTTTAACTGGAAACTACGACTCCTATACAAAATATCACCTATGGTAATGCTACGTTTTTCTACCAGTTTTAAACACTTTTCTCCTCACACTACCACAGATTTAGTGGGAAATACCAGACACAAATCTTCACAGTCAAAGAAATTTACTTACAGTTGCCTTCTCTATTATTATTGATAGCAGATTTATATCTGTGACCACTGAAGTAGTCATCTGAATGCAGTCATAGATGATTTTAAATTAAACATAAAGTTTAAGAAAATTCTGGCTAAATGTCATCAAGATCCATCATACCAACCTGTCTGAGAGGGTAAAGGGCATGCTGTGAGCTAGATGAAGGGCAAAAGCAGAGCCAGAGTCCACATGCTCCAGCAGTATGGTTACAGGTGCTTGGGAACAGCCGTAAGAGCCATCTGTGAAGGAGCAGGAGTCTGTAGCTCTGAAGTAAGGGATGGTTGCTCTTCTTGAGTGACTAACTCCTTCCCTGCCCTTCCCTCTGTCTGTACTCCAGGTTGTTGCTGCTGCTGCTCTTACCTGAGCCTTTACACACTCCCTAATCTCTGCCTAGGAGAAGCTCTGTGTGCATCTGCTCCATTCTTTCCACCCTTTCCCTGTTATCCAAAGTTGTGGGGTCCTGAGCAGAGGGTAAATTTTTTTCCTCCCCAGAATCCAGCTCAGATTTACAGCTCTCATTTCTGTATTAACTGTAAAAGGAAAACAATATGTTTAAAATCAGTGCTTAAATGTGAATCAAAAATTAATGTATGGAATACAGGGAATATTTATAGCCATTTTGTTTGTATTTTGGGATAAAAATAGCCTTTTCATGAAAAACTCAGTGCTGACCCAAATTCCATTGTTTCCCCTGCAACACATACATTAAGCAGTCCTAAGTGGATAATGGGAAAGAACAATAATAAGGATAACGATAGGTTACAGAAACAATTAGGCAACGAATAACACATGACAGGTAATCCAGTCATAAATTTATAGGCTTGCTGCTCTCTGCTCAGGAGCCCTATGAGACACAGGGCCAAAGGCCAAATACATTCCCAAGGAATGTGTACTGAATCACACGCCTGCAGACTGCATGTTATTATTAGAACTGTAAAATGTTATTGCTGATTTTTATATATCACGCTGTGTGGTTAATTTAAAAATGTGGCTGGGCAATTTATTGTGTGTTTGGGATGTCTATTTCCAATACCATTTTCTTTGATTATTTTAAAATGTGGTGTTAGATTTAATTCTTTTTAAATGTATTTTTAAACCACAGGAGGACTGTCAATGAGGCTTAGAAAGCTCTCGGTACCTCAGCTTTGTTCTGGCATTTTGGCTTCATGCTCATCCACTGAATAGTAAATGTTTGTTTTCAGGCTTATTTTCCCCAGCCCAGCAGCCTTCTTTTTCCTGAAGTTGAACCAGTGCTGGTTAAGGAAATAAAGTAAAAGCAGTTTAAAAGTAGCAGTGAGAGCAGTGAGCTGACACACAGAGCTGTGCCTGTCTTTTACAGATACGCTGCTCACCCCTAAACCCATCTTACCTCCACCAGCTCAAAGGAGCCCTGGGTTATAAACTTCATACTGGGATACTTAAGATTTCCTCTTGAATGTTGCTGGCAAATGAGAAGTGGGCAAATATATTTTGTGCTACTCAGGGCTTTCAGTCCAGAAATCAGAGTTTCACCATGTTTTCAGGGAGGCTAATAGCTTTTCCTCCCACCTTTGAATTGCTGCAGGATGTCTGCATCTGAAAGCTTTTATAGAAGCAGAAAAGCTGATTTGGATTACTAAAAGAAGCAGCTCTGATGAATTACTTAAAATATACCTCCCTAAAAAGTAAGACCTGCCCTCCTCCCGCTGTTCCAGGGAGTAATGCTGAGATATAATAAAATAGCTGTAATATACATGTTTTGTTATTTCAAACAGTGAAATGAAATAAGCTGAAGTCCAGGACAATGGCTTTGTGTTCATCTCCTTTGCATCTATGTAAATCAGGAGAAACCCTGAGAGTTGTAGTGCAGAAGAATTGGTTTTAGAGTGTCTGGTGTTTCTCTGAGAGCAAAAGCTCCTATTTCCCGTCTTCTACAGGTCCACGCTATTTTACATCCATCTGTGGGAGTCACAAGGACTTTGGGGTTTAGGTTTTTTAAGAAAACTCAAATATTTAAGGAACTGATAAAGGTATCTTGGGAGGGGAAGAAATAAAGATCCAAATATTAAATTCACTTGACCTGAACCTGCATGTACTGAGCAGGTAAGGTGTCGGCTGACTCATTTATGGACACCCCCCAATCTCTACACATAATTATATGTAAGATTAATGCTTATTTTTTACAGTAATTATTTTTTTACAATAATGTTAAATTATTTACTTACTGTAAAAAACATTCAAGCTGAATACTAAGTCACTTTTCTCACTTATTCCTCTTCTTTACTCTTTTGTGCATCAGTGCACCACACTTCACATACCTTGTTAACAAAATAATAATTTCAGTTTGGTATTTCCCTCTATTTTCTCTTTCAATTTCTCTCCTTTCCAAGCACCTACTTTAACCATGAGAATAAGTGCACAGCCATACCCTAGAAAGTACAGGTATAATTTTGAGGTGTTTCTTGTATGTTAAGATGGTTTTAGCTAGACGTGTAGTAATCAATTCCAGAGGATAATCAAGCATCTGTTCCCTCTTAGTGATGTCCCACTTGATTTTAAATGCTTAAGACAGTGCAAAGTGGAGTTGCTGCAGTGTAGCTACTTTTAAGGTGAAATGCATCTAAAAATGCATCCACTCTCTCTGGTCATGACAAGCTTTCAGTCTGTGTTGTGATAAACTGGTGTAAGGATTTATATTAACAAACACTTCAGCTCCGTTGTCCTGGTGGCTTTGTGGGGAGCAAATCAGATCACATTTGACTTCAAAGGAGGGATGGGTGCTATCAAAGCCCCAGCTGTATCTGTATTCCATGGCAATTTACACTTCACCCGCATAGTTGAAAGGAAAATGTACTCTTTGCATTGAATAGATTATGGAACAGGTTTTCAAAAGCTCTGAATTGGCCATATTTTAACATGTTCCAATAAAAAAAAAAAAAAAAACTGTGAAAACCTGGATGTGTTTTTGGGATGTTAGGAGCAAGGATCTTCAGCAAAAACTCTTTATAGTTCAGCCAAACAGTCCCTTTAGACTTGGAGCAAGATGTTGGTTTTGTGTGTAAACTACGATCAGCCATCAGGAGCTCTCATTTCTTGGCCCTGTTCTCCTGCTTGTAGCAAAATAAGGGCTTCTACAGCATAAGTGGAAGCCATTGGGAGGGAAAGTTTGGTGAATGCTGCTTCTCTTTTACTTTCAGACTTCTATAAAATGTATTGCAAAGCCTTGACATTCTGCAGAAATGAAATGCTTTTTGACAGCTGCTGTTGATGGTAAAACACTCTGTCCCTCAGCAGCAGTAGCAAAATATTTTCAATGTGAACGTTTGTAAAACTGGAGGGATAGCACAGATCATGGAACAGTTTTGTTTAAAGGTTGTTTGCTCTGTTTGGAAAGGAGTCTTTTTATACAGAGAATGTAATTCACTCTAGGAACATAGTAATCTTTCAAAACAAGATGTAGGGTATTAAATGGTTAAGGCTAAGAAGGAGGGCAGCTGAAGTGTCTGCCACTTCTAAGAGCAAAAATAGTATGTACCTTATTAAAAGCAGCCTGATAGGGTCAGTAGCCCAGTCTCAGAATACCACCCAAGAACAATTTCAATTTTAATAGCTTTTACTATGTATTTCCTAAGCATGCCCATTGAAATTGAGTCATCAAAGCCTCCCAGTTCCTCCAAGACAGATTTTAGCCCGAGAGCTTGGAGTAATTATCCCACTGGATGTTAGCCTGTGTAGCTATTTCAACCTCGTTCATCATTTCAAACAGCTACATACTCTGCCTGCTAATTTCATCAGATGGATTAGCCTCTCTTACTTGTCTATCTTTTTTCTTTTTTTATTTCTGGGGGGTGAAATATTGCCTTCTTCCCCTGTTTTAATAAGCTGAGCAGGCATGCACCACTGCACTGCTTCTGCCTCCTATTTCTTTCTGCTCAGAGAATGATCTTCTGGGGGAAGAGCTGGGAGTAAATGTGAAGGTGAAAACTTGGCCACTTTTACCTGCAGGCTGGAACCAGCTGCTTTCAACTCTTGTCTGAAAATATGTGTTTGAGTCAAACTGGATTTATCTGCCCCTCTGCTTGCAGTGTATTCTGAGCAGGCCTACTTTTATCTTTGCTTTCTTTTACATTGTGTGTCAATGGCTGCACATGATACTCTCTCTGCTAACGCACATCATACAATAGCTGACTCAGTGACAGGAAAGCATCAGACCCACCAGGCTGGTTATTATAGGTGATATTTGCAAGTAAAGGTAAATATGAATAGAAAGAGTAATGTGTGTGTTACAAATCTTTGAATATTTTCAGGTAGTTTCATGCTTCTTATATGTCATCCTGTGATAAGAAACAGCCTTAACTTATCCCAAAATAGTGCTTAATATAGTTTTATATAGTTCTCAAGAGCAAAAGTAAAGTGGATCTCAGGCTAGATGACTGAGCAGAGTGAATGGAGGTCTTTTTCCACTTACTGATATAGCTTTTCTCTAAATATCTTACAGATATAGGCTCTGGTGAGCAGCCACTTGCTATCTCTGGCAAATGTAGCTGGCATTTTATTTGGTACCTCAGTTCTACAGTGATTCTAAACTTAGAAATAGGTGGTTATAGGCAAGCAAAAAATACTGAAAAGGAAATTTTTTCTGTACTTCTAAGATTGCAAACTGTCTTGCTGAATCTGTGACTCAGATTGCACCCTGTAGTATACTGATCTGTATTGTGTAGCATGAAATGACAGTGCTACTTTTAGTTTAGCGAGTAGCTTATCTTTGCATTTGGGCATCCCTGGTTTTAGCCTTTAAGAGGAGCTGGCTTTTTCCCTGACCCCTCAGCATCCTCAGGGATGGCAATGTCAGCCTTTGGGTAAAAGACAGCAGGTTGCATCCCAAGGCACTCCACAGCCACATAGCTCGAGCCAAGCTGAGCATTCAAGGAAACCTGTCTGCCTGCTTGGCACTCAGAGTGTGTTTCAGCACAGCTTCTGATGGGCTGGGTACATGAGCGGGGAATAGTAAGGGGTCAGAGGACATTTGCCACAGGAGATAGAGCCATGGTGCAGAGTATCTGCACACCTAGGGCTAATGTAGTCATGGGGAAAATGCTTCATTAGAGTATTTGTCAGTTATCTTCTTTGTTAGATCAAGTAAATCTATGGTTAGTTTGATGGAGGCTGCTAGGAAAAGATCCTTCCTGGCTTGTCTGAGTAGCTAGACAAGAGCCATATCATTTCAGAATGACCTTGGTGTTAGGACACATTGATATTTTAGGCAATGTTCTTTTAATTTTTGCAAATTTGTACCATTAGTTATGGTTCAGTACCAGTATCAAGATCATTAGTATTAAGTCAAATACTTTTGGATTCACAGGGCAGCAATTGCAGTAGATTTTCCAACTATTTATCGGTAAGTTTTATTTCTACTTTGCCATCATCTCAGAGGCCTTTGGCCACATCTTGTCTTCATTGCAAGCAGAAATATTCCACTGTTCTTTGTTTCTTCTACTCAAGACATGGAAGCCATACCTGTGTCCTCCATGATTTCAGAGACTTAAAAAGCCAGTCTCTTGGAAAAGCTGCAATTTACATGAAGGTTGCTCAAACAGCAGGGAAATGACTTACTGCAATTGACCAACCAAACTTCATACCTGGTCTTTAAAGTATTTGTCCACTCCCAAAGGAGAGCACAGTCACAGGATAAATATAAGGGAGTAGTTTGGGAACAGCAGTTACTGAAAGATGTCAGTCTTGTAACAACTGCAAAACTACCACTTTTGTCAAGACAGAGAAAAATAGGTGATAAGCATCAGTTGGTTCCAACTCATTGTTATTTATTAATAGAAATTCAAGAGTTTTTAAGAAATTGCTGTCAACCAAAAGAGCAATAGAACCCTTAACAGATAAATTGATATAAAGTCAATTTAAATTTAATGTAAAATTATTTTATGATGTCTGTAGCAACTGTCTGATTTTCCTGAAACAGAACTTTCTGTATCTTCCACATACATAGCAAAAAAAAAAAAGAGGCTGTAAACTGTTAAAACAAAGAGAAATACATCAAAACATAGTGGAGAGGATGGAGCCCTTCTCGTGCTGTTGATTGCTGAAGAGAAAATAGAGAACCCATTAAGAATGCCTTCCTATTCTTTAATTCTCTCCCTCCCCCCATCCAGCCCCTCAACCCAACCAAGGCTATTACACACATGAGGACACACATCTTCAATCATTTCCTATCCTCCCTAGCACTCTACAAGCTGTACTTCACCCTCTTGCCTTTCAGCACCATATATAAACAGCACACATATTCCCTCAGGACAGTGCACAACTCTTTCCTCTCTCAACAAGAATCACACATAGCAGCTGCATGCTACAAGCCACGGGCAGAGTCAAGGTCACATATGTGTCCTTAGGACCACTTGCTTTTGTTCTCTACTGATAATTTTCCATTTGGACTTCGTTGGGTATTCTTGCAGCATCCACTATCCAGCAGAGTGGAGTTCTTATTTGGGGCACATTCCAAGGGAAAAGGAATTATACATCTTTTACTCCAATTCAGACATTATATTCATTTTACCACTTTGCAATAACTGATCTTTTTCTTCTGAAATTCAAATCACACTCTGAATAACTATACCTATTGCATGGTTATAAGTAAAAAGAGTCTCTTGCTTGTTCCCTATAATGTCCAGTATGCATAAGCCTTATGTTATTCTATTTCAGAGATTATGTATTCAAAGGACATATAAGGTAAACATACTCCTGATTATTCTTTGTGAGCTAAAGTAGTACTAACGAATGTCATAGATAAATGACACTCCCTTGAGTTAGGTCTTAGGCAAGTTTCTCTGTCAAATATTACTAACGTATCTTATTTCAGTAATTTGTCATGACCCTGTGAAATAGATTATAATGGCCTTTTAAGAACAGGGTTTGGCCCTAGCACTGTTCCATTAGTTTTGAAGTAAAACATAGTCCCTTATTTCCCAAAGACTACAGGAAAATGTAGGGTTTAACACTGCCTAGGATGTCAGGGTGACTGTTTGATCTATGTATACTATTCTTTCCCAGCAAGGGAGGCCTGTTCTGTGAGTATCTCTGATAAAAAAAGGTTGGAAAAGCTCTTTCTTAGCTCTGCTCAGAAGAAGGACTGGAGGAAGGAACCCAGGACCTACTCTATAAAATGACCATTCAGGTGTTAGAATATTTTAATGAGTAATCAGAGAAAAGTAAGGAATCCTGTGATTTTTTTTTTTTTTCCATATTATCAAAGGATTTGGTAATTTCAAATTTGGGAGGGAGATTTTCTGAAGTTACTGATATAACACATTGTTAGAACAGAAGCATAGTGCCAAAAGAGGCCTCAGGTATTTAGGCATCGTATTAAAGCTCTGAGGTATATGTCAGAGGCATTTGCTGTCATTTCTGGGAGAGACTAGCAATGGCTTCTGGCTGTTGTGGCAGGGCACTGAAGCTGCGTCATTTGGAACAAAAATTACTTTCTTGCATAGGTCTACAAGTAAGAAGCCCTTATTCAGTAGAAATTCAGTAGAAAGCTTTGCTTTATTTGAAAAGTGAGGTCTAGGAAAACCTTATCAATAAACATTTTCTGCTTTGGGGCTGTAAAAAAGGAGGTAAGCAGGGTGATGGTGCAAGCCTATCATGGATAGATGCAGTGTGTCAGCATCCTTCTACCAGGAGCCAGTATGCTGTTTAGAGAGCTTGTAGTGTAGCAGGCTTCCACATTACACACCTTTGCATACGCATATTTTAGACAAAGAAAAGATATTCAGGAAAGTCTGCAAAGGATGAGCAAAAGAAACTGTGTGAGACACGATGGCAGACCTACCAAACGTTTTAACAAGGTATTTTCAAACAATTATGAAGAACTCATTTATTCAGCCTATTTAGGCTATGGCCCCTTTTCTGAAAGAATTATTTTTTTCTTGTGTTTTAACACATGGTATAGTCAAACAGAAGTGACCTTTCTATCATACAGGATAACCAGAAGAATAAGAAGTGCTTGACACCCACGTACCCTCAACAGTTGGCACACTTTAACTGTCAGCATGAAATCGAATGCAAAATTGCAGGATCTGGAGTCCTTCCTAATACTATGTGCTCTGTCAAGTAGAAGTAAAGGACACTGACCAGAAAAATAATGCAAAACTTTTCCAGGGGCAATCTTTGCAGAAACTCCGTTTCACCTATACAAGAACTATATTCTTACTCTGCACATTGAGTTGCCAGCTTAGGAAAGACTCATCACTATCTCTGCCTCACAACTTGCACAGAAATGTAGTAAAAATCAGAAGGAAAGACCCAGTAATTTCCCTTTCAGTTTGGGTCTGAAAAAGCGAGACAGTCTGTTACGAGAACTTCTACTGTCATAAGGGGTAAGCGTATGATAGGACTTGCTATTACCTGAGCAAAATTTTGAAGCTATTTCACAGGACATGAAAGGACTTGTACCTTCTTGCTTCCAGTGGAAGGACTCGACGAAGAAGTATTAGCACTACTGTCCTCTAAATAGGTATGTGGGTGAGGTCCATATATTTTGATATTGCTCTCTATAAAAAAAAAATTTCTACTTGGTTTTGCTTGAGTTGAATGAAAACTTAGGCAACACCTTGCCCCAGGAGGAATGTGGTGTTGTTACATTTTAAAGGAAGAAGGAATGGCAAATAAGGAAGTTGAATTTCTTTAGAATAAATTATACTCATGAACAAAAAGGGCTTCTGACATACTGTATATTTAGAAATAATAAAATATTCTGTCTTTCAATGGGATGTTTTTTCTGTTAGAATGACAAATCTTACAGCTTTGCAACCCAAATAATTGTACTGCATCAAAGGTAGTGGCATCCTTTACAAGTATGTTAACCAGGAGTTATCTTGATTCAGCAAGACATTAATGACTTCAGTCAAGTAATATGAAGTTTGGAGAAGTAGAGGTGGTACAGGAGAATTATTCACGTTGCCTGCATACTAATTAGAGAATAAGCCAGGCTTCAATGTTGTATCAGACTTTAACCAAGTAAGCTCCAAGAAATGGTTTACTGTCTCATCTTTATGTTGATACTAAGTTATATTTGAAAAACTAATAGATTTGCCATGTCCTTCCCAAAGTGTTTGATTTAATGTTCAAGCTTTTTTAAGTACTATATATTGCCATTAGGATAAAATATTGGGTAGTACTATCTCCTGGACACCATATTTTTAAGAATATGTTTCATGCCTCATTTACCAGAAATGTATTGAGATTTTTCCTGAGCCAACATTCAAAGAATAACTTGACATTTTTCATAGCAAAATGCCATGGTTCTTTCTTTCCCTTTTAATTCCTTTGCTGCCCTGAACTGCTATTTTGAATTATTTTTTGTTTGCTTGTTTACCATCTAAACCTCAAATAAAATATGTTTGTATATTGCATATAAAACATGTAAGAAGTTATTAGATTTTCAAAGATAAAATAGTGTCATAGGACTTGTAAGAGCAAAAGAAAGTTAAGGTGAATAATGTAGTATATGCACCAATCACAAACATGCACCATATATAAACATAGCAAAGGTGTGGAGATGGCTTGGTCCAGTCTCATGTGAAGTCAGACAATTATTAGTTGGATAGAGATTGTGAGTTTCCAGGTATTACTTGGTGGCTGTTGGCTGTTGGGAAAGCTCTTGATTTGTAAATGCTGACAAAGGGATCAGCAAGCAAAGCACAGTTTTAGTACATGGTGCCAGAGGCAGTGGCCTAAAACAGGGGTATGATTCCTGCTGGGGTGTCATTTCTATGTAGTAAAGGTAAGTGGGGTAGAGGAAGCATCATTTGAATTGAAAAAGAAATAAGTTCTACCAGAAATCATATCGTCAGTGTCTCACTATTGATTGATGTAAGTGGTGGCATTCTCACTGCATCCTTCACTCTGAAGGTCTAGCTTGTCCCTGACTGGTTAAAAAGTCCTGCAGAGCCTGCTGTAAGATGGTCGTCTTCAGATCATCCCTGTAGAATGGCAGATTTACATGCTTAGTCCCTTCTACTCAGTGAATATGCTGTCTGAGATATAGTTCAGGAGGATGCCAAAATGTAAGATAGTGTGTTTGAGCCTCAGTGCTGAAGCAGTATCATCTTGTTTACTACCACAAGATTGCCTTCTGATAGCTCTGCACAGCCTCACTTGCTGCCCTAGTGCTCCCAATGTATTTTAACAATTCTATCAACCTCCTGAAGTTTTCTCTCTGTATCCTGTTAAGCATTTCTCTTCCTGTGTTGCTCCATGCTTTCATTACATAGCAGATTTCTCTTCCACTCCATCCTCGACAGTGGGAAGTCAGAGAAGATGGGGAACAGAAGAGAGCCTTCATTACGCCTTATTGAAGGTATATAATGAAAACTTTTAAGGCAAAATTCAGTAAGAGAAATTCAGAGTGTAATGTGTAAAAGAATTTTGGTTTTGATATGGTTATTAAGGATGCCTATTCATGCTTTCTAAGATCTTATATCCCATTATAGTTGCATTGATTTTGGCAGGGTCATGCAAACAAGGCAAGGTTCTCTGCTCTCTTCCCATTTCTGCAGGACTAATAAGAAAAATCCAGAACAGAAGAAAAGATTGTCAGGTAACTTTATTCCCATGAAATCTGAATATTCAATCTCAAGTCTGCAGTTCCTAAGAACAATGACGCCCTAGTTCAGGAACAGATACGGAGATCCAAAAATCTCTTTAACGTGGGATGAACTGTAAAGCGATAAATCACACAGCATAAACTATCACAAACAGCAAACAAGGAATAAACAGGGATAAGGATTACAGATAAAGGAAGGAGCAAGGGTTAATTCAGGTTCACAGAGGGCTTTGGATCTGAACTAAAAATATATCTGTTAAATGCAAATAGAGAAAAATGATGGGCATTTGCATGATTGACAGCCTTTCGAAGCAGAAGTGTTGCTATAATTAAGCAATAATGTATGAGTGAGTGTACATTATGACAAATTGGAAGCTTGGTTGATTAGATTGAGCATATAAACTGTCAGTATAATTATCACATTTTAATCATTTTTCTCCATTTTTTATAACAGCATTGTCTTCAGCCTCATTTGGTACTTATTAGATTGATATTCTAAGAGGAATTGTACAACATAAAACATGTCCTTTAACAGGATGAACTTCAGATAAGACTTTAGGTATGTCTATAAACATTTATAATGATGGCTGTTGTGTTACAACTTTTTGCCACATCTTATGTGCCAAATAATATTGCTTTAGAGCTTGCTTTATCATGATAAAATATTATAAACTGAATGTAGTTTATCTCACTAAGTACTTGCATACTCACTGTGTATTTTAAGCTGTCATAGGGAAAACACTGCATTGTTACTGTTGAATAATGACTTAATGATGCATCTTGCAGTGATTAACAAGATGCTGTGTCAGTCAGTGTGCGAGTAAGGTTGTTTTTCTATTTTCATGGAACTGTGCTGAAATGTATGTAAGTTTTTCAACAAGAAAAATGTTCTTTGCTAACAACCTGGAAACACCAACACTTTAACCAGATTGAAAGGGTTAATTTTATACCAGCCACCTTTCTAAAATGTAAACCACTGGAGGAGTAGCATGCCCCTGAAATTTCAGTGTAACAAAGAAAACAGGTTCTTCACATAGTCCTGCTCTTACAGTTTTAGCCTATCTCAAATTAGATCTAAGCAGCTCCTCACCGCTGTTGAAATGTTAAGTGTTAAAACACAGGTCTGTGGAAAAAACCTCTCCAGGTGAAGGCTGTCACCATTTCTGCCACTTGGCCTTGAGCAAGATGCTTATCTGCTGCTCAGATTAGTGGCCTGTTGGGAAGCAGAGAAGATTAGTAGCTCATTGGGAAATAGAGATGTGCTCTGCAGGGATTATTGGAAAATTAACTTGATCTAGGTCTCAGTTTACTGCTCTTAAAATTCATGTTATGTAGCCTAGGCAAGGCTTTGCAGCTCCTGTAAAGAGAGAAGCATAGATTGTATGTGGCCTTTCTGGCCAATAGTGAATTTCCTTCTTAAGGGCAACTGTCAGTTGACAGTACAATTCTTCAGCAAGGAATCACACAGCAACAGACAGGTCTTAATTATTCTCAGCTTACTTAAAAATAACAGTAGAAATGGTTTCAATCCTCTTTTCTATGAAAATTTTGAAAAAGAATGGCTTGCAAAAAAGATCCAGGGAGAAATATGTGTATTCCAGAAATTATTCCTTCCATTTCCTCTGAAGTATACCATACATTGAAAACATCATCTCTTCTAAAGGTACTTTGTAATATTGATGGTGAAATCTCAGATACCAAAATCCTCACTAGCTGCTTATTTCTAGAAATGGAAAATTGCCAGACATTCCTACTGGAATATTTGGGATAGTTTGCTTTGCCTGTGTTTATTTCCTTTCCTTGACTTTCCACAATTTTTCTTCGGAGTTTATGCTACAAATATTCTCAAAAATGTGTATATTTGTAGGGTCAATTTGAAGAGTATTTGCAGACAGTTATTTTGAATTCAGAAGTGCAAAGATTAATTTAATAAATCAAATTTTAATACCGAATTTTCTTGATCCTTTGAAAATTTACCTTCTGACCTCAGTTTTTAACTTTGCAGTCCTCCAACAAAAAAATTCAATATTTCAATAGTCTTCACTAAGTTCAAGGTGAAGATGTTATTTCAAGTCTTGGATATTGCTGTCTGCGCAGAATAATCATGTGCAATTTCTAATTCTTCTGCTACTATTTCTAATAACCCAATTATCAGTAAAATGCATAAAAGCAAGATTTTAGCATTGATTTTTCCCTTGATTTTCTCAATTGCTTTTACAAACCTGAACTTAACATGCTTTTTATCATAATTGTAAGGGTTTGATGTCGGATCTTACTAGGTTTTTTAGTGTTTCAAAAGACTTGGTTAAGCCCCTTCCATGAACTTATCAAGGAGCCTCATTATGGTATGAAAATTATGAGTAAATGGCCAGGTCTTAACTGGAAAACAACCCAACAATAGAGTATCTATCTCAAAGTTCAGTATATTAATGTCACTGTTGGTCAAGAGATTTGCTCTGCTAAGAGGCTCAAAGATGTAGATGACTAGCAAGGTGGGAAAGCTTGCTGACTGAATCCATTAGTTAGCTTTGTGGAGCTAAGGGATTCTTGCAGGTATAGTTTTGTATGACAGAATTCAGCATGGGACAAATAAAAGTCACCTACCCTGCCATAACAGGCTCTTCAGTTGTGCTTTGCATTGCCTTGAGATCTCAAGATCATGACAGCAAAAGTGCACTGAAGATCAGCAGTCCAGAGGAGTACCATGAGGGTGATCAGGGACTGGAGCACCTCCCCTAGGAAGACAGGCTGAAAACATTGTGGCTGTTCAGCTTGGAGAAGAGAAGGCTGCGTGGAGACCTCATGGCAGCCTTCCAGTATCTGAAGGGGGCCTATAAGGAGAGGGACTCTTCATCAGGGACTGTAGTGACAGGACAAGGGGGAATGGTTTCAAACTTAAACAGGGGAGATTTAGGTTAAGGAAGATATAAGGAAGAAGTTCTTTATTGTGAGACTGATGAAACACTGGTTGCCCAGAGAAGCTGTGGCTGCCCCATCCCTGGCGGTGTTCAAGGCCAGGTTGGACAGAGCCTTGGGTAACATGGTCTAGTGGAAGGTGTCCCTGCCCATGTCAGGGGGGTTGGAACTGGATGATCTTAAGATCCTTTCCAACCCAAACCATTCTATGATTCTGAATGTTGTGTTTCAACATTACCAGTTCTGTGGGGAAGCAGATCTGCAGTTGCGTTCATGGGTGTACACAGCTGACAGACACAGATGAGCTGCTGGGGCTCTGCACTACAGCAAGGTGACTGTGTGGCATCCTGACAAGAGCTGGCTGACATCAGCCACCGAGAAGCATGGGCAGAGCAAAATTACACCTGCTTGTATGCATCTATATATACTGCCCAGCCAAATCACACCAGTGCTTTCAAGGACACTTTCTCCCAAACACTGGGAAGTGCCATGGAAAGAGCTATCTGAACCTGTTAGACAATGCTGCAGTAGGAAGTGGCACTTGGGTATCTGTGCTGGGACAGCAAAAAAGCAAGAGGATAATTTAGTTTTCAAATGTCGGAGGGCTGATGTCCTCACTGGTGAAAGCAGGCTCTCTGTATTGCATATATCATACCTATATCATGGTGCCAGCTTTGGATCAGCAAAGCGGAGAATGTGACAGAAATACCATAGCCTGAAAAAACGTTCAGGTTTGTTTTGGCCAAAACCCCTAAAATCAGGGGCTTAGATATCCTCTTCTGTTAAGGATTCTTCTTTTAAGGACTCTGCTTCTAACACCTTTTGTGGTGTTAGAAGATAAATTTACTTTCCCTTTTGTTTCATACCAGTGTGTATTCCATAGCATTAATTTATTCCTCAAGGTCTGATAACATCAGTTCTGTGTTCATTGTCATCAAAATGTCTAGGTGATGTGTAGAAATGATAACAAGGTTTGACTATTCTGTGCTTGATGCCTATTCAATAAAGCAGCCTGCAAAGCATACTCCTATTCCTCTATTGTCCAGTTTGCTGGAAAAGCCTGAAATAATTTTCTGTCCTGTAAAAAAATTAAATAATTTTGTGAATTTAGACATCAGAAAAATGCTAACTTTGAAAAATAGTGAACAACTTTTGGGGAGTTTTTTTTTGTATGTCTTCCACATCGACACCTTTTCTTCTTGAGATTGCCTAATACTGTTTGTTATGATCCTTCTGTTTTCACTTCACTTATCTACTTCATAACTTTTAGCAGAGACTCCTGCTAGAGAAAACTGTTTTGCCCTTGCTAAAAATCCTGGAGATCTCTACAGAAGAATCTCACATTTGCATACTTGGGTGTCAGTGATTGAAATCTGGTGCAAAGATGGCCTTTTTGTAGGGGTTGTGCTCCTGTTGTTAAAGTGAGCTGAGCTGTAAGCCTTTCAAAACAACAATAAAAACCCCTTTTTTAACACACAGTGCAGGTTTTAAAAAACTAAGACCAAAATTCCCCTGCTGATGCAGCCACTCTTAACAAGACCGAATAAAAAGCCAAGCCAGACTTTTCCTTCAGTAGTATCTTCGAGTTGCTGAGGGAAGGTTTAGTTCTGGCATTGCCAAACTTTGCATCTTAATCAGGTTTAATAGAGTTTTCATTATGGAGATCATGTAAAAAGTACTAGTTTAAATTTACTCAAGAGATTTGCCCTCTGGTTACAGTTAAGTGAGGAGCTTAACTTCAAGCTGCTGTTTCCTTGAACCTGAAGTATGACTGAAACCTTTCACATGCATCATGTTTGTGGACTGTGTTCAGTTAGGACTTCTGTCCGGCAGAGCTCAGACAAGCCCACACTTCTTATGTTCACTGCTGCAATCATATTTTTTCTGTTCCTGAAGGAAACTTGTATTTTATTGCAGAGCACTATTTTTGCAGTCTACTTGGATTAGCCAGTTTGTAAGCCATCAGAAATTATGTCTTGATCAATGGCTTCATAAGGAGAAATATGTCTAACTAAACAGAAAGTAAATATGAGATTATTAAATATATATATACACACAGAAGGAATGAGGAGAGCTTTGTTTAAAGTTCAAAAATGCACTAGGGCTTTTTACACATGGGTTTGAAGCATTTACTCGCTCTCTGCAGTTTTATATAGAAGTCTCTTCTTCTATATCTGCATATGGAATAGATCTTTCTAGACAAAGGATTTATTATCACTGTATATTGTACCGAAGTAGAATTTGTCATTTGTAAGTGTATGGATACAAAATGTATGAATTACACAAATATTTGGAAGTTGTGCATATTTTCTGCACTTTTATGTTTGAAAGCCATTTTTTTCTGCCCATTTCTAATTATCTGCCCATTTGTAATTACAGGTCTAGGAAGCAGAATTCCATTTTCTGAATGCCTGCTATTTTTCACTAGAACTAAGTCACTGACAAGTTCTCTTTTCAAAGCAGTTTCGTATGTACTTGTACAACATTATTCCACAGATTTGCTATTGAAATGAAATACTGCAGTGACCTTTTTAATTCCCCTGACTTTTTACAATCTTTGAAATTTAGCACAACAGCAGGAGTTTAATCATAGTCGCTGATGTAAAAGACAAAATAAGGCACCTCTATGTTCAGATAGAGATATGACCTCAAAGGTGCACAGCCTTCAGACACTCACTGGAGATCCCCAAGGACAATTACAGTGATCTCGCTTGTGATCGTCCTGTAATCTCTGACTTTGCCTCGTGATAACACTAGCAGAAATTTTGCACTTACATGGCATGCTGGAATATTTTGCTGTCTGAACACTGCTGTTTTCCTGTCAAAGGATAATATCATATTTATTTTATCTCCCTGCTCAAGTTTATGTTAGCTTCACAACAGTTCCCAGATGTGAAGTTCCAAGATCTTTGATTCTCTCACTGCTGCGAGCTGCAAGGCTTTGGTTTCATGCTTGTCCTTTTATTTCTGCCACGGTATGAAACTTCAGCCACAAAACAACCTAAACCACTCAACTGCTGGCAGTTGTCTGTTCTATCAGTGGGTTTGTCACTTGTATTGATTGATGCCAGGTGGACCAAAGGAAGGCTTTAAAATATCCCAGCATATTTATCTGCTGCTCCAGAGTGACAGGATAGATCAGCTCTCTTAAATCCTCTTCCCATGCAGCAACCATGATGGGGTGACTGATGAAGAATCCCATCAGCTCTGAGCTGTTTTCAGTGTCAAGCTGGAGCAGAGGAGCGGTACATGATCTCTCTATAAATGTTTTTGACAGCTTAACAGTTAAAAGTACAGTGCAGGTGCTTTACTGTCTATGTGCTCACACATAAATGTTCTTAGGACAAAACTGTGAGCAATACTATACCAAGAGACTCCTTTGTAAGCACTTACAAAGATAAAACCTGCTGCTTTTCTTTCACAAATTGTGTTGTCAATGCAAAAAGTCATTGTAAATTCTTTTAAAGTCACGCTTTTTAGAGTTTATTTGAACCAGCTGACTAGAGCTAGAACAAAGGACTAGTGTCAGGGGTTAATATCAGACCCCTTAAACTTGGTTTGTGAGTACTACCATTGTCTTCTATGTAGGAAGATCAGCACTGGTTGGTCCATTCTGTTGTGAGGCTTTTTGATGGCCTCTGTGAATGAGTTAGTACTGAAGTTCAGTAACTGAACTGTGGTTCAGTTAATCAAAGGCAGAGACAAAACCTGTCATTGTGAGCTGGCAGCCACAGAAGAAAAAAACAGTCTTGAGGCATGGTGGCTCCTGACACTTCTCCTAAGCAGACAAAGAATTGAATTGATACTGTTCCTGATGTAACTCTTCTGTTGAAGGAGACTCTGATTGTTTGGGAAATGATTCAAACATCAGTCATGAGCACTAAATTCGGCAGTCTAAGAAATGCACAATAGCACTGTAAATCTTGTTGGTTTTGCTTTTTGCTTGTAGCCCTCAGTAGCACAAGATTTTGGTGACTTTCAGTGTTGTTGAAGTTAATAGCAGTGTGTAGGAGATTCTTAATGAAGTGGCACAATATCTTGCTAAAGTTTTCATTTGAATTCTAGAACTGATTTTTTTTTTATCCAAAATTTACCATGTGTCTTTAGATACTGTCGTGGTTTAAACCCAACCACAAAGCTCGTTCACTCACTCCCCCCCTTCTTGCCCTCCCCCTGCTCCTGGAGGGATGGAGAGAAGAATCAAAAAGAATGCAACTCCCACGGGTTGAGATAAGAACAGCTTAGTAACTAAGGTATAACACAAATCACTGCTGCTACAATAATAATAATAATAAAGGAAATAACAAGAGGAAAGAATACAACACCTCAACACCAGCCGACCGATAACTCGTCCCACTCCCCCCAGCCGAGCACCGACCGATACCTTGTCCAACCCTGCAGTCCCCCTCGCCGTTCCGGGTAACTCCCTGTTACATCCTAGGCATGACGTGCTGTGGTATGGAATACCTCTTTGGCTAGCTTGGGTCAGGTGTCCTGTCTCTGCTTTCCTCCCAGCTTCCCCTCCTTCCTGGCAGAGCATGAGGCTCAGAAAGTCCTTGGCCAGACCAAACATTTGAGCAGCAACTGAAAACATCGGCGTTAACAGCACTGTTCCCAGGCCAAAAATCAAAAACACAACATTGCACCAGCCACTAAGAAGGAGAAGAATTACTGCTACTGCTGAACCCAGGACAATATCCACCCCTTATTCCATACCATTCACGTCATGCTCTTATCTAAGTGCACTCGCATCTTAGTGCATGGACCAGACCCGATAAAGCTGCTGAGTCCATCTGGTCCATGATGCCAGGCTCCATCTCTTGTAGCAGTCTCTCAGAGCAGGAGAGGCTGTGTGCAATGTTCACACTTGTGAATAACCTGGGCAATAGTGTCCATTGCTAAGTCCACCCCTCGATCATGAGTCCATCTCTATGTTGCATCTCTGCCCTGATGGCCTGAAGTGCCATGGGCCCACCAGGCTCAAAATAATTCACTGTTCCCTTCAGCAGTTTCTGCAGCTTGTTGCTGAGGACTCCATACAGCTGCCTTCCGTCTCCGATGCTTCCAAAGCACTGGAGGGGCCCAGTGGACCAGATACTCGCTCATACTGTCCCACACACCCTGCCACTCATGACTGTCCAGCCTTGGGGAAAATCTCCTGCTCCTCCTATATCGTCATCTAACCCTAGACAAGACCCAAACCTGACTCTGCTTAACTTCTGAGATCAGACAAAATGGTCGTGGGCAGTGTGTGTGTGTGCCAACATGCTGATCCCCATCACGATCAGCAGGCAGGTCCCAAGGGTACCCAAAGGCCATTCAAACCCTTCAGAACTCTCCAATGGTGCTGCTGTGCTTGTCCCTGGGGCTGGTGCAGCTGCTGTGCTTGCCGGCTCTCCCACCACCAGCTTCTCTTTTCCTGGGTGCAGCTCTTCCTGCTCTGCCGTGCTGGGAAATGCTGCCTGGGCTCCTGCATCCTCCTGCGGCTCTGCGGGCGGCTGCCGGGGGACGCTCTCGGCCGCCGCGGGGCTCGGCTCCTCCGCGGGGCTCGGCTCCTCCGCCGCCTCCTCCCGCTGCTCGGCAGCCGCCTCCTTCCTTGCCTCCGGCCCCTCTCCCGCCGCCGCCTGGTCCCCGGGGCCGCTCTCCCGGGCCACTTCGGCCTCCAGCGGCTCCAGGGGCCGCTCCCCCTCGGCTCCCCGCAGCCTCACGAAGACGGAGGCGAGGACAAGGGCCAGGGCGGTGAAGAGCAGTGGGACGGCCGGGTACAAGTCCACGGGCACGTCCATCCCGCCCTGCTGCCGGAGCGCGCCTGTATTACAAGTCATTGCCATAAAGCACAGTGAAACAAGAACCTTAGCCCAAGCCCCACACTTGATAAACACTAACACCGCAAATACCAGCCCTAAGTAATGTACAGCATTCTGAAACTGTGAGATCAAGAGAAACAACTTTGAGAGCCAATAAATCAGCATTCTGACGACTATTAATCCGATCATCTCTGTCGTTATCTCAACCTTTCGTGCCTCACGTTCCGTGCCAAGAAGAACTGTCGTGGTTTAAACTCAACCACACAGCTTGTTCACTCACTCCCCCCTCCCCCCCTTTTTTTTCTCCCTCTTTCTTTCCTTCCCCCCTCCCCCCCCCCCCCCCCCCCCCCGCAGGGATGAGGAGGAGAATCGAGAGAATGTAACTCCCATGGGTTGAGATAAGAACAGCCCAGTAACTAAGGTATAACACAAATCACTGCTGCTACCACCAATGATAATAATGATAAGAGAAAATAACACGAGAAGAGAATACGATACCACTACCGAACGAGTTCGACACACACACACACACACCCCCCCCCCCCCCGCGAAGAGAGCCTGTGCCCTTCCTGGTAGCTCCCAGTTACCTCCCTGGGCATAACATGCTGTGGTATGGAATACCTCTTTGGCTAGCTTGGGTCAGGTGTCCTGTCTCTGCTTCCTCCCAGCCTCCCCTCATCCTTGGCAGACCATGAGACTCACAAAGTCCTTGGCCAGAATAAACATTACTTAGCAACAATTAAAAACAATTGGTGTTATCGGCTCTGTTCCCAGGCTGGAAGTCAAAACACAGAGCTTGCACCAGCTACTAAGAAGGAGAGAAACGGCTCCTGGTGAACCCAAGACAGATACTTTAATGATAAATGGCATAGACTGGATGCTTTCTTCAATATTTGCTCTTTAAAGATTTTACAAATGTGAAAGTTTGACTGATTTGACAAAAAGTCATTTCAAAACTGGATTGGTAGTTAATTATTTTCTAAATTATATTTTAAAATTTCTATTATTCTAGTTAGTAATTTTCTAAATGAACATTTCATTGACAATCAAGGCTTACCATCGAAGCCATGAAGTTTCTCTGAGTGCTCTTAACTGACCGAAAGTTTTCAATGAACAACTGCCAAGTCTTCCTAATCTGGGAGTTTTCCAGTTAAGCCACAGAGTTAAGTCTTAATAGTGAATAAATTTAAGAATCTATTTTCTTAAAAGGGTTTAGCCACATTGGGTAAGTTATTAAAGTGAGGCTTAGTGGAAATCCAGGTTGCTCAACTGGTCAACTTACTGCTAGGTGATGAACCTGCTGAGAAGCCAGATCACATGTTCAGCCAAGAATACTATTCTTAGGTTAGCAAAATGAAGTAATTTATCTGAGGACACTTGTTCTCGACAATATTTTGCTTGGCCAAAACCTACTAAAAAAATACATTAGCCTAGCAATACTTGCTGTTAAACTTGACATCCACACAGGGATCTTTAACAAGCCATTTGTGGCCCTTCATTACAAAATTTACTGCACAATACTTTATGTGCTTCCATATCCTTCACATAAAGCACTGTACAGTAATTTCAATAAAATTTGTGTGAAGTGCTTTACAAAACTCAATCCTGGCTATAGGATTCCATCAGAAAGACCGAGTATCACAGTATTAGACTTTTATTTGGAAGGATTTTCCCTATAAATGACTAAATCATTATTCAGCTGAGAGGCAACTCACTGTAAACAGTGTATTGCTTCTGGATATATCACCTGTGATCAATAGGCTCCCTTTCTGCCTCAGCACTTGTTAATATTCTATGTGGGTTTGATTAAATGTTTAAAAACATTTTTAAAGTGGCAGAATTAAAGATGATGGACACATTACCAAAAACATTCAGCTTTAATGCAACACTAGAAAACATTCACTGGTGCTATATCATCCTAAGATGTGATCTAATCACTTCTAATAACTTTGGTGAGACTGCTCTTCATTAGTATGTGGATAGGAGACATATGATCTAAGGGAACTCTAAATTTCCTGAAAGGGATGGCACAGATGAGATCCCACCACATTATTATCGATTCTTTTAATTCAACATCAGCTAGAATCTATTTTTATTAGCTTTTATGATTACAACACTTCCTTTTGGTATTTATTTTTTCATTCTTCTTTGCTTGTCTGACAAGTCCCAAGTTCCAGGTTTTCCACCGAAGATCTACTAATGCCATAAACATGTGAGATTACACGGACAGACCCAGTCTAAGGGTTTGTGACAACTACAGGCACTATTTCCAGCTTGGTTTAGGAGGTGCCTGTGTTGCTGGACACAGGAAGTGAAAGGTCAGTGTTGAGGTCAAAGTTTGCAATTTTGTGTTGTGTAGTACTATTTATTGAAAGAAGATGTAAACCCTTTATTTATCTTTTCTTCCATTCACCTTCAGAATGCACAGACACTGTAACCCAAACACACCTGCAAAATAAACTTCTATGGGGGTTTATGTTGCAGTAACTGGAGATTTGGTCAGGCAGTTCCCTTGTCCCATTCACATGTGGTATCAACTCAAATTACAGGATCATGAATTCTATTTTCTACAAGATTTTAATCTCCTTCACTGCATGGGCTGCATGATGCTCACTTAAAAAAATCAGCTATTTGACATTTCTACTATCCACCGTTTTCAGAGTACAGCCCTATGCTGTGGGTACACACAACTTCAATTTGACTTTACAAACCTGGATTAGTTTATCTTCACATGTTCACTGTATAGTGAGGTTGTTATATCCCTGTTTACTGAGAAGTGAAATCAAGCACTGAGGGATTTAATTTAGAAGTTTCTGATACTAAGGCCCTGATTTGTTTGGTGTACATGGTATTAAGTAACACATCACAGCTCTGAAGCTCATCCCTGTGGATTTCGGCTGCGGCTATGATTGGTCAGTGATTCTACTCCCATCTGGCATCCACGGGTAAGAAACTAGCTTGACAGACCTTGCTCAGCCCTATTAGAAATGCTGTTGTTGCAGAAGCAGGGTCAGAAGCAGTTTTTTAAGGCATCACTGAAAGGTCTTTGTTATGAAACTATTTTTTTTTCCCTCTTGGAGGGCTATCGGTGTATTAGTACTTTCCCAGTTTGATTGTAAACAAGACTAAACCATACTTCATTCAGTTTGGCAAATCAGTTAAATGACTTTTCCATCACATGGCCTCTTACTGGACTTAACAATTAATCATATCAATGGGGAGATTGCATGTCAAAATGTTATTGCTGAAGCTGGCATAAAAGCCCAGCTTGGCTTTGCCTCTGAGGCTGGCATTTTAAAGAAAACAGACTCGTTTTGCATTGCCAGCTCAAACAAACTCAACACCACTGCCAGAGGCAAACAGCTTCTACCTATTATTCTTTACCCTAGCCTTCCCTCTGAATATCTGCTTTTCTGTCATGCTTTGTCCCAGTTGCCCTTACTTTTACCTTCTATCCTTAAAAAAACCACTCAAAAGCAAGACTAGCCTAAACTACAAGACTCCTGCTGCATTCTTGGCCCAATCCATATAATTTTTTCCCATATCCATTTTCTGGTTTTGCTTCTTCAGCATTTCAAAGTGTCATGTACATCTGTTGAACCAGTGCCAGGAAGCAAAGTCGCTAGAGTACAGGATAGTCAGATTCTCAGCCTTAGTGATTGTACACTGGTCTGGTATAGCCGAATTTAATTTGTCTAGGGCTGGAGATGGCTCCACTGCCCTTTGAGGATGCTATTTGAAACCTGCAACATTTCAGTGTGCAAAGAAAGTGAAGCAAAGGAAGAATCTGAGGAGACTTAATAGTCACATTAAAGTGGTGTAACTTCTCAAACCTAAAGCTTGGCCAAAAGGCTGGTAATTTTTCAATAGGGGCAGCAGAAGGCTTTTTTTTTTTTTTTTTTAACACACAACCCAACCCAACCCATATTGCCTGCCAAATACTAAACGATTCAGTAAAAGTTGCAATGGTTGGTGTTTTCCTGTTTATCCCTTTCATGGTCCTCCTCTTCCAGCCAAACTGGGCATTAATTTCTTCTTAGTTTTCTCTTACCGCTAGTAAGAGCAGCCAAGCTGAAATGAAAAAGTCATACCAGAGGTGAGGACAGGTACCTACATGCCAGTAGGGTCTCTCACCCCACCTCCCCTGGGCTGTATCCCTTTAGGACACTGTAGAGACATGGACTCTTTTGGTATTCGACAGATCATTGTTATTCTCAGCTCACATGATTTATCCTCCGAATGTTGAAATGCTTACTTTCAGTAATGAATATTTCAGCTATTGAGATAAACAGCTTTCATTTTACAGAATTATATACAGAGGTTGGTTGCACATGCTTCACTTTTAGGTGCTTGCCAAGTGCAAGGATGGCTGAACATTACAGTTCAGAAGCCACGAATCAGGCCCTGAAAGTCAGGATATTGCCTTTAAAAAAATAGAATCTCAAAGAATAATCAGTGTTGGCATTATTAATTTGCTGCCCTGTTTCATAGCTATTGGGCATTATATTTTCCCTCTGAGAGCTACTTGGAAACCAACCTGAGAGTTTTCCTTTGTTCTTGGTGTATCAGCCACACTCACTGGCTCAATTCTGTCCCATGTCACTGTGCAGTGAAATAGCCCAAACTGCCCTTTTGCTAAAAGGGATGTGGCTGTTTGCCTGTTCCTGTACAGAATGTGTGTGATCATTTAAAGCACCCTCTGGAAATTCTGTTTTAAAAATAAGACTTTTTTTTTTTTTTCTCTTTATTATAAAAGCACGGCACAAATATGTAAGACCCTTGAAGTGTTGCATAGGTCAGCCTATTCTTTATTCTCAGTGAAAAACCAGCTCTTCAATGTTACTTATTTTTATTGTACTCAAAGTGTTTCTGTATATTTGACATACACAAATGATGATGATTTTTCCCTGAGAAGCTGCATGGACAATGTTACAAAGCATCAGGGCAAATACATGTGTTTTGCTTTCCTTTAGGTTACTCTTCTTAAAAACAGGATGGTATTAGAAGAGTGTGTTTAATAAATACCTTGGGTTGAGCCATCCTTAAATGTCATTTATTTTATTTAGAAAGAAAAAGAGAGAGAAAAAGCAAGTCTGCAGGGAAGCTGAGGGACTGGATGTGGAAGAGATCTGGCATGTCATTATGTCAAGGTTTCTGGTGTTACCTAGAACTTTTTTGCAGCTCAAGGGAAGAAACTTTCCAACTAGATAAAAAATAACCTTGTAAAGGCTCTAGACAAAATATACAAACTACAAGATATGAAAAGAGATCAGCAAAATAACCCCTGGCTTTTAAGTCCAAAAGTATAATGATAATATAAGCATTGTCAAAAGTCAAGCTCAGTTACACCTTGGAAATGTTTTTTCTTTTTATATATATATATTGAAAAGTACAAACGTAAAGACCTGAATGTACTCAAGTCAGATTTGGTATCTGGAATAAAAAGCATGGTAGCAAGTACTGGGATATATCTATTTTCCATATGGCATCAGGTGTTTAAAGAATGCTAATGTACCTGTATTTAACAAGGCAGCAACAGATCTGGAGGGCCTTTAGTCTCACTCCTTTTTGTGTAAATCTTGACACCTAATTATTAAGGAAAGAATAATTCCTGAAAACTGGGAGCAAATGTAAAGAGATTGAAAAGCATCTTTTAAAGGGGTCCACCTCATATCTGCCTTTGATTGCAAGACAAAGGAAATGCTGGATTATACTCCCTTTGAACTTCAGTAAAGCATCCAGAAGTCTAACAGATGGGAAACAATAATAAGGAAGACTGATATTAACAGGGGTAATTGTAAGATGGGTGAAAAGTGATAACATCAGGTAATACTGAAGAGAGGGCTCGAGGAAGATTGTTAATGGAGCTTCTCTGGTAATATTCTGTGATGAAGATGTGACCTATGGATACTATTTGGTCATGCAGAGCTGTAAACTTGTTCATGTTGTAGCCATGGAATATTCATCCAGAGAGGTATTTTCCACAAAAATAGACTTCATACCATTAATGCTCTCTCAGGAGCGATTTCATGTGCATCATTTGGCTGTCCTGTTCAAAAAAATGATTAAAAGGTAAACTTATTCAGGGAAGAGCTAGCAAAGTGATGATGAGAATGGGGTCTCTGTCTGGAGAGAGGAGACTAAAGTTGCTTTTTTGCCATCATGGATAAATGTGTATTTGGTACATGAGCGGGGAGTACTATTTAACCCAAAGGTAGCTTGGAAACAGCAGATAACTTTCAGAAATCTGGCTTGGGAAGAGTCCTTTGGTCAAAAAAGTGAATAATCCATGTTTTTTGGTCACTTGTTAACAGGGATTACATCACTGTGTGCAAAGACAGAGAATGGATTTCTGAAGGTCCCTTCATCTGTGCCTCTTGCCCACACAGACCTCCACAAATCTCTGCTGAGTCAGTGCTCTTTGAGGAAGACAGGAAGGAATGTTTTTTCCATGAATTTGGTTGTAAAGTGACATATTGTTATGGCTCAGCAGAGAATAGAAGAAATTCCCCTTTCCCAGAATGGCACACTTGGGTCTTTCCCTCCTAATTATTTTCCTGTCCTCCAAACACTACTTGTGGGAAATGGCAGTAAGTCTCATCCCGTCTTCTGCCAAGGGTTGCATGAGACATTATCTGGCATTATAAAACTCATCACAATTCTGGATACATGCAATTAGTTCTCTCTTTGGGACTAAATATAGACCTGGGGTGGAAAAAACACCCCAATAAGCTGAGGCAATGAATACTGGGGGGTCCTTCAGAAGCAGGAGCCCTCACATAAGCGTAGAGTGAAAATAATTAGTTTGTTACAAGCTGATGAGCTAATTCAGGCTGTGACCGAATTGTTTCTTTCTGGAGTGGGCTGACATTTCTTCTCTGGACCACCAGATGCCAGACTTTTACTGCAAAACTCCAGCTCTCTGTCTGCACAATGGAAAGAGATGTTTTCTACTCTTACATTTTCATTAATCCCTTCAGTTTTGCTTTCTGAGAAACGTTTGTAAGACTTTGAAACACAGTGCTTTGTGCTTGTTTCTGAGCATGGACTTGTAACTCTTTAAGATCATTTGTAAACGAATTGTAGGAACCTACTGAGAAACAGTCTCTTTGTAAACTATTGGCTTCTCTGACAAGAATAATTCTCTGGTTTGAATCTCTGACCTCAAAATCATAAGGAAAACTGGGCAGTTAGAAAAAGCACTGCTGAAATGCACAAGAGGAGTATAACACTTAGTAGAGAGAGAAGCAGAAAAATGTAGTTATTCAATGGCTCAAAATCAATCGCATATGACAACTCTCTTAGGTGAACAAGCAGCAAAATAATTACAGCCTTTTGTCTGCAGAAATGTTCTTAAGAGAAATGCTTATTCTCATAGTTTTTTTCAGTAATTCAAGATTTAACTTTTCTATAGTTTTCCTTTCCAATATACACACATTTTATCTAAATTTTACACTTTACAAATGTACCTACTTATGTTTGATTCGTTCCAAAATTTGATTATTGCAAAATGATGCAATTCTTTTTTTCCTATTGGAATTATTAGCATTTTCATTCCTACTGCAAAATGCATTATTTTAGCAAGGTGTGCACTGCTTTATAAAATTTAGAAATACTGAATTAATTTGTAATGAATTGACTGCTTAGTACTGAATGAAAATATTAAACTATGAATCATCCAGATTGGGCCAAAGAGACAGTGCATTGTGCCATAAAGCAGAAGAAACATACACAAGCACAAATACAAATCAAAGAAATACAATTTTGGTAAAAGAAAAATAAAGCCCTGGAAATGCAACACTTTGCATGAACATTATTTGTTTCAAAGTTGCTTTGCATTAATTTAAGGGAATATCAGATTTTACATGGTAGTATTATTGTAGAATTGTTTCATTTATTTTTCATGCCCTTATCCCAGAATATATCAAACATCTCTTGATCAATGTGATGTCAATTGTTAAAGCTTCCAAAAGCAAACCTTGTAGGTAAAGAACCCCATATAAATAGATTTGAAATAAATATATATTCTCCAGTGCGTTCTCTCCCTGTATAAAGGCAAAGAGTATGAAGTATGAATATCAGAAGACATTAATAAAAAATTCTGACAGTTAAAGCAAAGGCTTTCATTAATAATTAAAATACAAATTATGACAGAACACAATGCTTTATTCTATCATGAAATTATGTTGGTCTATAATTATGATAACACAGGTTCTCAGTTTTGCATTATTTTGTGGAAATCAAATAGAAAAAGGCAATGCAATATTGTTTGGGTGCCAGCAAGGACAGAAAAGTGACATGAAATATTTACCATAAAGGCTTCTCCAAAAGTAGATGCATTCTTGACATACAACAAAATTAAAAACATTTCCATTTTCACAGCTCAACTATGATTAGAACTTTGAATTTAATTTCTCTCTTAGTGTGAAAAATATTAAATGCAAGAAAATATAACGTATACCAGAGGAGCCCAGAGGCTTTTTTTCATCATCTTTCAGTGTAGAATAAGGATTTATTTGAACTTGACTGTATCACCCATGGATAGCAGAAATCATTATTTGTTCTTGATTCAAGAAGAGTCTTTTTCTTGACATGAAAATGTCAAAAAGTTTCATAATGATAGTTTATGATGTCATTATAATTCCTCTCCATTCTTTAAAAACAGAGCATTAAGTCATTCCATTACACTCCCTTACTCTTAATCTTTCCCTTTTCCTAAAAAATTGACATATTTATCATTGATTTTCCAGCAGATATTGTACTGAATGCCCTTTTTTAAAAAGTACCTCAGTTAATCTGACCTCTCTTAATGATTACTCACATATTCTTTAGTAAGTGAATAAAACTTTTCTTTCACAGATAGTAGGTACTTAATCCTCATTATTGAGAATATGCTGAAACCTTGAATACTTGTCAAAGATTCATTTTATAATCCTGAGGTTGGTTTGCTGTCAGTGATTTACGCAGGGGCTGTGCTTGCAATAATTGATTCATGCCTTACTTAAAGTCTACTGCTGTCATTAAAATGACAACACTTGCTTTTGCAATTTAGATTTACTTTAAAAAAGGTTTAATTCTCCCCTGGAAATATATGGTACTGAAAGAGAAATAATAATTTTGTGTGTGAAAATAAAATGACAATAACTTATTTTTCGTTCTCAAAATATTAAACTGGAAACATGCATAAAACATAAGCCAGCTTTTGTGGGGTTTGATGAAAGTTTAACCTGCAATTGCATGAGCAATGTTTTCATATTTTTTGCTACTCTGTCTCAGTTCAAAGAGCATTTTTAAAGGACTTCTTTAAACATCTGCCTTTGACACTGAGTTTTACTGTATAGCCTGTATAGTTAATTCATATCTCAGATGCAATGTCCATTGATCTTAAGCTTTTATAATACACCAGATTGTAATTCTGGGTTGTCGGTGACAATGCTACACCTAAAAGCATATGTACATTTGCAGTTATTACAGATAAAATTATACAGGCTGCATTCTAACAGGTATGAATTCTGAAAACAGAATCAAATGCAAAGCATTTAACCGATTCCTCACACTGACAATGTGACATGCAGCTTTCATTTTCCTGAGTGTGTTTGATGAGGGGATTAACTAAGTGCCAAGGTACAGTAGATCCCTCTAAAGGACACAGCAGTGTTTTCCCCTGGAGGTGCTAGTTTTGGGAAGCTATTGAGGAAAGTTACAAGTGAATGCACCAATTTTTGCCCAGTTAACTACAGTATGTTTAAATGTCTATGTAATAGAAAAAAAAACAACACCAAGACCGCAAAACAATAAATGGTTATAAATTAAAAAGGGCTTTGTACAGCTTTTCCAGTAATATTGTGTCATGTTAATTTTAATGAAGCTTTATTAAAGTTCTGAGATAAGCAAGAAGCAGAACTGTTGTTCATTAACATTGTGATTCTACCCACAGCTGAAAAACACGCTGTAAAACGTTAATAAGAAGAAAGATTCAAGTATGACTGAGGAGACAGTGTGGAACAATTAATTAAGCTACACAAACTGCACCATTGGTAGTTCAGTAAACTATCAGGAGATGAGGAAAAATTAGGTTACAGGGAAATAGAATCCTTTCCAACCTTGATGTGCCTAAGTAGTAGACCACATGCAAAAGCAGGAGGTCGCTTAGGATTGAATTCTGACCATAACAGCAGCTCGCACTCCTCCCACTGAGGTCTCTGTGTCTTCTGTACTTATTCAAGGACAGAGCAGGGTCTTCATCATTTAGGACATCATTGCACAGTGCAATTAAAGAGAATAATTTGGCCCTGACTGTAAGATAATTCTTGATCAGGGAGGGTTGAATTTATCTCTGAATGTGCTATAATGTAGTTTTTTTGCTGTGATAAAATTTGCTTTGTTTCCACTACTGTCAAATCAGGCATGTGAAAGAAAAATTGCAACTGTGTCAGTGTTTTCAGAAAGATTATCTTGAATCTGGGCATGCTATTGTTCCAATAGTTGATATACTAATGATATTGATGACACAGGAAGAATTCAACTGATTATTTTGTTGTTTTGAAGAAATACTGATTTTTCCCTGTTTATGCAACCTGAATTCTGTAGTTCAGTACCCTTTTACCTTAATGACAGGAGTTCTGTAGATCTGTATGAAGAACTGATTTTTTTCCTGTGCCTGACTAGGTAATCCATAAGATTTCTTATTAAGCGAAACACAAATATCCAATTGAATTGCTATTGGATAAAAAAATAGTTCGGATATATTTTAGGTGCAGTTGCATCTCTGAACAAATTCCCTGTGTGAACCTATGCACTGCAATGTAAGTATGTGGCCTCCAGGAACAGGTCTTTGCATCTGAAGTTTCAGAAAGAAGGAAAAGATCCCTGTCAAAGTTGTAAGTTCCTCCATGAAGAGGAGCCTGTAATATAAACCATGACCACTGTTGAGGATGCTGGGAGAGTGCTTTAACCACTGCAGTGCTCTATTCTTCTCCACCTAAAATCTTTTATATCTAGGCTCTTCATCACAATATCAGATATTTCTTCTAAAAAAACCCCAAGGAATAGCTATCTAAAACACCTGGTTCTGGTATAGTTACAAGTTTTTGGTGATTCACTTAAATATTTCTCTTTAATGAGATTCTCCTGCTTCTGAAACAGAGTGAAAAGGTTGCAAGCAGTTCATCTCATTGGTGGCAGAACTAAAAGGCACCACATAATGGGGCAAATTGTTTAATTGAAGGAATTAAGGAAAAGAAGTGTTTCGACAGTATATTCCACAAGTCATTATATTTCATTGAAGGAATCTTCTAAAGAAATCTGCTAATTTGGAACACTGTCTTAGACAGAACTCTCGTTAACTCAGTGAAAACTCCAGAATGTTTATTTTGCCTACAATTTAAACATTCTATTGGCCAAAATTAAAATTACTTTTTGCTAATATAATTTTATAGCAAATGCCCTTAAAGTATGAAAAGAAAAAGTCACAAATAAACTGATTACAGTTACACTTTGCATTTTTGCAGTTAAATCCATAACTAGAAAATATTGTCATTTAATTCCTTTAATTCTCTAGAAAATGCTTTGTTAATTTACAGTTAATAATAAACCACTGCTTTCTCATTGAAACTCTGCTTTCTTTTCTCCAGAAATATCAGTAGGAAACCTGCAGTGGCGTGTTGCATGCAGCATTAGAGGCATACTTTTGTACAAAATACAGATATACATGTTGCAGAGGAGGTTAGGTCTGGTTTAGTTGTTTACTAGAAGCTTAATCAGTCCTTCGGTGTGCATAACAGTAAGTTGTGTGTTTTGGTTAAAGGCATCATGTGTCTTTTAAATATGTATTATTTTGTGCCTGAGGTACATTCAAAACTCCATGTATGTGTGTGTCCATGTCTCTGTAACTATTTTTTGGGTGGTTCCTTCTGCCCCACCGGGTGATTTGGTGAGTGAAACATTTCTGATGGGAGATGGTAGGAGGAAAGAGACACTTTGCTACCCGCAAATAGTCTCCACATCCCAAAAGTTAGCGAATCATTGCTATAGGAACAAAGATGCTACATAGTAAGATGCGGTACAGGATGTGCTGTGCTGGTCATAAATCACAAAGCAGCTGAACTAATCTGCACATAAGGAAAATGGCATTCTAATTTTCTGTTAAAAATCCAGACGACATTCTCACCTTGCATTTTACTGTGCTGGTGCTGCTCTACAAAGGAGAAGAAAACTGATTAGCAATTTGTTAATCCAATAATTGTAACAAATAATTAGCTTTGTAATAATTAGACAGAGAAACATCTAGAATAAGAATTGCATCAATTTCTTCTCTCTCCTGCCTCTTCATTGTGTTCACAACTGAATATCTGGGTAAAAATGTCTTTTATATGAGATGCCAGACAGTGTTTCCTTCTTTTCTTATGAAAACATTAAAAATAAATTAATTGTAAACCTAATATGATTGTGAATATGATTGTAAATGGAACACTCAATAAAAATAGCAAGGCCGAGTTGTTTTCTTTGACCTTCCTTTCTTCTCATTATCCCTTCCTCAGGACATTCACTCCTTGTTGTGACCCTATGTAATTTCTCTTTTATTATAAATTGTTAATATAAAAATGCTGTGGCTCATGAAGCTTCAGGTATGAAAATGCTATTCATGTCAGAAATAAAATCACATTGACATGCCAGAGCAAAACACTTTTAAAACTGGTGACTATTCAGCTCTAGATAGGATTCCCTGCTGTTTAGACCATTTCTCCTTAATATATTTCTTAGGTGTTCGTCAGCTAGAGCATTTACTGCTGCAGCTTTAAGGTTTATTATGAGCATTGTTTAAAAAATCATTTTATATTTCAAATACTGTGTGGACATTTGTAATTGAAGCCTTATAACAGGACTCACTGCTAAGAAGTGTACGAAATGTTTGAAGCCAAAATAAACTGAAGATAGCTTATCTGACCAAGAGGGACACAACTACTTGGTGTTGAAGCTGTGTTGCAAATCCCTGGCCAGATGAGCGATACTGGCAATGCCTTGGGTGCACAGAAAGATGCCCTTAGCCAAAGATCAAAAAGACCATATTGCCTCAATTGGGTCAGGGTCTCGCATCTGTGGCTTGGAGAACTAAGAGCTCTTGTTCTGTATCATCTCTTTCACCTCTTTGTAACACCCCTTATCACATGCAAAGCTGTGCCATGGGGACAGCCCCACCTCATCACCTCTAAAAGAAGCAGCTTTGGATTCTCCTCTCCTTTGCATTGGGAGATTTAATTTTCATCCCCTAAATATGACGAATTGCTGAGATTTCCTTCAGTTAATGCTTTTAACAGCTCCCAATAAACTTCATTAATCAGGCCAGCTCTAGGCCCAACGTGCAGCCTGAAAGCAGCTAATTTGCCTGATGAGCCTGCGACTTTAGTGAATAAACAGGTGGATAAGCTGAGGGTTTTATGGCTTTAATTACACTCTAATCAGTTCAGCACTTGGCGGGCAGAAGGGAAGAGGGGAAAAAAGAGTCCACAGTAGCAAGAACATCAGCAGCCGCAGATTCTCAGCCCTTCCCTTCTCGCATCAGTTCTGTTCAACCGCTTCACCCTCTCCTCTCCTGCTTTCCCTTTCCAGTGTTTGCCTCTCCCCTCCTTCCTCCTCTGTTGTCTTTCCCCTCTCTTTCCACTCTCCTATTCCTGGTAAAATCGACATTTGACAGATAGAAGCTGGTTTGTTCTTTCTTTCCTGCTCCTTGCTGCCTCCCCTTCCCCTCTTTTCTGTATTTCCCCTCTGGGTACCTCTCTCCCCCTCTCACCTCTCCCCTGCCTCTGTCCCTGCCTCCTCACTGCCCCCATCCCTCTCTCCCCTGCTGCATATTCTCCCTGTCACAGTTAGGCCGCCTGACAAATCACTTCAAGGGCAGCCTAACTTTGAAGGACAAGACAAAGCTTTAGCATATGGTCCAATCCCCAGATGTTTGTCTCTCTCTCTTGCTCTCTCTCCCTCCCCTCTAAGAAGGGCTACTTGAGAAGCCTGGCTTTTCTCCTTTTATTCTCTCCCGCCTCACACACACAAGTTTAGGTGGGGGTCACTAACTAGCAGCGAGGGCTGCTTTTCCCTTTACAGGCTCCCCATGGATGAAACGGTGTTGGAGGGGGGAGCGGTGGTGCTTTTTGTCCTGAAACTTAATGATGTTTTTCCTAGCAATAGGAGGATATGGGGGCAAAGGGACAGGGGGAATCTCCTGGGGCTGGGAGGGATGCAGGATGCAGCGGGGGGAGCATGGTATACCCATCTGGGGTTTTGGTACCCATAAATTTTGTCCTTCAGTATCACCATGGTCTAGTCAGCATCAAAACTAAAATGTCTGCATCCACAGTCACAGGCTGTACTTTAAAAGAGGAAAAGCTGCTTGCTCAGGAAAGCCCAGGTGTCACTGCTACTTGCTCACCTAAACTGGTTGCCAAACCCGGCCACAGAACTTCTTGAGAGGAAACGTATTTTTCCTTTCCAAAAACTTATGAGATGGATTTGTTTGAGCATTTTTGTCTCAGCTGTCAAAAGCGTATTAAAAACATAAAAGATTGTATTATCCAGTACCCCCTTCTTAATACAGTTTTTCATCCTGTACCTGTAAACAATATTGAGACATAAAAAAAATGAACTGTCAGAAAAGGAAAATGGATTTCATTTTTGTCTGTCTGGTTTTAGAGGGATTAAAACATTCCCATTATTTTGGAGGATGACATGATTTTCACTTGAAATTTGCATGGGGGTCTTTATGATGTATCCTATTTAATTTGTTTTCAGCTGTGCTAATTAACAATTTTCCACAGCTTTAGAATGGATACCTGTACTGTATGATTCAATTCCTTTCTAAAAAAGCCTTGGTTTATATGACTAGCATATATTATAAACTTCAATATTTTTAATAAAATCAAACACAGTGCATTCTTTGCAGTTTAACTCAGAAAGCATTTCACTTAGATCAGACATTTCTTGCTTACATGATTTTTTAAAGAGGAGAATTAATTTAATAATCTTTAAACTGCAATTATTTCAAGTTTTTGGACAAAAAATAATTATTCTTTTTGATACAAATCTTTTGATCCAACATCTTTCTTAAAATTACCAGTGTGAAGGATATCTTTGAATAAAGAAATACAATGACCTGTCTTTTCCATTTTTAGTGGTTTAAGGCTCTAAGAACCTCGAGTGTACTTAGTGCTAGCTTTTTCTTTCTGTCTTGCTGTTATGATAAAGTGAAATCCTGACACTTATTTTGAGTATAACAGAGAGGAAATGGGTGGCAAAAACTTGCAGTTTTACTTACTGCACCTAGATTAAATTGCCTGCCCCTTAATAAAATTACATCTTGTATAGTTGCATTGCCTTGATGGAATTTAAGGTTGTGCTGTCCCGCAGTTCATTTCCAGGCCTGTGAATTGCATTACAGATTGATAATCAAAGCGAATTAAGATATGTTTTTAAAACATGAGAGCATTCCCCCCTCCCCTCCTCCAAGTTTTGCACATTCTCAAAGTGGCCCTGGAGAAATATAAAAGCACAAAGCGACAGGCGAAGCCGGGCCTGTGTTCAGCACTCCATCATTCCTTGTCACAGGTGCAGCCACTATGCATTATCCTGCCGTGATTGATAGAGTGGGTTTGTGCAGACTAGGGGAGCTGGGCATGGCTCAGATGGGGCCTTGTCATTCTGGCTCCATTTCATACTACCTGTAGGGAAAAGGAAAACTTTGCTGGGATTGGCTCTTTGGTACTAGTCAGAAATTTTACTTCTTTGCCCATAATGTAAAGGTCGTATTCCCTAAAAGTTAAATGTACCTTCTAGCTTTATGTGGTGATGATCCAAGGACAGGAAGCAAAAGAAAGAAAGACAGACCCTACTCATGTGAATAATACCACAGTAATAAAACACCTTTCAGGTTAGCAAGTTCTTTGTTTTAATTGAGAACTTCTTCGGTGTGCAGTGTACTCAAAGGCTTTCCCTTGTCTTTCAACTCATTTATTCATCAGATGGAGCTGACAGAAGCCCCACACCTTCAGTGTGGGACTGCGCTTTTAAGATTAATTTGGTGCCAGTGCTACTGGTCAGAAAAACAGCATAAAATATACATAAAGTAGATTGTTATATGTAAAACCAAAACATAATACAATTGTATTCCCAGAGCATAACAGGTGAGCAGAAAGACTACCTAAAGTAGCTATTATTGCTGTAGGATATAATGTAATAATTTATGCATTTAGAATATTTGACACATTTTCTGCTCAGCTGGGGAGAAGAGTTTAGGTTTCTTTGCCTATTATCATTCAAGATCTTGACTAATTGATGTAAGATCAAAGATGACAACAATCTCACCAGTGTTATGGTTATAATATCCTCCAGTTCCTTCATTTCTTTCTGAAATGGCCAAAGGCAAAATAATTTGCATGAAAGGTCTCTAGTTTTAAAATGTAACATTTCTTTCATTGGGACTTTTACGTGATCTCCAAAGACTTCTGCAGATGTTTACAAACTTAATCAAAACAGGCATATAAATATTATTGCAAGTGAGCCTTGTTTTGCTTTAAAGTATTAACAAGTTACAAAAATACGGAATGATATTTTTAAATGCTCTTTTTTGAGTTCACATCTATATTTATAATAATTATTTGCTGCAAGGGACCACTATCAGGTACTAATTGATGAATCGTAATTTATCATCCTGTAAATTCTCTCCCTCCCCCATTTCATTTCCATGGGCAAAATGGCCTTGAAATAGGAAAGCGAGGATGCTGTGTGTTTTACATCAATTAAAGCAATAGTGAAAATAGCTTTCTACTACATATTGCTTTAAAAGATTATCTTGGTACATTTTTCAGGAGGGGGAATAATCAGTTTGTTACTGATAACAAACAAGCAGGTTAAATGAATCAGCACTCATTTTAGACTCTCCTGTGCTACAGTTTATACATTTAAATCATTTGCAGGGAGTTTTAGATTGTTCCACGCCAGCAATGAGATCCCACTTTCACACCTTAGTTATTTTGGAAATATCACTTTTATTTCATTAGTAGTATTTTAGGTAAGGAAGGAGTATTTCTTACGTTGTATCTGAGGACTTTTCAATGGGGAAGAAAAGTATCAACCTCCTTGTCTTTATATTAGTGTATCTATTTGTGTACAGGCACTGATTTATGTATGGCATGTACTTGCAGAAATTAGTTTCTCCATTTACTTTTGAAAATATGAAGTCAAAATAGCAAGATCACTCAAAACTCAATTTCTTTCACTGCTCCTTGCCTGTCTTGCAGTATTTTTGAGCATGTTTCCCTTAAACTTTTACTTTAGATGGGATACTTAACTGTGGTTTAAACCCTGTTGTTGCAAGTGTGCTGCCCCTAAACGTGAGAATTTGAAGCGGCTATTTAAAAAATGCTTACCACTGTAGGATAATTAACATCACCCTGGAGTAGTACATCATAGCTAATTCAGTGAGCCCTGCTTTACAGCTGCCACCAGGCAACAAGCAGTAGTTATAAAATGCTCATGTATCAGGATATTCCTATAACACCTCATTTATTATTGCAACATGAAAAATGTCCCCTTCCATTTATTATGATGTCACTGCATTAAGGGTCTTAGTCACAAAGAAATGATTTGTATATGCACACATATAAAGATGCAGTTTTTCTTGTAAAACAGAGAGAATTTGTCTAGCAAATTACCTTTGATGCAAATGAAATGGATGTTTATTGAAAAGAGGATAGCTAAAATTGAAGAAATAGAGTTGTATGCATAGCTAAAAGGGGATAGTTTGTGTTTTTCTTCATGTTTAATATTTATTTTATGTGAACAAACACAGGCAAAAAGCAACTATAAATGGAGATAAAAAACACAGGCAGTCACACAGGCACACACAAGTGTAGGTTGACAGTCCATTGCCTTTATAAACATATGATAGACCCAGAGGCAAATCTGGAGCTGCCAACACAACTACTAAATGAGTCTGCCAAAGAGCCAGATGCTGCAGCTGGAAAAGCATTTTCATTGTCTTAGCAGCTGCATACTGTGATTGCTGTCCCGAAAGGAGGGGTAGGAATTGGGAGTATGGTTAACAATTACATGGTACCCAGTTATGCTTCTGTGTATGTAAGTTTGTGCGTGCTTCTGTGTGCAATTATGACAGCAACTGTGTTTGCAGTCAAGGAAAATAGATTATATTTTCTAGTGACTTGTTAAAGGCCAGTAACAGAGTTGTTTGGGAGGTTCATCAAAAATGCTTAGTTCTGATTTTGTTTTTTTACAATTGTTGGCTGAGAGAGGAATGACCAATACTCATTTGGGTGCTTCTTGGGATCCACACAAAGATACAGCCTTCCTTCGCACATCCTCCACCCTGTACGCTGTGCATATGGGATTTTGTTTGGGAAAAGGAATTGTCCAAGTGTCTTCAAAGAGCACTTAAGTCACTACTGGGCTCAGAAGGGTTATTATATCCAGACTCACAGAAAGCTAAGAAAGTAATTCTTCACTCTTGCACAGTACTTCATGAAAACAAGGATGACTGGGAGAGCTTGCATGGCAGAGAGAGCATGTGGCTTCACAAGGATGGATGCAGGACCCAGCTTACCAACTGCTTGAGTTAAATAGCAAAAGGAAGCTGAAAAAATCTGCCTCTGTAATGTAGTCTTTTCACCCAGGACAAAAAAGGGAGGAAGATGATCAGGGACAGGGATGGCCATCCATAGTCTTCTGGTGATGCAGCCTGTACTCTGCACTACCATGGTGTGCAGTCTAACTCCTATAGTGGCTCTGCAGCCACTGCTAGTACGAGGTAATGCATATTTGAATTTACAGTGACTTGCAGAGACAGATGTGTGTAATTTATAGAATATGTACAATTAGGAAATATGGTAGCTAAACTGGTGTTCCTGTTCTTTTTCTAAGAAGCTGCATGGATTTGTGCTCCTAACTAATGAAGAGGCCTTTATATAAAATTAGAGATTGCGAAAGTATGTGCCAAAGGCGTCTGGATAGATAATTACTTTTTTTATTATTATAATGACCTGTCATACTAATAAAGGGCTTTTTTCCCAAAAAAAGTTCATCAACCCTGTAAGGGAAGGGGCTGGAAAAGAAAATCAATTGAAATCATGATTTCATAGGCTAGTTATATTTTTAAATGCTACCCTTTAAGTGGTTGTATATCATTACATACTATATGTATTATAAAAGTGGCCAATTATTAAAAATCCCAACCAATGAATTAAGCGTAGATCTTGGCTGGCAGGCAGTGCAGATAGTGCCTATGTGTATGTATATCCATATGTAACCGCTTTTAAAGGGAGCAGAATTGTGTGTGTATTTATGATATTAAAATACTGAATCTGAAGTACTGCTGCATACATGCGCTTTCACATTTATCTTGAAGAAAAGAGAGGAAGGGAACTGTCTGCAAAAGACTAGTTGCTCATTTTCCTGCTCTCAGTTTTTACTGGGAAATGATAATGTTCAATATCCAGTATAAGGAGGAGTAAATGTTTTCCTTCTAAAATAATGGTGCTCAGAGAATGTGAATTCCACCATACTAAGAGACAACAATTTACTGACTAATGGAATATTCATGAACAGTTAAGAGAGTTTCAATTAGAAAATACAGTTTTCATACTTTAGCAAGACAATCCCTCCCTCCCCCCCCCCCCCCATTTTCTTTTTTCATTTAGATTTAGTGGCTGCTTCATTTTGTTGCTCCTAAATCAGCTGGGGACCAGAAAAGTGGATACAAAGAAGTGACGGGATTGCAGATGGAGCTGGAATAAAATGGAAAGAAAAAGAGACAGCATTGTCCTACAGAGGAAGTTGCAAGGTAGATAAAGAACTTTTGTTCGCTGTTGGGTGGAATGGTTGTGTCTCCCAGTGGGCTGAGCAGGCCGGCTGATACATCCAGAGGGGACGGGTGTCAGGCTGGTGCAGGTGTCGGTGGCTGCCAGTGAGTGATTGCACCATCAGCCTCCTACTGTGATTCATCATGCGGGCCCAGCCGGTGAAGAATCACAGCCTCAGCAAGGTGCTGAGCCCAGCAACATATCATTAAACAAGGTTACCACCGGCAGATTTGTTCCCATGATCAATCTGGTCAATAACCGTTCCACCTTGCTGGACATTTTTCCCCCTTAAAACATAAACAAGTATTATGAAAGTGGTGGCAAAACAATGTAAACTTTAAGAAGATATCATTTCTCCAATGGCAAGCTGCAGGTTTCTTGTAAATCCCTTACGAATCATGAAAAATAACCCTTGATACAGAAATTTATCCTCAGTCTAACCCCCTGAGCTAATTCGTATTGTATGACTTGAAGTTGTTTATTTCTGACTCAGATGGATTTTATTGTTTTCTTTTTAATTTTCAACCCCCAACATAGATTTCTAATACGCATTAGGATGTGGTGTGCTGTGTAAAACCTGTGCCAGTTTAGAGTCATTGATAATTTCCCAGAAGACAGAAATAAAACAGTTCTGGTATTGCTTTGGTTTAATTCTAGTCTCTTTTATTAACCCCCTGTCAGATCTGAACAGACCTTCTCACACCCAGCATCATTGTGATGTGCACATACAACCCCACTTACAAAGACCCCTGTGTTTGTAGTCATATGAATGCAGAAACCTCCTCTGTATGCTCACGGGGCTATTTGCCTTTTGTGCAGTGTTGGTGGGTTGCAAACTCCTAGGCAGTAACTGCGAGATCCTGGAGTCTCCCAGCAGATAGCACCTCACCAAGAGGGTTAATGCAGTCTTTGTGCTGCACTCAAATGGCTGTGATGTGAGAGGTGAGGGCCAAATCAGAGAGTTTTATGAACTCATAGGAAGCAACAAATAAACTGAATTGCTCCACAGGAGGCTACTGAGCGTTGGGAAATGAATAAAGGAGGGGAAAACAGAGCTGCTGCTCCTTCATCATCTCTTTTACTAACACAGAAAAATCATAGGCTGATCGGAAACACAAACATAGACATGTAGAGGGGTTAGGAAAGGAGTATGTGCCTATGGTGAGTGTGAACTGGTGTCCTGTCTCTTGCCTTGCTGGTGACTGCCTAACAGCTAATCCTCCTACTACCTATGCAGCTTGCAGAGCTGTGTAAGAACAGGCTGTTAGTTAGTGTAACAGCAGGTAGATCATAGATATTGTTGGTCAAGCTTGCTCTGCTCAGAAAGAAATGTAAACCAAGTCCTGTCAAATACAGAAAGTAGTAATTGTTATGCTAATATTTAGCGGGGTCAGAATTTGACTGTTTGTATAAGGATGATTTTTCCTTATGGATGTTGCCAGGGCTCTGCTAAAATGCTGCCTCCAGAAAAAAAGTTACAACCTTTCTACAGAAGAAACAAAATCTCATAGTTTTAACCTCAATATGGTTTTCAAAGCAATTTAGTTAAGTGGGCACGCAAGACTGGATGAACACTCAGTTGTGCTGGCTGTTTTCTTTTTATCACCTTCCAATCTGAAGGAAAAAAGAAGCCAAACCAAACTTCTGCTGAAATGAAAAATAATTCTGAGCTAGTTGTTCCCATTGGTTTGACTTAGTCATTTCTAAAGTTTTGCCATGTAGACAAGCTGACCATGCCTGTGAATAAATGGCTGTTGCTAAACCTGTCTGACCTCCTCATCAATAAGGGTGAGACTGAGTGCCTGGGGGAGATGTGACACATGGTCCTCTCCTCTCCTTTGTACTTCAGGTCAAAAATTTCCTTGAGTACAATGTCAGTACCTTCAGCCAGGCCCCTGGTCCCTGTAGCCTCCAAGCAGTTAATGCTCCATTTCTGCTTCAGCCCTAGGGGCTCCTCAGCATCGTGGGTACCTCAATAACAAAATTGATGCTTTCCCAGGAACAAAAAATTTATGCCCCCAGACACCTCAGTCTGTAACTGTAGCTCAGAGGCTGTATCATATCGGTACGATTGTAACAACAAAATCTTGCCATGGGCAAATAGGATGTGTAAATCGAAGGATTTATTGTTAGCGTAACTAGAAGGAAGGAATAGATATTCTATATTCTATATTCATTATATGTTATATATTATATATTGCATATTATATACTACATATATTATAGTATGTATTATGTATTATATATTATGTATATGCTACTATACATAAAAATTCTTAATAATATTAATAAAGTCACATTGTTGTGCACATTTCCCAGCATCTACCCATTTTCCTGGTGCTATGCTCACCCTTCCACTGCTCCTTTGGGTCCTAAGGTTGATGGCTTCAGCCTGGTGGGATCAGTGGGAGTGGAGTGAATCACCCGCTTCATGAGTCCTTCCTGAGGAGGAACAGGGTGTTAAGTTCCTCACTCAGGGATCTGCTTGGGACTTTTACATCTTGAGCTGAAACTCTACATTACATATGGCTTTAGTATATAAAATGTCCTTTATATATGTTAGATACTATTTCTTTCTCTTTGTTACCCCTGAAACACATAGTGCAGCTCTATATCAATTTCTGTCACTGACAGCTGGTGCCCGAGCAGTTGTTCATAGCCTTGGTGTCTCCACTGCCAAACTTGTGTCTTCATCTCTCATCATCCCATGCCTTCACCGACTTCACAGCATCTTGTGCCCCCCACTCCTTAAGGCCTCTCTCCTGGCACACCAGATCTGTGTTTCTCTACAGTACTTCATTGTGTTAGAGTCATAAGTATCTTATCCTGCATGGAAGAATTATTTGCTAGTGTTAACAAAATAAAAGCCATGGTTGTACTACCTGAAGACAAGCTATAGTCAGTTGGTCATTGGAAAATCACTATTACAACTAAATCAAGAAGGAATAAAGACAAAGTAAGTCTGAGAAGCCCCAGTCCTGATTCCTTGCAGGCTGGGACAAAACCCGTGGCTGGTACTAATGATGGCAACATTAGTACAGGGCTTTAGTCTTCTGCTAATATTCATGAAGCAGGCATCTTCTTGCCTTCCTGCAGGACCTGATGGAGTATATTTAAACTCTGAAGATACTAGTCATTGTTTGTTTGGCAGATGCCTGTACAAAAGGCAACAGGAGCCATGAAATAAGATCTTGGCCCTGGGAAGTCATTGGAAATCAGCACAGATAGCAGCGAGATTAGGATTTTTGAGCCTAGCTCCCCATCAGTGTGTAATGGTATTATCCTGGATATTACTTAATTAGTTAATTCTTACTCAGAATATTAGGTAAATCACCAGTCACGAAGTAAGAAAATTTAGATAATTAAAAACATGGGTATGTCTCCAAATCTAGGCTGGAAGAATGATTATGAGACTCTAGTTATTTTCTAGGATAGCTGTTAGCTGGATGTCCCATTGAAGTATTAGTGAAGCTTCAATGTTTCTTGTCAAGCAGAACCAGAATTAGAGCTTCTCCCATGTCTTCTGATGCTTTCTTTTGGCCTGAAGTTCATGCAAGTGACAAGCAGTTTGGGAATGTTATCTGAATATTTATGTTAGTTTGATTTTGAAAAGGTTCAGGAATTTATTTATTTTTTTTGGTGTTCACTTCCCTAACATTTAAAGACACTTCACATAATATATTTCCTTAGGTTACATTTTTAAAGTGAATAATTCATTGCCTGCACTTGTGCATTTGAGAGGAGCTTTGATATTATCATTTTATGGAAGTAAATTCACAGTGATAGAAAACTAATCAGTTGTGGGGTTTTTGGCATAGTTGGTTGTTTGCTTGTTTGTTTGTCTAACCTACAGTGAATCCAGTTATGGTAATCATTGCTGGTAAAGCCCCTATCAAGACTTCATCCACACAATCTGCCAATAGTGGACTTCTAGCCTATATTGATATATGCACTAGAGAATTGATTGCCTGCCTAGGTAGATAAGAACATATATTGTTCTTCAGTGGGTGTAGTGCATTACTCTTTCCTGGCTAATGTGATCTCAGAATCCTTCTCAATAACACAATTCCACCAATCAAACCAGATGACAAAATATAAATTTTATGGAGTTGTAGTCCTCAATTCATAATCCTTTGTAAAAGACAAATACGGATGAGTGAAGTTTCCCATCATGAAAACAACATAAAATTTCACAGTCAGCCAAGGTTCTCTTTTTGATGCCTTTCTTATGTTCATTCTTTTTGCCTTCCTACAGATTTAATTTCCTTTTCTAGACAGTAATCCTGGGATTGTAGATCTGATTTTTCTGTTAATTAGTAAAGAGTAAGTCCCAGAACTGCTGAAGCTGTTTAATGTAGTTAACACCTGGATGAGTTATGGCTTCAGTGCTGTATTGGTTGTAGCTCCCTAATAGTCATGGGTGGTTCTTATTGTAAAGGAATATCAAAGATTGAAAGGAAGCCTAGTCATAGTCAAGAATTCTGTAAAAACATTTAAAGGAAAAATTATGTTTAACCACATATTGCTACTAGCGTGTTTTCTTTGTTACTAATTAGAAGCTGAAGGACATAACTTATTATTAATAAATATGTTTTTCTCATTACAGTTATATGGACATTGCTACAATATAAAGTTATTTCTAACTCTGCTTTCTGTTTATCTACTTGCATCCAAATCCCAAAATATCAATACACCTTTAAACCTACAAAAGCAGGGAACTTCTTAACCCCATCCACTAGAACATTCTTCAAGGTCAAAATTTGCTTTTATACACTCAAACCAGTATTACTGCAATCCTGAACTCCCTATTTTGACTTTTAGTAGCATGCAGCCCAATTCTGTGACAATCGCCCAACTACGTTTTAGATAAAATTTATTCTAGCAGGAAATTTTGCGTAAAAATCTGTCAAGGAATTTTTCAGATTTAACCGTTATCTGCTGCTCACCATAAGTTTAACCATCACAGAATATAATATACCCTACACAGTATCTCATCTCTGTCTTATATCTCATCCTAATTTCAAGCTGTTGTTTGCTTGAAACCTTAGTAATGGAGAGTAACCATATGTAATAACAGGAAGAACAGAAGAAAATTGTTACAAACAGCAAATAATCAGAGCACATAATTAACAGTTCATTTTTATTTAACAATGAATTTCTATGTTTCTTTTTACTATACCTTCACAGAAAAACAAACAAATGAACAAAACCAAACCAAAAAGAAATCCAATTGTTGGCAAATGACCACATTATCAAAGCTGCTTTTTTTTTTTTTTTTTAAGCTAAATCCTCATTGAAATCAGTGGGGAGTTCTGCTGAAAACTGAATGGAGCAATATAGCCTGTGGAATGGACTGGTTGAGGGGGAATATTGCTGTTTATACCTGCCATTTCACAGTACTTGTCATTACCTTTCAATGGCAATAAGGTTATGAAGGAGCAGGACTGTGGAAGAGTCCCTTCCCAAAGGTAGCATATGGCTCCACGCCAGACTTCACAGGCAACTGCTTGTCCAGTATGGAAATTGTTTCTCAGCAAAAACAAGGTACATTCTGAGGGTTTTAAAAGAAGTAAAATCCATGGCTATTGTCTATCAACAAAAAAGACAGCAAATTCACTCCGAATGGACTAATTGCATTCACAAGACTCAGTGGTCAGTCAGCTGCATATTGTCAATCAGCCCTCACTAAAATGACTTTTCCTATTTTTTCTTAGACAAAGTGTGTTAGTAACTTTGAGCAGGTCTCCTTTTTCTCTTTGTCTTCCTCGCCCTCCTCCCTCCCCACTCCAAAATGCCTTAAATTTATTAGAGTCTTTGAAACATTTTTGCTCTGAAAAATTCACAAATTCTCAAATTTCTGTAAGACTGAGACTGAAGAAGAAAAATAATGAAACAATATTGCAACAAAATCTTTAGACCATAAGAAGATGAAAATAGGAGCATAAATTCACCAGCTGAAATGTATTCTTACATAAAATAAATGCAAATCCATACCTGCCCCAGGATAAGGCCACTAATGTTTTGGGGTTGTATTCCAGATTTATAAAATGTGTCGCTCTTCCTTTTCCCTATCTGGGGAAAAGAAATAGTCCAGAGTGAACAGGATGTGCTGGTAAGCCATAATAACACTTCAAGCAGATATACCACAATTTCCCATGGAGAGCATTTGCAATGCAGTAGAGGTATTCAAAATTCTATACCAGGACCTCTGAATTCCCATGTCAACCACAGCTCATACTGACATAGAATATGGACTGATTATGAGAAACTAAGTGTACACAAAGTTCTCTGTAGGGGTGAATAACCTGAATAGCAAGAGAATGCTACATTTATCATTGTCTTTCATTCCTAGTTATTTGTGTTAGGAGAATACAATTTATTTTAGGAGTTTAACATGTTTTAAGTGAAGTTTAAAATGTTTGTAAAAGCAGATGAATAACGTTTGCAGACTTATTGATAAACAAAATATAATGTAACCCATTAATCAGAAGTCAAATTCTGAAGCAACTTTCCAATACTGGTACCTATCTGTTCTTACTTTATGCTGTATTATCATCACATCCTAGCACGTCATGGTTCTTGCTTATTTGAATGTCATTAATGTAAATGAGCCTTAGATTTCTGGCCTTGTAATCAGAGTAAAATTTGATGCCTCATGACTGAAAGAAATACAGGTTCTCCCAGTGATGTCAAGGCACACAATTTCACATAAATAGCTGATTATTGCTTCCTCCATGTTTTGCTAAAGTAATTTTGATATATTATAATAGCATACAATGTTGATGCCCAAGGTAGGTGAGAGATTATTATTATAAATGACAACTGCCACAACATGAAGTGTCTCCTGGAAGACTAAAGTCAGAATGAGAGGAGTTCCGTGCTGTGTGTGAGAAAAAGATGGAGGGTTAAGATGGGTCCAAGTGACAAAACCTAAGCACCAGAGCTGAGGAGGAGGGTGCAACTATAGGAGAGAAGAAAAAGAAAGCATACTCAGTTCTGATGTGAAATGTCTGTGTTTTGAGCACAACAGTCTACTTTTGCAAGCCCAGAGGCGGAGGAGGGCATAATGGCAGACATAAACCAGATAGGAACCTGGTTAATCTGTGGAGTTTATTAGAAGTCCTGGTTCATGCATAGGAAACAGGAGCATTAAGAGCAGAGAGAAAATGCTTGACATTCAAAGGCAAAATGGAGGAAATAATTTGGTCTTAGCATTGAGTAGAGAGGGGCTAGGAGACGCGAGTCATAGATAAACCCTGAAAATTTTGATGAGGTTTGAGATTAGTTGTTGATTTGGATTTGCAAAAGAAAGACCCTGCTGAACATGAAAGACAGCTATGCTTGAGCACGTAGCTATCATGCTGAGTATATTCTTAGACCACAATAATTTGTTGTGAGGAAAAACAATGTTTCTGTTCAGGAAAATACCTAGCAAGATAAAGTTATAGGAAATGATATTAAAATGTAAATGAACAGATGACAAGTGAGTTCAGGAGTCCAGTAAGGAAACAGGAATACTACAGGGTTTACATCCAGAACTTTGATGGTATTTACTGACTGAAGACAGAAATTGTGAGTTTTGAGGAATGTATTTTGACCAACTTTTGCCTCAGAATTGTATCAGAAGTGAATGACAACCCTAAAGAAGCAAAAATGAAGAGGTTCTGGCTTACAAAATTATTAGTTACTACCAGCCTTCCTTATTAAGATGCCCGTCCTCATGGCTTTCTGTGCATGTTTTGCCTACATGATATTCAAATATTGTTGTGTCTCATCACAGAGAGAGAGCCATAAGCCTCTCAGTTCGGTGCCCAGCAACAAGACCTTCCCTGGCTAAATAATGTAATACCAGCTTGGGGTTATTGGAGTGTGTAGGTATAGCCAGGTGGCTTATCAGAGACCTTGAACTTGGTACATGGTTAGAAAGACTGCTTTATGCTTTTATCACAGATGTTTCTTTGCTTGGAGCGTTCTTCCTGACTTGGCCTAAATCCTTATTTAATTATTATCAGCAAATTATTGTACATACTGATTAAAGTCAAGCAGTCTATTAATAGGAATCTGACCACCATCGATCTTTCCAAATACTTATAGAAAAAAAAAAAAAAAGAAAGGATTTTTAAATATGGGAAATATATACTCAGATTTGAAATTTGTCATCAGAATTTTATCATACAGGACTTCTTCACTTTTTCAGTGCAGGGAACTGAGCAAACAGGGAAGTGACAGAGAAGCAGGGAAGAGAGGTAATGTGTGGGAGGTAGGAAAAATGTCCACCTATTCACAGTGAACTTAAGCAGTGTTTTGAAAACCCTGCAAAGGGATTAGAGGTCTTTTCAAGAGACCTGGAGACACTTAAGTTATGCTTAAATTGTGTTAATGCTGCTTAAGTTATCTATAAACAAGAATGTGTGAGGTGTCCCTGCCCGTGGAGGGGGGTGTTGGAACTAGATGATCTTGAGGTCCTTTCCAACCCTAACTATTCTATGATTCTGTGATTCTAATGGGCTACCATAATGCTGTCCTTACTGCAAAAGATATTCCTTTTATCATTCCTATGTCCTAGGATGCTGGAAAGATTTTTGTTTGATTGTTTTGGTTTTTCTTCCTTCTCTTTTTCTTCTCTCATTTTTGCTTCTTTTGTTTCATCTTCATATTTTGCTCCTTGAATTTTTGCCTATCTCTTTGCATGCAATTCATGGAAAATTATCTGTGAATCTATATGAAATCAAAATCTAAAATACATGAACTGTGTATGAAAATGCAAATATATGTATGTATGTATGTAACTATCATCATACCATAAAATGTTCCGAAATGATAATTCATGTTACATATATATATATTCATATTTGAACGTCCAGGTGGAAATTTTCTAATTAATCTTTTCTAATAAAATTAAATTCTGCAAGATAGAATTTTGCATTTTACAAAACCATCACTACCTGAAACAGAGCAATGGGTACAAGGATGCAAATTAATACATTGGTGGGTCATAAGACATATTCATCATCTCCACTAGATGAAAAATATAGCTGGCATTCATAATGGTAGGGGAATTCTGTAAGTTAGCTACCCTTTTCTCATTTTTCTAATTCATCTCTGCAACTCAAACATGCAGGATATGTAGGAAAAAACAGCTGACTGATATTGAAGGATGAGTTTAATCACTTTTGAAGAATGATAAAATTAGAAGTTGATGTGGACAGAATTTACGAGGACTTTGCACCTTCATATTTGAGACCTAAACTGATCAGCAGACAAGGTCAGAAAAGTTAATCTAAGCCCATTTGTGAGTATCAGCCAATTTGGCAGGTATCCTACTTCTGAAACATTAATTTCTGGCAATTCTTAGAAGATATTTTCAAGAAAGAGTACGTTATTAGCCTGTTCCAGTGTGTAAACTTTCATGATAGAAATGTTTTGGAATTCCCTAATTCCAGACATTCCCGGTGTTACCACATCTCTCTTTTCCTGGATGTGCTCTCAGAAAAGCCTCCCCGTAGACTTGTTTCCCTGCTCATGGCTGTATTACACTAAACAGTGGGAATAGGTGGTGGTAAAGATGTCTCAGCACATGTATAGATGAGTTTCATATGGACTTCTGCTCACAGGCAGAAATCATGTTTGCTGCCCATTCAACTGTGCTTTGTTATATCCCTAATACTGTAAGTCACAGAGGATCTCTCCCCATGCTTTTCCTCGTTAGTTTTTCAGGAGGCAAAATCTAGGCAGCTGGTTCCTGTCCTGTGATCACATTGTTGGCTGTGGTTTTCCTCTTGTGTATCTATACACTGTGCCAACCAAAATTTACCTACTACTGCTTTCACACAGACCTCATAATCACTTCAACAACATATGCCAAATTTTCTTGCATACCTTATTCATGAAGCAGTTTCTCTCCCCTTTCACCCAGTTCATACCTACCACTAATGCCCACCACTGTATTTCAGAAACCAGCTTGGTTAGTTCTGGGGGTCTAACATGCAAAGTTCACACGCAAGCATCAGATGAATGTTTTTGAAGTTACTGAAAAGAGGCAAGAACATAGATGTAATTCTGATTGCATTTGTAGAATGAGTTTTAACCCTGATCATCAGTAATTCAAACAACAGAAGGAAAGATAAACTCCTTAATAAACTCTCTAATTCAATTTAATGATTGCTTTTTACCATATCTAAATTGAGGATTGCACCAGCTATGACTGAGTGTTGATATTAAATAAAGATTTGGTTTTTTCATGCTCTTACAGGAAATGCATTCTTCATGTTTTACAATTATATTAGCTGCTAAGTCATTTGCAGCTAATCTCCAATGACTCTGCACTATTTCACAGAGTTCCTTTTTCAAAGCAATGTGTTTGACCTGTGATTTGATTTGTTTGAATCGCAGACTTTCAAAACTGAGTTCACAAAAAATAATAATAAAATTCTTGTGTCTCTTATTTACGATAAATTTTCAGTTATTTTTTCTGCGTTTGATACCTATAGTTATATAAGCAACTTGGGGTTTTTGACATCAATCATCTTAATGCTCATAATCTGCAATCAGAGATAATTACTGAAAACTGAAGATGGTCTCAATTAGAACTTCTGGATCCCGCTTAAAATGTTTCTCCCAAATATTAAGAAGACATTCAGCTTTGAGGATTTATTAAGAAAGCTCTAAGATTCAGAACACCCAGTAGTGAAGTCATGTTGCCAGCCTGTGGATGGAGTCCAGCCTATGAAGAACTGTAATTTGATTGATGTTAAAGGTAGCTAGGTAACAGATGCTTCTGCAGAGCAGACACCTGTGCTCTGTCAGAGGGAAAGGCCTCTTGAGGTGTCCATGGGACTGCAAGAAAGGCCAAGCAGTGGAGTCAGACCCATTAATGGGCCTGTCCAACGTCCACAGACCAAAGTGCCAGTAGATACCTGGAGATCCCATAGGAAGAGCAGGGATGAGTGTGTACCCACAAAGTCTGTAGTAAATGAGCAGTAGTAGTTGTGCAGGCTGCTCACCTGTTTAAAACTATGTGCATGCTTGAGAGCAGTGTGGGGTAGGAAAAGGACCTCATGATTTTTAAGGACAGAATGCCTTTTGCCTTACGTGTCCAGCAGAGAGAAAATCCTTCTGCTCAAGCTTGCATCTCATTTCAGCAATGAAACCTGTGCCACTGTGATACTGATGGGAACATAATTGCTTACATCCTAGAGGATATATGAGGCATGCTGTACTGAGGCTGCAGTGAGGTTAGAAGTGTTGACATACCTATAAAAGCTCCATGTAAAAATGTTTAGTTAGTATAAAAGCCATTGATGAAAAATCTAAGGAAGGACTACGTGTCACAATGGCTAATCCTCCTCTCTAGCATTTGACCTCTGTAAAGCTGTAAGTAAAATAAGGTAAATGAACTCTGCATAATTCCTTGTGGTTATCTGTCATGAAACCACCTCATCATTCAGGACTAGTGTCAGCCCATTTGGGGGAGGCTCTGCTGCAAGAGCAGAGGGCTGTGGTGGACCAGGACCAAGGCATAACCCATTAAAGACATATGAGAGGGGACATTCACAATGTGCTTGCCTACCCTTTGTCTCATTTCCCTGCTCATGTTGTAGGCTCTGGATTTTGGGTGTCTGAGGACACAGTCATTTGCCGTGTTCCAACTCTGAGGAAGAATTTTTCAATTTTTGACAGGGCCCTTAGAATCACATTGCAGAGGAAAGGGTGTATTCTAATTATCAATATCAATAGTAATAAAAGTTTATTAAAGGTCATTAAAATGAAAGGGTATGTCTATAGATCCCATCACTCTGAATTTACTCCCTCCTCTTGTGTTAATTAGAAAACTCAGATAATGGTTCTATGGGGGAGTGCAGGGGAAATTTAATTACGAAAGTTTAATGGGCCACTATCTACTTCCTGCCAGATTAAAAACTGATGATTTATACTATTTTAGATACTACCGGGGGCTTGCTAACAAAATATGTTGCAGAACAAAGAGTAATGCAAGACTTCACCCAGAATATTTTGCTCATTTTTAAAACAAAGATATAGTAAGGCAAACCTGAAAACCAAACAGCCATGACAAAGCTGTTAACAGCAAAACCTGAAAGAAACTATGAACAGTGCTTGCTAGTTTCATCATTTCATTATTTATTAGAAACAAATGAAGAACACATTTGTGTAAGCAGAAATGCCTGTCCCCTCAAAATGAAAACAAGAGAAATAATGCCAATTCAAATTAGCTGTAAGGTCATCTATCAGTTACTGAGGAAAGCTGGAAAAGTCACACTGTTCAGAAAGTCACACTGTTTCAGAAGTTCTTGTATGACAGTTTGTGTTCACAAACATACAGCCAGGCTCTTCAGTCCATGGTCTTTGCCCCAACAAATTTCATGGCAGCTTTTAATAAAGAGATTTTAGTGAATTATTGTGTAATATTTTTGTCCTAAAAATTTAAGACTGGGAAATCAAAATACTTATGGCATGAGTGTGAAACAGATAAAATCAGTTGGCTGTAGGCCTTCATTTTCAGATGCCCTCGACACACAGCTTATGGGGAGTTATGACTAGTCAGAACCTCAAAATTATTCGCTTTTTGGAGAAGGTTGAAATCTGGAACCTGAAATTAGTGACTGTTTTTGAAACATTAGACTTCATCAGCTCATTGGGAGTTATAATTGAGCAAAGTCTGCAAAACAGGAATCTTTCTTCAAGTCCTCTATTCAACCTGCTGCTTCCGTTTAATGCAGACATTTATTATTAAACTTCTGTTTCTATTTAATGCAGTGGTTTATTATTAAATTTAACTCCTCTCCTTAACAAGCTCTATTTTTAGTGAAAACATTGTATCATATTTAAGTACAATTGACATAAATTTCCAATTGCATTTTTTTTCACCACTAAATGCTTAACTTTAAAGGATATTTTTTATCCAAAAAAGTGGAAAAATCAATAAATAAAATAAAAACCAGTCATCTGGTGTACTCTTTTTCCTGTTTTAGATAGGTTTATGGTGTCCAAAAGTTGAGAACTCAGCATTATAAAACGAGGGCCAGTTGTCAGTTTGAATTTAGGTAGATGTAGACAGTTTTATACAGCAGCTTTGTGGCCTGGAGCTGTCTGTCTTGCAGTCAGAGGCCCACTGTGTCAGCTGCATGTCCTTGAACATTTCAGGCAGAATGTAGCTCAGGGAATTGCTATCCTCCTGGACTTCAGGTGTGTAAACAAAGTCTCCTCCCTTTACTAATTTATTACCAGGTAATGAAACAACATAAAGGAGGAAAAAACCCCAACAAATGGTGTTTGAACAGCACTGTTCTTCATACTCTTCAAAGACCTGAGGCCACCTAAGGTTAGTAAATACTGATTTTCCTTGATCTTTTCCATAGAAACAAGGTTTCCCTACCAGTTCTGCAGTTCGGATCCTTCGTTATACCCATCCGTATAGCACAGTGGCCTTCATTGCATTGCAATGTTTATGCAATGGGTATCAGTTAAAGCTAAACGCAGTTGCATCAACACAGAACCCAGCTTTCACTGAGCAGAACAGCATTCTGTATTTAGAAGGTACATCCTAATTTGTAAATAGTGTAAAAAACTATGTCAGGTCACTATGGATGTATAGACTTCACTTGTCTAGACTTCAGACATGTAATGCTGAATAGATAGCAAAATCAAGTGGATGTCTTCAGAAATATAATTGAGAAGAGCAAGCATACGAACATTTATGTGCCTTGCCTTTTATTTGCAGGGAGTGATTCATAGCTAAATTCTGTAAAGTATTAGTCAGTTCACATCAAAGTAACCACCAAACTTTGGGAAAAAAAAACCCTTACTTTTTGAGAAGTTACCTTATTGGGACAGCTGTTACAGCTGCAGCACTTCATTCCATTGGTAGTTAATATAAAGGGAGAGAAACAGAGAGAAAGAAAAAATATTTATGTCAAGTATGTTTTGTTTTGTTGGGTTTTTCTTTACTGAGATCCTTTATTTGATTAAGATAGCATCATAATTAATCTCAATGCACTAATAAGTTGTATTCTTGTAGGCATTTAATAAGGACCATTCATCCTCCAAGGGGACTGCAACCTGAAATCTTGCTGAAAGACTGGTGCTACAACAGAGGACAAAGAGAAAAGAGGTGAATTAACTGGGAAAAATGCCAGTTACTGTCTTGGTCACATGAGTGACCATATGCTAAATGACACAGTAAAATGGATGGATGCACAGTGTGTTGATTTAGTTGCTTTCTTTTCCCTTTTCTTTCTTTGATTGTACATAATGTAATTGTTTCACATGGCAGAGAGTCCACTCTTTCCTTACCATGTCCGCTACTGTGAGAAGAATTGAAATGTGATCCAGCCTTTGAGTGGCACTTCTTTTACTAAAATGAGGGATTGAAAACCCTTCTAAAGTGATACAGAGCTATAAATTTAACTCTTCGGCATTCTGAAACACTCTGGGCCAGAGCCTCACCTAGAGTAATTGATGAAACTACTTTAACATCAGTAAAGCTCTTCAAACAGATGTATGCTAGCGAGGGATCTCACCCCTTTAATGCTGATGAATTTATCTATTGGCATAAATTTGGGGTTGGCTGAAACAAAAAGCCAGTGATCTTTTCTTGGCAATTCCTGAAAAGCCAGATACTTATTTGAGCATAAATGTGGATCTGGCAACCTTTATGCTCTGAGTTGTGCTGGATCTTGGGATATGGATTTGATCCTGCAAGATGGTGAAGAGGATTCATGTACTGCCCAGCATGTAGGGCTCCTCTTGCCAAGTCCACACATGAGTATGTTACACGCACTTCCAGCTGAGAATTCAAGTGGAGAGCTCCAAGCAGAGAGCTTGGCAATCATATGCTAAAGCATTAAGATGCAAACTCGTTTTAGCAGAAGAAATCCAGACATCTGGATCTAGTACCAAAGATGGAAAAACACCAAACTGTGGCTAGATGCCAGTTTTATTGATATACTCATGAAGTTATCTCAGTATTTTCAGGAGAGGTCTCTCTAGTCCTCTATGCTTTGTCTTTAGAATACTTCTGTGTTTTTCTTTTTTTACATAGGTAAGTGATGCTTAACAGCTACCAAAATAGGATTCATTCATTTTTTTCTCAGCTGGTTTTATGACAGATGGCAAGAGAAGGGATGAATGCACAGATAAATACAAATATAAGGAATAAATATGAATCTGCTCTGAATTCCTGGAGAGAAAGCGGTTAAGAAGACAACTCTTGCATAATTCCAGGTTATTTAAACTAAAAACTCTGTATGGGAGAGTTTAAGCCCAACCACCAGAGGACTGCCAGCAGGGACTGCAGAATTAATCATGAAAGCCAGGGCTTCTTACAAGGCAAACCACAGGATTTTTTTTTACTGCATATTGATTTTGAACAAACAAGTTACCTAGACAATTAAACAAGTTAAACAAAAATTACATTGTTTCAGGCAATTATCCACATGTGTGCTGACCTCATTTGGGGAAATAAAGCATTTCACATTTTATTACCCAGAGTGTCAATGAAAAAGTATTCAGGTGTTATCTCATTAATGGTTTCATTTTCCCAAACATTGTACAAAGTCACTGCAATACAATGCAAAGTCAATTTATCCATTTGATCTTATATAACCTTCAGGGAACATTAATAAAATTCTGACTCAAAATATGCCTCTGTCAGTGTCTTTTTAGGCATACAGGTTTTTAAATGTCCTTTACATCCTACTGAATGGGACTTAAGTTTAAATTTAAGCAGAAATGTCAATACTTTTCTGGACAGAGATGCTTGCTCGAATGAAGGCCTCTGCATAAGAATAAACATAGTGGTTGATAAGAGTGTAAACAGAGAGGTTTGATTTGGGTTTGCACAACCTGTGATATCATGAGGTTAGAAAATCAAATTGCTAGAGCAGTTTAGTGTGTTCTTGTACCCCCACCTGTGTTCTACTGCTTGCATAATTTCCATCTTTTAAGACACTTCACATGTATTTAAAAGTATTCTAAAGATTTTCAAACATTTCTTTCAAGAGCTGAGTTTTGTCAGTGAAGGAAAGAGAAAAAGAGCTTTTACAAACCGCTAGCAATCCTTTAGCAAAGTCATTTTTGGCTCCCAAAGGAAGACTGGAAAAATCTATCAGCTATTGTAGAAAATGCTTTATAGTGAAAGCAGCTTAGTATGAAACACATGCAATCAATGATGGGATACTTGAACTTTACTTGTACAGTTATCTCCTTAGGGGAGGTATTCTGTAGGTGTTGAACCGCTTTTTCCAAGATCAAGAAGCCACAGAAATAAATGAAAGTGATATTTCTTTCTTTTTTTAAGCCTTGATGGAGCATGGAGGAGTGTGGCAGACTGTGCTGTGCTTTAGAGTTATGAAGGCAGTCGCGATAGGTCAGTCACTGGCAGTTTTGGTGCTATCAGATCCTAGTCAGGTAAAAGTCAATGTGGGAACTGGGAACCTTTGAAGTATGATGTTCCCTCTTTTACAGGTACCCCATCTTGTTTTGGTGTGTTCCTTTGGCTCATTTGTGCAATGAAGAAAGTACCACTGATAATAGCTGATATTAAGAAAGTTTATTTTCCAGCTCCCACTTCACAGGGCCCTCTCCTCAATCCCACTAGCAATGCCTCTGTCCCACTCTGGCTGCTTCTGTGATCTATCCAATGATAAAGACAGGAAACCCAGGCTGCTTCAGCTGAGCACCTTCCCAATAGACTACTGAATTATGCTGTACTTTTATTGCTTTTTAATCTATTCTGGTGAATCTTGTAGTTTTTGCTGTACAGGGTTTCTACTTCCAGAAAAGTGGGAAGGTTTCCCCAGCAGTTTAGTTGACTTCCCTGGGAGCTGAAGTTGCTGCTTTTAATCCATTTGTATATGCTTTTTGGATTGGTGACATAAAGTTGCCCCAGATCCATTAAAATAAATAAAAAGCCTGACATGATCTTGTAATTAGACTTTTTTTAGTATTGGACAGGGGGAAGGTCAGACTTGCCGACTCCACAGTCTTCAAAATACCAACTATTTTTTGATACATCATTAAAATGATGCTCTCACAAATTGGTCCAAGAGAAATATGTTCTATTCTGAACACAGTGTATTTTCTGCCTGATCTAGATAAACTTCTTAAGGAGGTTAGAGGAACAAGCAGGTTAGTGTCTTGGTTCAGAAGATGTCTCAGGGAAAGCTGCTCATCTAGAGTGCACAATAGGGATGTGTGAGGGAAAGCCAGATCATCAGTATTCAGCCTCTTGCTGAACCCAGAATAAATGTACATGGCACCTGAATTCTCTTAACTTGCTAGAACATAGAAAAGGTAGTTGCAAAGTCTGTGAATACGTCTTTCAATTAAGTTTTGTTGTAATAATCTACTTTTTAGAAAGTATCTTTCATTTACATTTTCATCCTAGCCCCTTTGAACTTTTTACTTTGAGACAAATCAAGGTTTTGACATAGACCATGAAAGCAGCTATGCGAGGTAGCAGACTGATGGGATAAGAAATCATGGCTACTTGAGATACTAAGACTCTTATTGCATAAGCCCACCTTCCCTGGCACTAGCAGACCAGCTCCCAAGGTGCAAACACTGACTCTTTTGAGTGTGTACAGTAACGAATAAGGCTAAGAAGCTGCATAGTTTCAGCGCTGGAAGACATCAGCTAGGAGATGGAAGTGCCTGGGAAGACCCACATCTCTATCTCGGTAACTCTGTTGGGGACAGAGCCTGAGAAGCAAGGGTTTGCTTACCCATAAAGGGGAAAAGTGAGGGTTTAAAGAGAAAGTTTTATAACTGGTGCTGAGGACATGAATCAGATGTTAGATGGTGATTTTGTTTCAATATGGAGGGATTCTGTAATCTGTGCGCGTAACGATTATACAGCTACCTTCTTAATATCCTCTTTCAGATGTATTAGGAAATCTGTTTGTGTTAGAATTGATTATTTTAGTATTAACAGGATGATTTAGCATGTTTTGTGATCTAATATGCTTCTCAGTACTGTGTCTAACTTGTTGATTTGATCCAGTCTGACAGCTGAATTGCTCTCTTCATAGGTTAGTAATTATGACTTTGGTGACATACAGTTTTCAGTGTTATTTTTGTGTAAGTAGCTTAGTAAAAGGAAAAAAATCAGAGCCAGGCATGTTTTTTCAATAAGTAAAATGGGTCTCAGACCTCTGATGACCTGGGTGCAGATCAGCCAGTCAGTAAAAGCTCCCCCCGCAAATTCCCTTTGTTGCCTCACAGGAAAAGTATGTGAACTGGAAATTTACTTGAAACCACCACAATAAATATGTTTGTTCAGGAAAAATTAAGAGGTGAAGCAAGAAGCCTGACATGACTTCAGTTTTGAGGAAAAACCTGTTTGTGTCTAATACATTGCAGAAATTGCTCAAGAACATTTTGTCCTTGTGGAAGGATTGCCCTGTAATGCTGCTTAATGTCCTTAGGTTGAGACCTGGGGTTACCAGCTGTGTGTGTGCTGATCATGCCAGTTAAAACTGATGTTTTGAAATGTAGTTTTTATCTGTGTGAGTTCATGACACTTGTTCCTTGAAGCCAGATCTTCTCCTTCCCCTGTATTTTCTTTTCTTTCTCCTTTTGGCCTGACTTGCTTCCACTGTGGGCTGAACGTGCTTCCCAATGGCAGTGAAACCTCCAGATGGCACATTACCAACTTCCCATAAATTAGAACAGGAGAGATGCGCAAGGCATTGGAATTCTTTGAGGTTTAGGTTTATAGGGATTACAATAAATTCAGTCAGATGGGGAGGGTCATTATGTACTGGTGGAATGCAGATAAGATTGTGCTGCTTTTATTTTTCATTTAAAACTGCCATGAGAGATCTCTTGGAGGCTGCAGGAAATGTTCTGCACTTGGAGGTCTCTGTGATTTCACATATGCAGATCCTGTAGGAAAGGGAATCCAGAGTCAAATCAGAAAAGGGAAAATATACTCATAATTTGAACCCAGTTCTGCAATACTTTTATGCATCATACAAGGCATGCAAGCCCTAACTGTTCACACTCTGCCAAATGATGGCCTTAAAGCCAGACCAGGGAAAATCACAACTCTGGTTAAACATGGTAAAAGCTTTCCTTAAACAAGAGCCATTCGGTTCAGGCTGAACAGCATATTAGTGCAGAATCTTTTCCATTGTCAGGCTCAGAATCAGCCTGCCTGATTATGATTTTTCTCCAGTTATTAAGACACAATTAAAGAAAAACAATGCCATGAAAAATGTGAGATGAAATAAAGCACTTCTTTGTTCTGAAGAAAGAAGAATAAAAAAAGAGTTCATTGTATTTCTTCTTAAGCTGCCACTTCTTTTCACCAGGGGTCAGAACATCATTCCTCGTAATCACCTGGTTAGGCCCCCAAACGTATTCCTGTTAAGTGGAATTCTTCACTAATACTGTCCTGATTAATTAAGAAGCAGTCTTTCCCATTTACTGTCATCAGTGACCTATCATTCAGTGTCACTACCCTTCACTGTCATTAAGTAGAGTATGCATATACTGTAACAGGTAAGATGATTTTTGAGACAACTATTGATCCCTTCCCAGTGGTCTATTGCTTGTTAATGAGCATTAGTTTCTTTAATGATGTTTAATGTTGGTGAGTTATTTTTAAGTGATACATGGCCTGACCCTGGAATGTGCTGAATGCCCTTAACTCCTATTGACTTCAGTGAGAGTTGAGGGTGCTCATGAGATCAGCTCATAGGTCTTGTGTCTGAAATGGTAGCAAAATCTTCTTTCTGCTTTCAGGAAGGGGTGGGCAACTCTCTACAGCCAGAGAATAGAGCAGGTTCATGTAGAAGGGTGATTTCTATACAGCGCAAACACCACTGTTCTGCTAGCTCTTGCCTTCCTCTTATTTTCTTCCCATACCTGTTACTGTTCTCTAGTTTCATCCTTTGCCTATATGAAGGAAGATTATCATCCCTTTCGTGTGCATTCCCCCTGCCTTTCCCAATAATCTGTCTGCAGCATTCTGTCCTATGACCTGCTCTTCAAAAAAACAGCATATAAAATAATATAGGGCAAAAAATATTTACTTTCTCACTCTTTGCATGTACAGTTTTCTCCCATATTATTTGGCTAATATGTGCAAGATTCATGGCAAGCAAGATACCACAAAGACACAGTCCTAGGTGATTCTCCATTTTCCTGTTACGTAAAAGAGGTGATGTCCTTAAATCCTTGCACATGAGAACAGTATTGGCTAGCAAAAAGAATGTATTTGACTAGAGAGAATAGAATTTGCTTCCCAGAGATGGCAGTAACACATTTCTGTCAGTGGGAAAGACTGTAATGTTCTGCGTGGAAGCAGAAGAGTTCCTTTTGGATCTTTTTTAAAAAATCATGTAATTCTTTTTTCATTTTTTAGGTATTGTGCAATCCAAATTATGGTGACTGTTTACACCTGACTTTACAGAAAATGCATTGAAGAAACAGCCCCAAGCTGAGTAGCTGATAACTTTCATAGCAATTCTAAGGTAGAGTATGTGTGCTGTGACGTGTGTGCCCTGCAGTTGAATTTGTCAGTTTGGTGGGTAAGAATGAAGAGAAAATACATCCTTGGCAGGCCTGTCTTGAATAATAAGTATCAGACACTGCTCATGTTAGAATTAATCCCAGATGCAAGTGCAGTAAGAAGGTAAGTTGCACAGATACATATCTTTGTCCTGTGTAAGCATTACTTATTTCATGGACATTGCACACTGGAAGGGGGTAGGGAAATGCAACTCTGCACAGTGTAGGTAAATTTAGAACCGCCGCCTTCACCTGTATACAACAGGCTTGTTTTTGTCCATTTATATGACCAAATCATCAATTTCATTTAACAAAAGAACAGATGTGAAAGTAGAACTGGAAAAAAACCACAATGGTTTCTGTTTTTGCTCTCCTCACAAACTCTTCCTTTACAGTGGGCAGACATACCCATGGCCCTGCAGCATCTCATACCATGCATGCTGGCGTGCTGCTCCAGAGCAGGAGCCCCAGCGTGCTCCCAGCAGCCGGCCAGACCTGGTCTTATTCTACATGGTAGAAAAGCCTGGGAAGTGCTCACTCCAAACAGCTGCTGTTCTCACTATTAATGACAGCCCTCTGGATGCAAACATACCTTGCAAAGCTGATAAGTAATCTGACTGACTCCAAGGAGGACTGCGATAGCTTATTTTGGATCCTGATTCTTGCTTCTGGGTGCCAGTGAGAGGGGGCTTCATGCTAGAGAAAGGGTTAACTGGGATTCTCTATAATTTGTTCCTATTTCCTTTCCCTCCCTTCAGCTCCTTCACAAAATGTTAATCTAATTGTGATAGTATCACTTTGATGACAATATGACAAGACAGACAAATTTGATTTTATTCTCCACAGAGCAAAGCATATGCTGCTTGGGAGACTTTGACAGAGAGAAGGACATAAAACAAATGGAGTTCATGAATATACAATTTTTATTGTACACAGTAGTGACATCCAAACTTCAGAGAATAGGTGGGTGAGACTTATGCTTTACTATTGAGATTAATGGGTACGTAAAAAAGTGCCAACAGAGAGTACTACAGTTTATGTTAAAAATGTCGACGTGGATAAGAATAATTTTCTTCTCAAGATGAATGATGCATTTAATGGCTGTGAGACATTCTCACCCAGTAGCAGTTCCTCAAAAGTAATTTTTTGTTGTTATTGTAAATTATATAATCTTAACTGCAATTATAGCCCTGTTTACGTAAAGGTCAAGTTAGTACAGTGGATGGTTATAAACTAAGAAGGAAATTGGTAAATTTATTCCCTCGATGAAAGCTTATGAATGATTTTAAGCAAGATAATTTTTTTGTAACTCTATTTCTACTTTAATGTAATATAGCAAGTAAAGACAGCACACATTAACAAAGGGTAAATTAGATTTATCTAAGTAAACATGTATTTGCAATAGGAGTAGTGTTGTTGTAGTAAGGACAGTCTGAAGGTTAAGCTCTCCATGTAAATGGTATAGATTCATTTTCGTGGAAAGCAAAATGAGGGACAACCTCTGAAAAATTGCCTTTGATGGAAAGCAATCTGTGCTCTCCTGAGCAGCACATGTATACTCTGCAACACATGAAACTGTACCTACCTCTTGGCCAAAAGAAATTGGTTAGAGTTCTTTTTGGTTTCAAAAGCCTACCTTTAAACACTGCAATCTTCTCCGAAGCCCCTTCAGACTGATTGGATTTGGTTTTTAATACAGAGGTTGATAAAAAGAGTAAAAGTCAAAAACCAAAGAGGGAGAAGGTGTTATGTATGCTAATGAAGGGTGTTTGCTAAACAAGGGCCTGATACAAGTTTTAGTGCTTTAAAATAAAACCTGATTGAAAATCTCAGGAAGCTGCTTAAAATGAGAAGGAAGCTTTCTCAAGTCAGTAGCATGCTTTTGCTCTGAAAAGCCCACATTAGGCTATTTCCCGTTTTCACAGTATTTAAGTGAAGCAAAAGCATCATTACACAGAGTTGCCATTTTTTCTCTGAGAACCTGTGTGAGACACTGAACCTGCATGAGCTGCTGCTGATCAATTTATCAAGCTGCTTTAAGTACGACTCAGGGCTTCTTCACTCCATCAGACCACACAGATGTTATCTTTTCCCATTTGCTTCTCTTCTGCAAATGTACATATTAAGAAATTAGTCAGGAAAAAATCAGCTTTCTGTTCCCGTCTGATGCCAGAGACCTTCAACTAATTTACATACAAATACATGTAATACATATTCTAAAAAAATAAACACAGCGCTACATGTTGTTTGGGGTTTTTTTATTCTTTGACAGATGAACAGCAATGGCTTGTTACTTCAGTTTGCCACCAATTAAAATGCACATTGGATCAGCTCTGGCCTGTCACCTACCATTATTGGGAAAAGTTGGCTCTAGGCCATGTTTTAGATGAGCGGGATTTTTTTCACTTGGCCATAGTGCTTCCCATCTCTGCTCTGTAAACTCTGCTTGGTAATTTAGATGCTGGGCAGCGTTTGCAGCTGCTTTCTGGAGAGTTGCCTCACTTAAAGCTCTCAGGAATACCTAGTCATTTTTGTTACATGCTTTTTAATTGTGGCAAGGGGGAGAGCCTTCCTAATCCATCCAGTGTATTAAGGTATTATTTGAGCCCTTCCTTTTTTGGTGAATGATTTTGCATTTTGGATCATTAGACATAAAGTTTAAGAAACAGCAGTGTAGTGACAAATACATGTGACAACCCAAGTCTGTAGTTAATATTAGTGAAGCTTTAACTGAGTTTGAACAATAAATTTCATTTAGCCTCAATTTATTAGTTCCATGACACCTACCTACCTTTGGATCCTTTTAATCTTAACAGTAGAAGTAAAACAGCAACATAGGGATGTGAACTCACCAGCAGCAACAGTGAATTATTATGTAATTAAAATGTACTGAACAAGTGCGAAAGAGCATAATCCTGCTGAATAGTGAATTTGAGGCATTACTAGTATCTTGACATGAATATCAGATACTGTTCCAGGTCTGAAATCAAGATGAAATCCAACTGGGGAAAAAAAGAATCAGAACATGAGGAATTTAAAGCAAAAGAAGTATAAAATGGATTGACTCAGAACTCAATGAGAAATTCAATTTGCTACTTAGTAAAATGTTTAAACATATTTTTCTGAACTGTTCAGCTTTTTTGTCCTCTTTTATGAATGACAGCTTAACTTAAAACATGCTGAGCTGCTGAGGAACCACAGGGCTTGATAATGTCACCTCTTTGACACTTGGTTTGTGTGGAGATAAATAGCAATAAGATGGAAGGTAGCAGAAAATAAGGTCTATCGTCATTGCTCATTATTTGTAATTTGTGGAGTGTGAACTGTTCAGCAGTATGTGCACCAGGAATAGAGGTGGTCTTTGCCTCTAAGAGCTTGCAGTCTAAACACAAATACAGATAAGACGAATATATAACATTTAGTTAAAGACTTAGAATAGTTTGGGGTTTTTTTAAAGTCTATTTGTCTCCTTATTACCAAATTTGGGAAGGACATGACTATTGGAAAGATACAGACATGTTTAAAGACCTGACATTAGTCAGTCTCTATTTAGGAGGGTCTAGAATAATTAGGAATTGCTATTAGGAACCCTAAAACTGAAGATCATACATAAAACCAAAGGCAAATGTGGAGATAGATTTAAAACCCACAGGTGGGCTCATTTTTGGTGGAAGTAGGCAAAAAGATTCAGTGGAGAAAAGATCGAGCATGTAGACCTGTGCTGAATGAGGCAGAGTTTTGAAAATAAAACATAATCAAAAGCTAATATGGAATGAAGACTGAGGAATAAGGAGGTTTGAATAGAAAGGGATGTCATCTGTGTGGCTTTTACCATTTCATGAAGCCCAGGAAAGGCAGTTTATATAAATAATGCTTTATTTTATATGGTGTGTTTTTAACTCAGGTAGGATGCTATATGCTGAATTGTTGTAACTATTCTTTTAAAAGAACCCACAATACCAGCATGAATGTATATTGATTTTTCACCAGTCAGATGTAAATATAATTTTTGCACAATTAATGAAAATAAAGTCCAGCAACAAACGATTGCACTCACAGCTTTGTTGTTTCTTGTGAAATTTGGCACATGCAAGCACACACAAGCACACGCATATGCACCAGAGGTGAAAATCAGCTGGAAGTATGAGCAACCTTTGCTCACTCTAGAAAATAAAAAGCACCATAAATATGGGGGCAGTGTGTGATAGTTCACTGCTCCGCGCTAGATCAGCCTGGTGATAGCGCTAATTTACATTCTTAACACATTGGGTTTTACTGTACTTAAGTGTTAATAAAAAAGGCTAATTAACTGAAACACCCCCAATATTGATGGTGTCCTGTAAATGTCACCTCTGAAATACACAGCGTGTTCTTAAAGCAACCCATTCCTGAAAGTGCTGGCAGCCCCTGGAGCAGATTCCCTTTTGTGCGGATTTGTTCCAGGGGAGCTCATCATTGTGTTCAGCTCCAAAGCTGTGGTTCTGCCTCTCTTCCTCCACTGGCCACAATACAATTTCCGTGGGAAAATTTGCAGAAGGCCAGCATAACTCATTGTTTCACTTGCATAGTAATTAACAACTCAAACATCAGCAAGGCAGCCACCTATTCCTCTTCGCTGAATGTTAAGCTTGACCTCCCCTCCCCTTTCAGTTCACAACTCCTCTCTTCTCCCAAAATTATGTGAGAAATGATTTTTCATGCTATTTGCATGTTTTAGAGCATCCATCATTATTATTTGTGCTGACAGCTTTATACTTCAGCTGTGACAGAGCTTGAAAAATGCTGGTCCTATCAATCAACATATTGTAGGTTTCCAAAATGAGATCTTCTGCAGCTGACATTTTCTTTTTCTTTTATTCTCTTCTCTTCAGCAGCAATCTATGGCTTGCTTTTGCTTTTCATTTAATTTCACAATGTCTATAGATTTTATAACTCAACATTGGAATGAAATACTTCTGACCAGCTTCAGATTATTTGATTGAATTACTTTGCTATAAATCCTGCCTATTTTCATCACAAGTACTGACCTCCAAGTTATTTTAGTAACTCTCCCATTTCCACTGTTCTCAGCTTCACCCTCACACATTATTTATGCACATTAATTTCACTCTCACCTCTCAGTCTGAGGTAATAAAATAGGGTTTCCTTAAATTCTGCAAGTATTTGATTCCAGTTAATAATTCTAAGTGGAAGTAACATTTAACTCAATAAATTCATACCCAATTTGTGGCTATTTCTTGCATTATTTTGGACTGTTTGTATTGTCTCTTTTTAAACATACGCTTGCAAGTGAAGACACTAGCCATTAAAATACTGAAGGAGCTGAAGACCTTTTTCAGTGTTTACGTCAACATTTCTCTTGTCTACTCATCAACAAGATAAAGGACTGTTTCAATAGCTAACATTATGGCTTCCTGGTAATACACTGAAAGTATAGGTTCTTATTTTACCTTTTAAATCTTCCAATAGGCAAACTTCTCAATATATAATGTCTCAGCCTAGCCAAAAAGAAGCCAAAAGAGCAATTGACATGTGAGAGAACTGGAAAAGAGGAAAAAAAATCAATCCTGGTGCTGCAGTTTTAGTGTTAGAAGTTAGCTGGTTCAACATTAGAGTTCAACCACATTAGCAAAAGCCACCCTCTGTGAAAACTAAGGAAGTTGGCAAAAAATTTACATGTGGAAATAGTATAAATAATTAGTCATACTGTAAGAATAAATTGGAAATGCTTCTCCATGAAGTTTTTATTGAGAACTATGGCAGCATTCTCATCTATGTCTGAGAATCTTCCTGAGTCAAGATTTCTAATTGCTGCAAGCTGTCATGTTTGCCAAAGGAGACAGAAACTGGGGATGAAAATACTCTGAAAAGCAAACTTACTAATATTTCTTTACTGAGATCTTCTTTCCATTGTCACATTTGAAGCTGCAGCCTGACCTTATTGAAATCAATGGGAGTTTTGCCACTTGGTTTGGCCAAGGCCAGGACTTCACCTGCTGAAATTGTTTGGCAGTCTGAGCACAGAGTTAGCTCTTTGTGCTGGTTTTGGCTGTGGTAGAGTTAATTTTCTTCACAGTATCTAGCAGTGGGCTGTGTTTTGGATTTGTGCTGGGGACAGTGTTGATAATAGAGAGGTGTTTGCTACTCCTGAGCAGGGCCTACACAGAGTTAAGGCCTTTTCAGTGAGTAGACTGAGGGTGTACAAGAACCCGAGAGGAGACACAGCCAGGACAGCTGACCCAAGGGATATCCCATACCATACAGGGTCATACTCAGCATATAAAGCTGAAGGAAGAAAAAGGAAGGAGGGATGTTCACAGTGATGGTGTTTGTCTTCCCAAATAACCACTATGCATGATGGAGTCCTGATTTCCAGGGAATGACTGAATACCCGGGAAGTGGTGAATGAATTCCTTGTTTTGCTTTGCTTGCATGTGCAGTTTTTGCTTTACCTGTTAAAACTGTCTTATCTCAACCCAAGGTTTTTTCCCTCCCATCCCGATGGGGGGAGTGAGTGAGTTGCTGTGGTTAGACCACGACACTCTTCCAGAGCTAAACACAGACAAGGACAATACAGATGACTTTGAGGTAAGTTTTGGCCTAAAGAACTCATCCTCTGCAGTCACACAGCTGTTAGGTTGCGGCCCAGCCTAAACTGTTTTGTTTGTTGCGGAGTTTTTCTAGGTGGCAATTTTAATTAGGGATTTAGTATGGAGTTATAAAAGCAGTTTGTTGGCAGGCAAGATTAGCCTTGTTTAGATTAGCTGATGCCATTGTGTAAATATGCAAAGGACTAAATCATGGAGATTTTATTCAAGGCTCAGAAAGCTAAGAAACTCATGAATTTTATTGCAGGAATAAGTGATATCACAGTCTCCATCCTGGAACAGGGTAGGGGCTACAGAGCTAAAGTCTCCAGCCAAGAAAATCCTCTCCACCCCCAAGTATCCTCAGACCGTTATGGCATTTCTCAGTCTGCTATGGAATAGGATCAAGGACCAAGTGGAACCACAGTATTAGAGCACCTTTATTGTTCTCCGGTAGGTTTTCTACTCAGAGGACAGAAAAGGTGAGTAAGATGCAAGAGCAGGTTTCATAGAAGTCTTGAACAATTGATTCAGTGTAATGCTGAATTTTAATCAAACAGGAGAATAAGCCAACTTTTAATCAAGATTTTCCATAATGGATTATTTTCCTAATTGAATAAGTTCAGGAGACAAACAAATACAGACTAGTGCTCAATGGCATTCTTCAAATATTGGTAAGCTTTCAGTCTCAAATCACTGTGAAAGGCTCTGGAATAAAACCTCCACAGAGCACAGCTGAAGGTTATGTTCATCTTCTTAAAATAATATGGGGCGTACAGGGGAGACCACTACCAAATTAATATTTCAACACAATTAGGCCTACTAAAATGTACACTAAGCAGACAAATCCTAAAGGTCAGTTGTAAATCTAAATATGAGCCTAATTACTAGAGTGATTTAGAGAAATAACTACAGAATTCTGGATACTACTTTCAGTAATGGCAGCAAAACTTAAAATCTAGAGCTTTAAAACAAATGGAAAGAAACAGAGCCCCTGATGGTGTTTAGGTAGATGAATACTTTTTAGAAAATGCAGAAAAATATTTAATGTTTAAAAATATATTTGTAATGAGGGCTGAGAAGTACAAATAACGTGGTGGTTGTATTGCATTGACACATTACTCTGAAGAGAGAAAAAAATTTATTGTCAGTGCAGGTGACAAGATAGTCTCTTAATGGAGATACCCCAAGGAATGATAAACTTTAAAAGAAAGTAGGAGAGATTGAAATAAAGTCTATAAATTCTTACATTTTACTGAGGCATTCTGAGGGGGAAGAGGTTTTATTTAGCAGTCTTTATGTTGATGCTGTTCAAATGTATCTTTTATCCTAAAGGATTAGATACAAGGAAGAAGTTCTTCACTGTAAGGGTGGCGAGGCACTGGAATGGGTTGTCCAGAAAAGTGGGAAATGCTCCATCCCTGAGTGTGTTCAAGGCCAGGTTGGACAGAACCTCGAGTGACATGGTCTAGTGTGAGGTATCTCTGCCCATGCCAGGGGGTTAGGACTGAATGATCTTAAGCTCCTTTCCAACCCAAACCATTCTGTGATTCTATGATTATATTACAAATTGCATGCAAAATAGCTATTGGAAATTTCTCACAAAAGTGCTTCTGCCTTGGGGAGCAACTTGGTGCCAGCAAGCAGGTTGTTTTAGGGCCAAAAAAAGTAGTGAAATATTTTTTTGCTCTGCCAAATGAATTGAAAGTAGTGTCCTCTCACCTGCAAAATGTGCCTTGTGACCTTTAATTATTTCCAGCACAAGTGAGCCATCAGACTAAAGCTGATCCAGGCCAGCGGCTCCAAGAGCACACAAGCTTGTTGGCTTAGTCTGGTGGTGAGAAGGATACTGCAGCTTACTTAGCTGCAGAGCCCTTAATGTCATCCTTACATTTGCTTCGAAGGTCTCCTATTTTATATGTACAATTCTTCCCCTAGATGTTTCAAATCTTTTGAATGAGATTTTTCACAGGTCTGTTTGGAGAAAAGTCTGTGAAATAATAAAGACAGAGTGATGCTAGTATCTGTTCTTTCTCCTTATTAAAAGTATCACACTGTCTTCTGCAATTCTGATTTTAAAGCCCGCAGCAGCTCATAGCAAATACCATAAAAGGAGTTTCTCCTTTATCAGGAATTGAATCCTATTTCTGAGTTCCTGTGGAGCTGCCTCCCTTTGGTATGTAAGTAACATTAAAGAACCCCTGCCAAACTCATGCTATTGAACATGAGTAAACATTAATATTAGATCAGCATTCTCTTTTCTGTCTCCCCATTCTCACAACAGTTATGACTGAAGCAGAGCTGTATGAACAAGTCAAGAATGACACACATTTTGTCTGACCGTTTTATCCCATACTGCAAGAACCTGCTGTTCAGCTGGATACCTGTCAGTAACAATTTACTGTCACTAAATTATAGCACTGATAAGTAACTAAAGATGTAGAGACTGATTAGGGATAAAATCTATGGTTTAATCTCTGAATATTGTAAAATTGATATGGAAAAAGTACATTTCTATTTTAATGGGTGGGTAAGGCTAATTCTCATCTGTGTAAACTTTTCTACATAAATGCAAAGGGCTAATTCAGGACTAATCCCAAGCATTGCAATGTGCATATAGTGACTTCTATTTACTAGCTGGTAGAAACTGCTGCCAAGCACTACAGCAAATGCCATTATTTGAACTGAAAGGACAGCTGCTCTCTGAGCTATGGAGTTAAGATGAAACCATCCATGGGTATTAAATAATCATATTTCATTAAAATACTTTTAAAGTGTTACAAACTGTATTTCCAGAGTTCTGCAGACTCTGTAACTGGTTTCTCTCATAGGTTAGTGGATGAACTGAGGCCAAATGTGCGAGGATTAAAAAAAAAAAAAAAGGCATAAAAAATAGTGAACAACTATTACATTGTTTAGGGCAAAAAATACCAGATGTGTATAAGGAACAGTCTACTCCTTTATTGCAAAATGTCTGTAGTTTAACATTCTACCTGTGGCATTAGCTATAAAAAGGATACTTTTAAAGCCCTAAGTAAGTAGGATAATAGTATCCTAAATCTAATAAAATGTGACATCAGATATCAGAAAATATGATTTTCTGCCAACCAGGCTGGTAAGCTACTTTATGTGACACTTTACAAAAAGAGAACATTCTTCCTGTGTCTCTTAACATTCTGTCTGAGGGGGTAAACTGCCAGTTAGGGGACATGTGTGACGATGAAGAGACCCTCTGTGCAGCTGACATGTTGTCCACTCATGTATGGCTGCACGTCACCTCATTTTTGCTGTTGTAGGACCTGGGGCAAGTATTTGATGCAATACTGGCTTTTTTTCTTCTCACTCAATATTTATTTTGTCTTGCTGTTTCCAAAGCTCTGTAAAACTGCTTTGATAGGTAGAGGGGTTTTTTTCTCTCCCTTTTTGTGGTTTTGTTTGGGTTTTTTTGCTCCTTTGCTTAATCCTTTTCTAGAGTCTAAGGGGTAAAATATTCAAGGTAATTCAAACTCATAGAAGACCAGAAATGTCAGCATCTTGCAAGCGATGCTCAGTACCTCACAGGATTTGTAAGTGAATCTGGTCCATTTTACTCCAATATACAAGACAGAAACCTAATGGAAAGGTGATGAGCTGGCTGGGATTCAAAAGAAGCATGAACTGTGTGCAAGGAAGATGCGCTCTCCCCAATGCACCCATTTTCCATCATCATGCATGTTTCCCTTGCACAAAGGAAATTTCAAATGATAATGAGTAGACTGCAGAGCCCCCTTTCTTTCTCCTTTCCCTCACACATCTATCTACACTGGGGTACTTAGAGGAGGGAAAGTAATTACATTATTTTTCAGTCTTCCCATACCAACCTATAGTCAAGCCAATTTGTTTTAAGAAGCTCTCAAGAGTAAGTATTTGTACAGTCAGTATAGGATGAAGGTATGGGAAGAAATGCAGAGATAGATGAGGAATTACAGTTCTCAATTGCTCATGACCACTTCACCTGCACTCACCCCATTAGGCCACCAGTTTTACAACTCCTAGACATTCACACAAATTTGGACATATTCTGTTATGTACAAATGCCAGGGCTTTTTTTTTTTTTTTAATCACACAAAATTGGAAATTAGGAATTCCCTTCAGTGAATTATTGTTAGAAGACATCAGAATAAGTACTTGAAGGTAAAGATTTGGGCTACAAATACAAAGATTTAGGTTTCATCATGGGTGGGAAAATAGTGCCAGCATCTTATTTTAAACATTTACAAAGTGTCTGCAGGATCACTTATCCATCACATATATTGTATTTGTAAAGAAAACCTGATATTATTATGAGGTATAAAAATTTTATTGTCAGTCATTGCCAATGACCCCATCTCCATTCTAGTCACACGGAATGTTCTACAAGTACTTCCAGAACAGTGAATTGTGAAGTCTTATCTCACCCTTTTTACAATAAGGCTTTCATAATTGTAATTCCATAAGTTTCCTATAGTAATAAATACTTCTCTCTCCATAATGACTGCTTTATATACATTGCACACCTTAATATTTACCTTTCATTCACGTGTTTGACAGAATTGGTTATTCAACTAAATGACAAAGCATTATACAAAAATAACTAATTTTTTGTCATGAGCTGGAAACAACCTGCTTCTCTTTCATGACACTTGGTAGAAAGGAGTACAATGTAAATGCAGATTGTGATCCCATGCTCTGTGGGGCAGAAGGAAAGACAGGGGTGTCTCTGTTCAGGCACTATATTAATTTCAAGCTGCACCACGATCTTTGCGCACAGCTTCATGTTCTTGCATTTGACTGGACCAGAGCCTCCCATTGCCTTGCCATGCTCAGAAGCCCTGAGCAAAAGAATTTTTATACAGAGAATAAAATACCTTTGCAACACCAAAGTGGCACAAGGGGGAGTCACAGAGGTGATAGCATGCAGTTGACATACTTTGAAGTTGTCATTTGTTAGCTTATTGTGAAGCTACAGACATGATCTGTGTGGATAGATTGGGTGGACATCCTTGGAAGTCCAATTGTAACAGTACTGAGAGAAAGAAATTGTTTACATGTTGGTGTTTTATTTTCTTGAATGCTTTTTCAGAGACAGTAGTTTCATTTGGCTCCAAACCATTCAGGATTCCCTAATCTTCAGTTCTCCTGTGCCTGGGTTAGTTAAGTAGGTTTATACCAAACTTGCTGAAAGCAGCGGTTTCTGCAGTGAGCAAAAGATGCCATAGCATCAGCCCTGTGGCGAGCCAGTGATAGCCTCTGCGCAGATATCATAGAATCATAGAATCAAGTAGAGCTGTGCTTTGACTTCACAAGTTTCAGTTCTTTCCTGCCTTCTCTTTTAGAAATTATCATTTTTTGTTTTAATTATATTTTCCCTATTTTTTCCTTATATTTTCTGATTTTAATTATAGTTTCCCTTTTTCAGTTCTACTAAATGTGAATGAAGAAGGTGAATTGTAGCCCATTTGGAGTGTTATCCTGTTTAGTGCTGGTTACTATCTTTAGCAGAGAAGCTAGAATTCATTCTCATCTCATTTGCTGAGCTCTCTATCATTAAAGTGTCATTGAGAACTGACATCACTTAATTTTAGCAGCTTTCAATTCTCGTTTGCAGCAAGAATAGCTTTAAATGGAGAGGAGTGCAAATTACAGAGAGAGGGATATTTTTACACCACACTCAGCATTTTATCAAACAAAGCAGCCTCACGGGGAATAGGGGACAATACATTATAAAACCAAACTCTCCTCTGATGCTGGTAAATGGGTATTTAATCTTCCTATTGCAGACATCCACTCTGATGATCCTGTAATGAATACACTGCCTGGGACATTGTCTGAGCTGTTGTGTTTTCCTATTTCCCAAAATATCTTTAGTCTTTATGTTGGGTGTGGTCAAGGAATAAGATGGGAAGCTTGGCTGTTGCCTGTAGAACCCTGAGGAGCCTGCACCTTGCTGTAGGCAAACCAGTCTGGGACATATTTTCCCTTTCTCCTATTCACCACATAATTGCTTTTCCCTTGCAGTGTGGTTTGAACCCTTAAGGGGTTAAGCAAATCACTTACTTGGGATCGATGGCAAATTTTAACCCGTTCAGCTTGGCCCCTGCCTAATTGGATGTAAAATATCCTTTTGCACTATATCCTTAGTTACTGCCTTCCTGTTGGAAATGTGGTACTGAATAGATGCTAGGTTTACTTCTGTTTCCTGTTACGCTTTCTCATCACTTACATATGTGAAAATTCAAATTTCTAGCTCCCAAGTTAATTCATTTTCTTGAAGTTAAGGTGCATTCGGGATAAGCAGGAGATTATAGCAATGAATTTTGTCCCAGAAATATCAATAAATACCTTTTTTTTGTTAATTAAATGTTAGAATAGTTTTAGGTAAGGATAAACAGACTTTGAAGGCTTAGTTACAGTGTTATAAAACTTGATGTTAATGCCCATAACTATATCACCTTAGGTGGCAGATGTCTACAGTTCTGTAGCAAGTTGGTACCCTGAAACTCAGAGAATTTAAGAATTCACACAGAAATCAGGGTCCCTGTCAACCTCCCGTCTAATCTTTGATGATGCCACTTGATTGGATTATGATTAATCCAGTTAGGATTAAATTTATTTTTACAAACACTTTTTATTTTATTCATACATTTTTCCTAATGGTTTCACTTCAGGAAGTGTTAAGAGCGATCGTATGCTCAGAATTGCTTCATTTGGGGATGATGTGAGACCCTGTGAGGCTTTTTGCCCTTCAGGTACTGATGTCTCCCCTCATCCTTAAATTCATTTTTAACACCATTTTTGCCCATGTTATTTTGGGGGTTTGATGCTTATTATGAGGCTTTCCTCTTCTCCTGCCTGCTCAGGTTCCTGGTGGACTTGTATGACAATTGCTCACAGCTCTGAATTCCTTTGCCAGGGGGTACCAGTGTCATGATGCACACCTTGGGGAGCAGGTGCTGGTGACACATGCTGCTGTGAGACCACAACTTATTTCCCTTCCAGAGAGCAGAAAAATATCCACCAAGTGTCCCATGACCCTGCTGGTGCCAGAGTGGGAAGGTGATGTGTGGATAAACTGTGAGGCAGTGTGCAGCTGAGTAATGAAACGACACTTTAAAACGGCAGAACCTGAAGGGCCAGTCAGGGATTGACATTGCGATTAATTCACCTACTCTGATGTTTCATTGGGCATTTTGACTTGCTTACTTGATGGAACATGCTGGGGGTGAAATGATGCTGTGGGGTGTTGAGAGTCCAAGTTCAAAGGGTATTCTACTGTCCACTGTTAATTTCTCATCAAACTGACAGGGAAAAAATTAATTCTGGGTCACACCTTATGAAGCTAAGGTAAAACCATGACTCAAACTTTGATTTGAGTCATTCCATTTGCAGAAATTTTATCCGTCACTTTCTCAAGTTGCATGGGTTTTTGTTGTTTTGTTTTAGGTATTTTTTAAGTATCTGAAACATTTGCAGCCATTGCAATATTCACTATTGTGCTCTTAGTATAAGATATTTCTATCTAGAGTCTCATTGTCAGCCTTCTTTCTGGCATAATTTTGTGTCCCCTTGAGCTTGCATTTGACACTAGCTCAAACAGCATTGCTGCATCTCTTCCTTGGTCCCTTTAGAGTTTCATGTATCTCATTGAAGTCCCTCATAAGACCCCCTTTTCCAAACAATACAATACTTTTTCAACCTTTCTGAATATATAAGACTCTGGAGTCCCTGTATCATTCTGGATGTCCTTAGCTTTGCCTCATTTCATTTTTATAATACTTTTATTATGAAAAGAAAACTAAGACCATACATTTTGCTCCAAATTTCTGACCTAATTTCCCCCCCCCCCCTTTATTATTTTCTCTGGTTTAGATAGCATAATCTCTTTATCTTTAAATTCTTTCTTTTAAATTCTTGATTTATGATTTGGTTTGTATTTTTTTATTTAATCCTGTAAATTGTTGTCTTGTAAGACTGACTTTGGTCTTCATGATGCTGATTCCTAGAACTCCACATTGTATTCTCTGACTTCTATGGATTTCTCTGATTTTGTACTACCACAACTGAAATCAGACTCAGGTCTCTGCGTTACAGCAGTGGCACTTCAGATCCGTATGTTTCACCCTTTCTTTTTAACACATCATATTTGAATTTTGTCCATCCAAAAGGCCTTTTTATTACATTGCAATTTTACATTATCTGCAGGTGTGGGAACAAGCTGTAGAGGTGCAGTGTGGCATGGGAGTCACAACTTTTTACTTCTTTGGAAAGTGTGTAAATTCATAAAATAACTGTAAATGTTGTCAGCCCTGAGAACAGAGAGTGATACTTGTGAAAGTAGGTGTGTCCTGGTAGGAAGCTGGCCTGATATCGCTGAGATTGCTGTCAGCAGCAAAATCACATAAACCTTGTGCATTCAGCTTCTGTTCCTGCTGTGACAGCACAAAGCAGGATTGAAGAGACACTTGGCCATGGACAAGGTACAATTTCAGGCTAGCTCAAAGAGCAGACAGAGTCATAACTTAGGCCATCAGAGCATATTTTAGAGAAGAAAAGAGCGCTGTTACAAAATGTTAGTAAAAATCAGGTGGTTCTTGTAATAAAAATGTGCCAGTGTGTTTGATGGATAACTGGGGTTAAACTTGAAACTCAACTTCAGTTTGAGACTTATGTCTGAATTTTAAAGAGTTCCCATCTATTACAAAACCAGCATTTTCCTCTTACCTTTTTTTTTTAAATGCTATTGTTAACACCAACACCTTTGATTCCAAGAGCTGAGAATGATCATATGGAAAAAAGAATTGAAATGTCTGAGTGTCATCATTGTCAGTGTAGAAGAAGGAGGTCAAATGTCAATGAGAGTCAAGCTTCCAATATATTTTGCCAATCTGTCAGATGTTCAGTGTTACACACTTTATTTTAGAATTTGATTTATTGTTTTCCTTGTATATTGAGTCTTTTTTTTTTTTTTTTGGCCAATAGCCTTAAAACATAAAACAGGAAAAAAAGAAGCTTTTTTAAAAATACTGAAATTCACTGTTATTACTAGAAAAATGCTCATCAAATGTGAAATTCCAATACTTTTCAAACTTTTAAAACAACAGGTTTTCAAAGTAAGAGATTTAAAGGAATAGACACGGCATAGACTTTCTTCAGAAAATGCAGCCAAGAAGACTGAACAGAAGTTTCTATCTTCCTTATTATTTCTCTTTGGACTAAAATCGAGAGAGCAATTTCTTCATAGTCTTGATTTATTCACTATTGAGGCATCCTAAGTTTTCTTTGCATACATAAATTGAAATTAATGGAAACTGCACAGAAAAGTGCAGCATAGATCCCTCTTAAAACTGAGCAAACTTCTTTATATGGTGAGCAGAGACCCAATCATCAGTCTGCCTTGACTACTATGTAATAGGGCTTTTTCTGCTTTCAGAGGAGAGTAGCAATCAAACTTTATGTCTGCTTAGACCATGGTTTCTCTCTCTGCTGATGATGTTAACAAGAGTTCAAATTATTGTCAATCATCATGGCATTTTTGCTAACATGAACACCAACAGCACTGACTCATTTCTCATATGGTCACCAGTTTTTGTCATTCTCTACCTGTTCCGGGTCTGCATCAGTGACTGACAAAAGAAATTTTCCACATACCATTACCAGGTTCTTCAATCATCCAATCTGCACAGTCACTCTGAATTTATTAACCACTCCTTTTGGTATTGCTCCTATTTCCCCTGTAGTATTTCCTTCTTTTCCACAATAGAGTGATCCTCAGGCATGTGTGTTATTAATCCTGACTCTTGTGAAATCACTTTTTGCAGCCATGCCTTCATCATCTTCTGCATTTTCTCATATCTTCCTACTCTCATCTTACAGGTTATCTGCAGTCTTACATACACCTTATGCAACCCTTATCTTTTCAAAGTTATCTAACTGCTACAGAAGAAGCAGGATTGATAGCTCTATTTGTCTGTAATGGAAGCAACAATAATATACTCAGGCCATTTATTGTGTCGCCTTCCTGACCTAACAATGTATAAGTTAATATTGCAATTCAGCATAATGCCTTCCTTCTATCTTGTATCCTGCAGTGGAAATTAGAAGTTAACTACTGGTTAGTTGGAGCTGTGGTAGTAATATCGCAGTAACTACTAGGTCAACCAGTATTTTCTTTCAGATACAGCTGGTTTCATTGGGAGTTGAAGGAGCAAGTCATTCCTGAATGGCTTTACAGTGTAAACCCAGATGAGTTACCTGTGTCTTACTCATCCTCCAATTTATTTC